>NC_082683.1:143027602-143332815 GCF_949987515.2 Delphinus delphis | reverse complement strand
ACCAGCTGCCACTTTCTGTCATCTTTGGAACCATTATCATTTCTCTAAAATCTAAAAGACTCCACTTAATAACAGCTTTGAATACAGGCAGGATCAGTAACATACACAGTTCTGGGCATGACAGGACCATCAAATGAAAAGAAAGATGTTGCCAAAAAAAACAAAAAACCCCACAAAAACCCAAACCAGGCAAATAAGAACCGTAGTACTTTCTAGTGACCTTGATTTCAGAATTAAACAAATCAAATGCAATTCTATTGTCCCTTTTGAATCCCATTGTCGAGTTTCCTTGAGAAGTTCCTTTTTGTTGTTAGGGTTTAGTGGAGGGGAAAAAACCTCAGGCCGCAACAAGGCTTAGCCACTCCACATAGAAGAGGAAGCTCTGCTGTCATGAAAGGGCTGTCTGACCTCTGCCAGTGTCACCGCTCAGCTAATTACCATCTCACTTTCACTGACTTTCTAATATTTGGGGCACCCACTTGATGCTGACAGCCAGACCAACATTGTAAACTGACCAAGGGGGAGATCACTCCATGTTCTGCTCTTTCCTGAGGACCTGAGGACAGACAGCTCGGAACTTTCCACCTGAACCCTCGGGACCTAACGGGACCCTAAGTGTAAGTGTGAAAGCTGGGTTCCCCCAGAGTAAGCCCACTGATTAATCCTGCTTTCTGCTTGGAACCTCAGAGACACGAAATCAGTCAGAGCCTCAGAGGAGCTACAGTCCAGTAGTTTTGATCATCCTGAGGACCTTTGTAAAAACGTTGACACCTCCCTGAGCTCCTTCCCACATCATCTGAATGCAGAATGCAGAAAAAGTTCTCTGGGTGATTCTCATTTCCAAAGAGGGTTGAGAATCAGCATTGACAGATGAGGCTTCTTAGAATCAGGGCTCATAAATCGCTTGCTTAAGGCTGCACAGAAGTATGTGGCAGAGCCAGCCTGACACGGAGTGGTGGGAGCACCGAACAGTGCTTATCCCTCTGTGGTAGACCTCTCGATGAAACCCGGACCATGAGAACTGGGTGGCGCTGGTCTAGTGAGCGTTGGGCTGAGCGCTGGCTCCCAAAAATGCAAGTGACAGTCATGCAGATTCCTGCTCGTGCCTCACTCTCCCCATCGGCTTCCCCATCCTAAGTCAGCATAACTCTTCATGAACTTTCTGATACCATTTAGTGATGGGTTTCTCTCCTCCTCCTTCCTTCCTCCCCTCTTAAGACCTTGAGATAATTAAGCGTGGAGGAAATTATTGCTGATCCCTGACACATTTCATGGAAGTAAAAACTATGAGGAAGGTGAAGCTGTTCATTTAGATGTTATCATGTTCATTTAGATGTTTCACGTGTGGCTTGATTGGATATGCCACCTCCTTGAAACCAGTCAAATATATTTGACCATCTGTTTCTCTTTTATGATCTAGTAGCCCAAACTTGCTACTTTATTAGGTACGTATTGTCAGGTATAGCATCAAAAATCCAATGCGTTATAACTCTTTTGACAAAGGCAGTTATGTTAAATTAGCCATATAGATGATGATCAAATAGCTTGGGGTCTCAACCCAGGGACCCTAAGTGGTCTGTCTCCAGTCGGAAAAAGGGGGTGTCTCCTGGAAACCCCACAGGCCTTTGAAATAAAAAGGCAGGGGAGTAAGTCTGAAAATGAAGGAGAGTATCTTTGGAGCTGTCAGTGGATCTGTTACTGAAATACTGACACTATGACAACTCTATAAAACAGGAAAATAAACCCCAAACAAAATCATGAACTCTTCTAGCCCCACAGATCAGGACTCTTTTGATGATATAAAACAATGCAGTGATGGAAGATGATTTTATCTCCATGCCAACTCTAAGCAAGGGATAGTGGTGGCCTGAAGGGCTGGATTAAGAAAGATTCTGGGCTTGGATGTAAAGTTTTCATGAATGATTAGCAACATCTGCCATGTTTTGAGGTACATATACATATGTAATTTCAAGACCTGGCAAAGTGGCTAAAACAAGTTTTGGAATCATCCATGAGTTTATAGCCTAGTTCTGTTACTTACTAGCTATGTGAATTTGGACAAATTGCTTAGATTTAGTTTTCTTATCTGGAAAATGGGCATAATACCTCATTCTGTGTTTGAGACTTGAAGGACACAGTAAAGGCAAAGCCATCATCACACTGGATGCCATACACAGTAGGTGCCAAATAAAATTGAAGCTCTTCTTATTACTGTGGAGGGAACAAATCCTGCGTTTCAGTCTCTGTGGAATCTCTGTGGAGAGGCAACACAAGTAATTGGGATCATTCTCTAAGGGATGAGACCAAAGGACTTTGAGCCAGGAAAATATTTGTACCCTTTACTCCACTTTAGTCTAACAATTGAAAGAGGAAGAAAGGAAGGGAAGGGAAGGAAAGGAAAGGAAAGGAAAAGGAAGGAAGGAAGGAGAGTAGGAGTGAGGGAAGAAGGGAGGGAGAAAAAAAATTCACCAATGAAATAGAAGATTGGCAGAGATAGCGGGGAGTTGGTGGGGAAAACTAGGACTGGAACAAAGTATCAAAAATTCTGAAGTGTAATAAGGACTATTTTTTGAAGTTTGTTTGTTGTTGTTTTGGGTTTTTTTGTTTGTTTGTTTTACCATAGCACCAGCGTTCAAATCTATAACAAAATTGTTCTCTTTTAGAGGAAAAGATGATTCTCTCTCTCCCCGCACCTCTTAAACCACACTTCATAGTTGTTCTCTTTTGTTAATATACGGTTCCTTATCTCCAAGCTTCACACTGCTAAAGGGACACCTGGAGATGAAATTCTGTTACAGTACAGTGAGTAGGGACCCTCTGACTAGGACTCAGAAGACACAGACATCATCTCCTGCTCTGGCACACTGGCCAGGTGTCCTTGGATGAAGTCTCATAGCCATTCTGAGATTCCATTTCTTCTCTTGTAATGTGGAGATAAGGCATATCGTTTGCTAACTTTAAAGGGTCATTTTGAGAAGGGTAAGGAGATAAGAATATGCACGAAACACTTTTGTCATCTGTGTATTTGATGCACGTATGAAGGGATGATGATGCCAGTCCAGCCTTTGCATAGATGGATCCACCTTCTTCTTCATTGTCTCCATGCTTCCCTCCTCCCACAGCCCTCTGAAATACCTCCCAATTCTTCCTCCTTAGTGACTGGAATTTTAATTGGACTTAGTAATACATTCCTTTGAATAACCATCTTCAGACTTCCTGTCAAAGAAGCCTACAGTCCTATATGAAGTGAGGCACTTACTTAGAATTAGGCTAGACAGTGGATTTTTTGAGAAACCAGAATGAACAGGCCAGGAGGCAGGATGGAGAGAAAAGAGAGTGAAAATTAGTTTGGCACAACACTTAAGAGGCAGACTGACTAAGGCTGCTGTCGCAGCTCCATCACTTGGTAGCTGCGCGCACTTGGGCAAGTTGCTCAATCTCTGTTGACTTGTGTTTCCTCATCTGTCTAATTTATTCATTCATGAGCATTACTGTCCACTCCGTGTCAGGCCCTGCTCTAGGTAATTAGAGAGTCAGACTCCTTACCTTTATGAAGCTTGCATTCTACCAGGGAAGATAGAATACAAACAGAGAAACCTGGTTAAAGCAAGCACTAAGAAAAAATAGTGAAAGCTACCATAAAAATAACTACATCAGGATAAAAAGAGCATGAGAAGGGGGATAGGGAAGGAAAGGAAAGCTCTCTGAGGACGTAACATTTTACCTAAATGTTAATGAAGAGATGGTGTGAGCCAGGGGAAAGTCTGAAAGAAGAATATGCAAGGGAGAGAAAATAACAATGCAAAGTCTTCCTTATACTTAGGGAACAACGAGGGAGCTTGTAAGAAATGGTCGGTTTTGCAATAGATAGTAAAAGTGGAGTTGACAATGCGTGTTGCTGGATTAGATGTGGGGATGAGGGAAGGGGAGGAGTAAGATGACTCTGGGGGGTTGGTTTAAGAGCAAGGTGAAAGAAGCAGATGGGATTTAGTGGGGGAGGGGGGCAAGAGTTCTGCTTTAGACATAATAAATTTGTAACATTTTTGTAAACTTTAGAAAACCTGACAAATGGAGATCATAACAGTACCTACGTACTGGTGTTTTAGATAATCATGGAAAGGGCCTAGAAGAGGATCTGTTATGGAGCAAGTGCTCAACAAATTGTACTTATAAGGAACAATGGACAGAAGTGTCAGATGAAGTTGTGGGGCAGGGGTGGTCCTTGTACAGTCAGGAAACTAGACAGTGATGACAGTGTTGTGGCCAGAGCACCAGCAGAAGGGAATCGAGTTTAGGAAGGAGAAGCAAGAGGGGACTAAAGACATTAAATGCCTCACAATTCTGCATTCAATCCACCCTACGTTACGTGGCATGGAGAAAAACAGAGGGGCTATTTACAAGGGGCTACCAGAGCAAATGGTCCATTCTGTAAAAAAAAAATTGGTTTCTATTTTCTTTTTGAGTTGAACGACTGAATTATGAAGACATTGCTTTGGCCCAGTAGGTAGAAATGATGTGTAGTGACCACCAAACTTTCCCTCACTTGATGCTGCAGATGTAGCCTAGGAAATGTGCTCGTTCTAAACAAAAATAAAATGCATTTTACCAAAAGAGAAATGGTTTCTGTTCCTCTGTGGTATAGTAAGTCTATGCCAAAGATTTTATTTACCAACTAGGCCTATCAAACCAACAACTTCAGAAGCTATTGTTTACCATCTACTTAGATGAATATCAATAAGTCTACTAGAAAGTTTTGCTAAACTTGACCTATTTCCTACTGTGCATTTCTTTTGAGTTTGAAAACATCAAAGCAAACCAAAACCAGAGCCACAGAAATTCCATTCCTCCCCCTGATTCCCTTCCCACAACCCTGTGCACACACTTATGAGTCATGCAGCAGCTGTGATGGAAAAGAGAACTACAGGAAACTTAGAGTTAATTGTGCCAAATGGCTACAGATTCTCAGAAGAGGGAAATTCTGGTCCCTCACCTGACACCACAGAGATGGCCCAAGCTACAAAGTCTCTCTTACACTCCTGGGTCTGACCCCCTAAACAATCTGCTACGGAAACTTCTGAGTTGGTGGATACAGGTATGCTGGTCTCGGTTGGACAATTGAGATGTGTGTATTTGAATGATAGAGTTGTACAGACAACCTTGAAGTTTTCTATTCTCCATGCATAAACATATAGACTCATAGGTAAATTTCCTTTTTGGAGGGGGCGGGTAGATGTTAAAACTTCTGTCAAATGACTTGTTGGAGGTGAAGGGGAAGAAAATAGCAGGGGTTGACCACACATCCCTATAGAAATCTGGGAGCCTGAGCTTAACCAGTGTCCTTTGGGAGAGTCACATGACCCTGAATATAGAGCCAGTGAGAAGGCACCATGGGGAGGGAGGTAAAAGAATGATGGAGAGAAAAATGTAGAATTCAGCTGAACTAATTTACTTGCGAAAAGAAGATTTGAATTTAGTTAATAGCAATTGTGAATTTTTTTCCCTTCTGTTGCACATGACTGATTAATTATGTCCCTCTTCCCTTCTAGACTGTAAGAGTCAAACAGGGGAGGAACTGAACATTGTTCAGTCATCCATCTCCAGCACCTAGGATAGTACCTGGCACGTTCCGATCTGACGTGAAATATTTGTTAAATTATTGAAAATGTTTGTGTGCATAGGCACAGCCTCTGAAAGAGTTTAGTATTAAAGAATTCTAGGGAAGTAAGCCTGAGCTGTTTCGTGAACTGCCAAGGTAACTCAGATTGAACCCTGTGCCTGGGTTTAACAGCTGTAACTCAGGTGACCCTTCTCGACTAGTAACTATGTCATCATGGGAGCACATAGTTCGCTATGCCTGTTCGGCCCTTCTTAATCATAGACAAATTTGTTCACAAATCGCAGAAGCTTTGGAAAACCATCCTGACCCAGGTGAGGGGATGAAAACACTTCCCTTGAAACAATAAGGCATTCTGTCATGTCTATTTGATAGTGCAGTGTGACTGATGGCTTGGTTAAGTCTATATCTACTAAAAAAGTGACAAGAAAACAGTGACAAGAAAAATGAGAAAAGCATTCAGGGTAGTGCTTTCACAAATGTGTCTAATGCCATCCACATTAGCCTCCCACACCATTCCCTACTGGACACTTTTGAACACGTCAAACTTGATAGGCTTTTGTTACTTGTGCCTATTAAATGAAAGTGTCTTTGTTCAAGGTCAGAAAAAATCATTTTCTCTTAAATGAACAACTTTTGATGATCTGTAATGTGAAAGGAACGTGATGGTATGGATAATGCAAAGCATAATAACCTAAAAGCTCTGGAATGAGTCCCTTCTTTGGGCAAATAGTCTAATCACTTTCCCTTGGGGTACAGAGCAAAGGAGTGGAGGAGGTTTTCTTAAAAGGGGTGAATTGGCCCAGCAGTCCAAAGTCATCACAGCTAACTTACATAATAGTGAACCCACAAGTGGATGATGGAGGGAGGTAGAGTGGGATTGGGTGTGGTTACAAAGCACATTCCAAATTGGCTTATCCTGAATTCCTATTCAGCTCAGATGCAGAGTTCTAAATATTTACTTCAGCTTTTAATCCATCCCATGGTCATTTGATCAAGTGAGTGATCTTTACCTTGACAGAGTGTGTGATCAATGGTATCTATGACTTTCTCTCCATCATCATTAGTGAGCAAGGTTTAGGGAGGTGGAGTAGAGGCCTGACAGAGAAGACAAAGTTCTTTTCTTAAGGAATATACAGTCAGAAAAGAACATGCTATGGTGAACTACAAATACTTTGTGTGCAACAGGAAATGCTAAGTTTAGAAGAGTTGTCCATTGTAACCTCTGCTAAAAAGCAGAGCAAGGACTCCATGACTATTTTAAGAGGGAAAGAGAGAGAGAGAGAATATATGTTTTGCTATAACATCCACTATCCAGTGTTTATCCATGAAATACAAACACCCTGCCATCCAGAGAACAGAGCAGCAGCTGCGAAGATTGGCTTCTGAGTCACTTTCACTGAAGTGGAACTATTTGTACAAGTTCAAAGGCAACAAAGACCTTGACAATCATCTGCCCTAGTGAATGTCAAGACATAAGATGACATCAGTGTATACTGGTAAACCTGAGGAAGATTTCCTATTTGGAATAGGGAACCTCTGGGGATAAACAAAGCTTTATTCCTTCTTTTAACTAGTGGCTTCATCCAAGAATGTCTCTGACCCATGACCCTTGATGATATATGATCCATCTAATTTAGCAAATTGTGAGCTCTCCAGAGAGAGACGTGGTTTCTGTAATAATTATAAGGTGGTAAAATGTCTTATTAAAGTGGCAAGTGGCTTTTCAGACAAAAGAAAGAGAGTGGCTTCTATATGAAAACAAACTAGAAAAGATTAGGACCCCTCACTTGGAAAAATCAAGGCCTTGGGGAGCCATGGTAGTAAATCTATAAAATATAAACATCTGGAATAGGATAATATCACACCTATTCAGGAATTCCAGGAAGACATGGTTCATTGTCCTACACAGAAGCATGAAGCAGCTTTTTCAGGACACATAAAAAGAAAATGGCTAAATGAAAGCTAGAACTTGAAATTCCAAGAAATGATGTGGGCTGAAAATATAAAGCGATAGGAAAAAAAGTTTTAAAAACTCTTATAGAATCTTGTTTAAAAGGAAGTTTGAGTAGTCAGTCTTATGTTCTCCACCTGTAAGGCAGGATGTTGGGCAGAAATGTGATACAGTCTTTGCTAACAAACGCATTGTATTCCAGACACCAACAAAACAGTGTCAAAAATTTGTATTAAATTTCACAAATATGCGCATGTAGGCCACTGTGTTAGGTACTATTTCTAAAGACTCATTACTCTGTTCTAATGGAAGAAATTTATTCTCTTCTTATGGGAATTTCAACAGGATGCTGATCCACTCAGTAATGAAAAGATAAGAATGCAAAAGCAGCAAGATGGGAAGTAGAGGGGAAGAGAGGGGTAAGTGTTAGGGATCCCTACTGTCCTACTTTATCTGGAAATAATAGTATGACCTTATGTTTACATAGTATTTCACTTTTACAAATTGCTCTATGATTATACCTTACTCTAGCTTCATCACGTTTCTGTCAGGCTTGAAGGCAGACGTATAACCTCATTAAACAGATGAGGAATCAGACCAAGAATAGCTAGTTAAGCTCAAGGTCACCTAATGAATGAGTGGTCAAGTGAGGTCTCGGTCTCCACTTGTCCATTGATGTTGCTTGCCTACCTCTGCTGGCCACCTCTGACTTTGATATTTCCCTGTGCCCAGGATCCAGATGGCTCTGCTCTCCTGTAACTGCACTTAGTATGCCATGTTCTAGTGAAGGGCGGTGGCATTTTGATGAACCTCTGAGATGCGTTGAAGCCGTTAGGAACAGTTGAGAGATCACAGATCAGATCACCTGTTTTGGCCACTAACTCTTCAATTCCCCAACACTGTGCCCCTGGCCCTCCCACCCTTTCCTCCTGCTCTACCTCCCATGGTGCATCTCAAAGAACATTCACACGCACAAAAGAGAATCACAGAGCTGTATGAAGAAGGCTTAGGCAAGTCCAAAACTCCAGGCTATGTCACCGTTTTGAACACGCACTTTTGATAGTCTCTCCAGTTTAATAGGAAGAGTGAGATTTAGAACCAAACGAAGCCAGGTGAACATAGCACTGGAGCTCAAAATGAGTATGGTCCTTCTCTCTATTTCTTCTCTTCCTGTCGGTCACTCTCACCTGGTCTATAGGCAGACCAGCTCTCATCTCAGCTGGCCAGCTCTACCTGAAGTATATGGAAGTCTGACAAAAACCCAGGTTAAGGCTTCAAATGCGAGTTTACCTTCCTGCAAACTCTCCTTCCCTTTAAATGGGGACATTTGTTTAAGCCCAACCCTTCTTTCAAGTGAATAGAGAGGCTGTGGACTCTTATTTGGAGTCCAAGAAAGAGCTGATATTGCATGGACTCAGATTCTGGAATTTTCTCTCCCAGAATCACATGGGTGGCATAAATATAACTAAAATCGAATGTGAATGCATAGCACTCCTCGAGGAGAAAGAGACAAAGTCCAGATTTTCATCCTGTAAAGCAATCCCTTTAACCTATGGAGAGTCTGAAAAAGCAGAATTTTCACAGCATCACAGAGGTTCATTTGGGACTGACTTATCCAAGGGAACCTTCCCCCAACCTCCTCCATCCCCTTCCCTGCTGCTTCCTCCTAACTCAGGCACTCCTGACATTTATTTGTGCATCTTGGACGGACAGCCACCCCTTGTGTCTGACCAGGCAGCAGTCTTATCATGACACATTTAATGGATTTGGCTGTCATTTTATAGATGGGGAAAAGAGCAAAAACAATAGCACATAAAGAAACAGAGTTCACAGTTTTCCCCAGAGAGCAGGTGGGATCCAACAGGACCCTCTTCCCCATATGATCTCTCTCTCCTCCAAAAGATACCAATTCCCGATCTCTGCGTCTGGAATTACAGGTTCAGTCGTGGGACTGGTGAGCCTTTTTGAATGGCTTGCCCAAGGTGGTAATTTTGTAATCCACCGTAGCTGAAGTTAGTATAGACCTGAGCTGGCTCTGGCCTCCTTCCTTCTCCTCCCTTCAGCCCCATGTCCCCACTCAGATGAAAACACTTTGCATATAAACAAACTCCTCTCAAAGACACCTCAACCTTGACATTTCTTTCTCCTTTTTCGAAACTTGCTTCCTTTTAAAACACCCAGTGCTCTGCCGTGCTCCCACGTGAGGCCCAATTATCAGAATAATAATTAACAGGTTCTCATTATTTAGGATCAAACAATGCCCCCCTAATGAAGCCAAGAATAGCCAATGTGATCCCTTAAAATGGGGTGTGAGTTTTCCTTACACCTTGGGGCGTCTAATCCACTGAAACCATTAGGCACTGAGCTGCCCATAACAGCCTGGATAACATTGAGTCAAGGACAGTTAATGGATGCCAGAGCACAGACCAAAGTGCTCCAAGCATGTCAGTCAAGACTAACCGGAGGCAAAAACATCAAAATGCAGGTTGGAGTTTTGACATTCCTGCAGGCTCTGAACGCCTCGCCAGTAAATTTTTAAAGTCAATATCCCCCTTATGCTCATGAACACTCTTCCGTCTGATGAGTAGGACTAATGTGGATCTGATTGAACTGTGACTGAAGCAAGACTTTAAAGGCAGCTTTGAATGTGTGGGGGGCAGAGAGGGCTTTTGTGTGTGTGTTTTGTATGTGTGTGTGTTTTCTTTTTCTTTTTTCCAGAAATGTCTGTGATAATAATGAAGACAGTGTACACAGATTATCACAGGCTGTGTCTTTCGACTTCAAGGTTATGTGATTAGAAAATTAGAAAAACGACGAGATTAGAAAAACCGCAGAACATTTTGAAAGAAAGCTTTTTTTCTTTTTTTTACAAATTATCTGTGTGCTGGATTTACACAGAATCTAATAGATGGATCTTCTAATGTTTGGAAATGGATAAATGCAACAATGCAAATAGGAAGAACGGGCTTTGGAGCCGATTCCTGGCAGAAGTTCAAAACCCATATTAAGTATTCTAATTCTCTTAACGCCTGTTACTTATATTTTTTTTAAAATTGCCGTGTACAGACATAAAACAAAATATAACCGTTTGGTAAATAAAAAGGTAAAAATAACAACGAGGTTGTTGTTTCTCACAAGGCAAGAATTTCCCCCAGATTTGGAATAAAGCCTTCACCTCCCTGCCCTTTCTCTTCTCAGAGCTGAGAGCAATAGTTAGAAAGACACGTGGCAGGAAGTCCGAGCAGAATTGGGTTTGGGTGGTGGTCAGCGTCCTGCAGGTGGTAGCTCAAGGTATGATAGCAGTTTGGGATCTCCAGGTCACAGCTTTACTCAGCTTTCTTATGAGGGGGAAAATAAAATTTTGCTGTGTCAAAACCCAAACTGGTCTAAATAAAAACTGCATTTAAAAAATCCTTCCCCCGCCTTTTTCTTCCTGCCTGATGACAATGGTGTATTTCTGAAATATATAAGCAGATGGCTCTGTCAGCAAAAAGGCAGGCTGAAAGACTGTCAGAGGCTAAGCTGTGTCTGATGACACATTTTTAGGGTGATTTCGGCACCTAAAAGAGGACAAAGGAGTGTTTTGTCTGAGGAGAATAGATTTAGAAGTCTCTAAAGCATCCATGTCCATACGTAAAGGCATAAGTGATATAGCCAAGTCATAGGTATCTTTAAACTATTTAATTGAAACGTTTGAGTAGGTAGCATCCTGAAATTCTTACGAGTCAACTCCTTGCCACCTGATTTTGACTTCCCAGATGTTAAAATATAAATAGGCTAGAAATGCACTTCTAGATCAGACTTGGATCTTCCAGACCTCTGATGGTGATGATGGCAAGTTTTGGGAATGAAAGACATCACACTTAAAGTTTAAGGATGCCCCCTAAAGCACACATGCTGTCCTTAGTACCTGATTTTTTAAAAAAAATTTTAAATCTATTACTTGGAAAATTATTTAAAATTTTGAAATTCTTTGATATTCAACTCCATGTATATATATATGTACAAGCATGACATGGAGATATTGCGGGTTCAGTTCCAGACCACCACAATAAAACAATTATTGTAATAAATCGGTCACAGGATTTTTTGCTTTCCCAGTGCATATAAAAGATATGTTTACACTATACTGTAGTCTATTAAGTGTGCAATAGCATTATGTCTAAAAAACAATGTATACACCTTAATTTAAAAGTAATTTATTGCTAAAAAATGCAAACCATTATCTGAGCTTTCAGAGAGTCACAATCTTTTTGCTGGTGGAGGGTCTCACCTTGATGGTGGTGGTTGCTGAAAGTTGGGGAGATTGTGGCAATTTCTTAAAATGAGACAACAATGAAATTTACTGCAACAATTGATTCTTCCTTTCACAATCATTTTGTCTTTAGCATGCAGTGGGGTTAGGTAACATTTTACCCCCAGTAGAACTTCTTTCAAAATAAGAGTCAATCCTCTCAAACTCTGATGCTGCTTTATCATCTAAGTGTTTGTAATATTCTCAATCCTTTGTTGTCATTTCAACAGTCTTCACAGCATCTTCACCAGGAGTAGATTCCATCTCAAGAAACCACTTTCTTTGCTCAACCATAAGAAGGAACCCCTCATCTGTTCAAGTTTTATCATGAGATTGCAGCAATTCAGTTGCATCTTCAGGCTCCACTTCTAATTCTAGTTCTCCTGGTATTTTGACTATATCTGCAGTTACTTCCTCCACTGAAGTCTTGAACCCCTCGAAGTCATCCATGAGGGTTAGAATCAACTTCTCCCAAACTTGTGTTAGTGTTGATATTTTGACCTCTTCCCATGAATCACCAATGCTCTTCATGGCATCTAGAATGGTGAGTCCTTTCCAGAAGGTTTTCAATTGACTGCATATTGGATGTTGTATTAACAAGCATGAAAACACTAATCTTGTACATTGCCATTGGAGCTCTTGGGTACCCAGATGCATTGTTAATGAGCAGTAATATTTTGAAAGGCATCTTCTTCTCTGAATGGCAGGTCTCAATAGTGTGCTTAAAGCATTCAGTAAACCATATTGTAAAAAGGTGTATTGTCATCCGGGCTGTGTTTTTCCATTTATAGAGTACAGGCAGAGCAAATTTAGTGTAATGCTTAAGGGCCCCAGCATTTTCAGAATGGTAAATGAGCATTGGCTTCAACTTCAGGTCACCAGCTGCATTAGCTCCTAACAAGAGAGTCAAAGCCTGTCCTTTGTAGCTTTGAAGCCAGATATTGACTTCTCCTCTCCAACTATGAAAGTCCTAGATGGCATCTTCTTCCAATAGAAGGCTACTTCCTTCATCTATATTGAAAATCTAAAATCTGTTCTTTAGTGTAGCCACCTTTATTAATGATCTTTGCTAGATCTTCTGGATAACCTGCTGCAGCTTCTACATCAGCATTTACTGCTTCCCCTGGTTCTTTTATGTTATGGAGACAGCTTCTTTCCTAAAACTTTATGAACCAACCTCTCCTAGCTTCAAACTTTTTTTTCTGCAACTTCCTCACATCTCTCAGTATTCATAGAATTGAAGAGAATTAGGGCCTTGCTCTGGATTAGTCTTTGGCTTAAGAGAATGTTGTGGCTGGTTTGATCTTCTATCCAGATTGCTGAAAATTTCTCCGTATCAGCAATAAAGCTGTTTCACTTTCTTATCATTCGTGTGTTCACTGAAGTAGCACTTTTAATTTCCTTCAAGAACTTTTTCTTTGCATCCACAACTTGGCTAACTGTTTGGCACGAGAGGCCTGGCTTTCGGCCTATCTTGGCTTTCAACATGCCTTCCTCAACTAAGCTTAATCATTCCTAACTTTTGATTTAAAGTGAGAGATGTGTGGCTCTTTCTTTCACTTAAACACTTAGAGGCCATTGTAAGGTTATTAATTGGCCTAATTTCAATACTGTTGTGTCTCAGGGAATAGAAAGGCCTGAGGGGAGGGAGAGAGATGGGGGAATGACCCGTCGGTGGAGCAGTCAGAACACACACATTTAGTAAGTTCACTCCCTTATATGAGTGCAGTTCATGGCACCCCAAAACAATTACAATAGTAACATCAAAGATCACTGATTTCAGACCACCATAACAAATCTACGAATAATGAAAAGTTTGAAATATTGCAAGAATTACAAGAGCACCAATAGGCTTGCTCGGCACAGGGTTGCCACAAACCTTCAATTTGTAAAAAACACAATATCTGTGACTTGCAAGAAAGCAAAGTGCAATAAAATGAGTTACGCCTGTATATTAAGAAAGATTCTGAGACTGTGTGTGTCTATATTCATTGGTACGTGTTTATCATTCTGAGTTTAGACCTAAGTGCCCTTGGTTTCTGAATCTGTTTAAACCTCAGAACACAAGAAAGGCTGTAAAGGATTACAAGGCAGTTGACTTTGTTGGGAAATATAGATGTTAATTTCATATTAGGCACCTAGAGCTCTCTGGAGAGAAGTCCTCTGCCAATCTAATGAATAAATAAAATACGAATAAAGCTTCACACTCAAGTCTGTATGCCCCAGGGAGATAGTCTCTTGGAATTCAGTAATCAAGATGCCTGGAATTCTGTGCTGGACCAGTCAGGGAGACCGGGCTGCAGCAGTGCCCAGATTCTCAGGGCCTAACAGTAGCAAAGCTGGCCCCAAAGAAAGCAAATAATTAAGCAGGTCATTAGGAAGCCTATAAAAGTACGGATGTGCGGCTACGCCCTGCCGTTAACTTCAAAAGGTGACCAAAAGGCAGAGATTCTTTGCAGCAGAGGAAAAAGCAATGGAAAAAGTGAAGTCTCATGACACCTAAGGGCTTACTCGGGTAGGAGTTCATTCCATAAAAATCCAGTTGAGCCCAAGCAGACCAGTGGCTTCTTCATTTGCTTGGTCTGTGCTCTCAGAATCCACCCAGGGTTAGGCTGTGCTTGAGGTCTGCTCTGCTCCATAACTATAGTAGGGCTAGAGGTGGACAGGGCTCCCCCAACGAGGCCAGCAGACCTGGGAGTCCCAGAGCTTGCCCTTCGGCCTTGGCTGGGAGAAAGCTGTGAAGTGTGCCTCTCTGTTTCCTTCCTTTAGGGCCCTTCCCACTTACATGCTTAGTGACCTCTGATTGCCCAGGGTCTGTCTTGTTTGGGCAGGGGTTGAGATAGGATTAAACTCACTCATACTCAAATGTAAATGACCTAACTATCCTATTTAGGCTCACTCAAAATTTCAACAGTCCTCCAGAAAGAGGACAATATTTAGTGATGGAATTTTAGGCACTGTGACCCTTATGTGGAGGACAATGTTTTAGACTTCTGCTTCTTCTGGTTCCCAAATCATATTTCCCATTCAAGAAAGGTGAGGCCATGCCTCTTTGCCCTAATGGAATGCAGACCCATAGCTCCAGATCAGTGCCACAGTCTCTGGGCTCCTATGTTCTGAGCTTAAAATGGACTCCTGTGGTTGGACCGGAGCATACTGGTCCCAGGACATCCTCTAGTTCCTCCCAATTCTAATCTGACCCCAAATAGTTTGGAGATGCCGAAAAAGAGTGTGAAATGCCAATAATAGCGAATGAATTTGGTTGGGGTAAGGCTACTCTTAAGTGTTCATTTGGGAAAGTAGCCAGAATATTTTCATTAATTCTTCCTTCCCCTCTGTCCGCCCTCCTGCCATCCACTGGAAATAACATTTCACTGGGTAGTTTTTCATTTTTAGAAGACCTGCGTTCCTTTACTAAATTTGTTTATCTAGTGGAGCCCTGATGTGATGTAATTTTGGGAAAGGACAACACTGATTTGGTGTAATTATTTCTTAATATTTAAAAGCTCCCTTGGTTAATGTGTTTTTGGGAACAAGCTGTTAAATCATTAGGGATGGAGTTTTGCAGCCTTTTTCTAAGCAGCAGCTACTGCTGACTTGAGCTGTTGGGCTTAAAGACCACCCCGGCCTGAGCTCCCCATTAGCGTGCTGGTAATGGAAAGATCAGCACCTAACAGGCCTATTTACTAAAACTCTACTTGATGGATGTGATCATAATTGAAAATTTTTATTTGAAAAAGAAAACTAAGGGAAGTTTTCTTGTCAAACTTTATGGTGTTCCCTAGGAACCGAAGGAAAGAGAAGAAACTTCTGGAAGCTGGAATCCACAGGTGACTTAAGAACTCCTTCAGCTGTGCTTATTTATTGCAAAGAAGTAAGTGATGGCGCTGAGAGCAGCTTGAGATAGAACAGGATAAAAATGATCTGTTGTGGTGCCAGAGAAGAGAAACAGGACTAAAGTATGATAGACACAGTGAGGGAAGCTTCAGCTCCATTTGAGGATGAATTTTCCTATGGACACGATTCCCAACTGACAGAGAGGTGCCCTTGCGATAAGGAATTCCACGTCATGGGTGGTGCTCCAGAAGAGTCAGGAAGAATACAGCCCTGGTAGAAGAAATTTACATATGGAACAGGAAGCTGGAGTGGTTTACCTCCAATTTCCTTTCCGAGGCTGATGTTCCCTTAACTATTCTCTGATTCAGTATGGAAATGGGGAAAATGGGAGCCAAGGATTCAGGTTGAGTTACTGGTGGAGGGATCACTATCATGGATAACACGCATGGTCAAGAATACTAGCTTGGGCAAATCTGTTGATGGAAATAGGAATCATAATCTCACTGTGCTGTCCATATGTGCATCATCTGGTTACTGCAAACAAAGAATAGTTCTCCTGATGGATTAGATGGGTGAAAAAGAGAGGAGCCGCAAGTCCAGAAATAACACCAACCTGATCATGTCATCAGTCTTTCTTAACAGACACTAAAACATTTCATGGTCTTTTTCTTTTCTTCTTTTAATCTGGGAGCAGCAAAACTACTTCAAAAATTCAGTACGTGTGATGGTGTGAGGTGATTTCAACTTTTACTAAAGTTTTACTTGTTCAGCATCTTGTTATGATTAGAAATGAACTAATGTTTTTCCAGACCAGTGATGGTGGACCTCAGCTGATGGGACGGCGTGGCTTTGTGAAACTCACACTGAAAGTCTTCTGAGAGAAGGCTCAGCCTGACCATTATTGCCCAAGACACTTCTTCACAGCTCTGAAGTCCGGCAGGCTCAGTCTCCATTCCCTTGTCCTGAGGAGCTGACGTGGAGCTCAGAGAGACTTCTGCTGGCCTGAATCTCTCTTCATCACCTGGTTTCTCCCTTGAAATTGCTGTCATTTTGTCATCTTAGTGACATCTTAATGCAGTCCCATCTTCATGGACTGGTGACAATGACATGCTTATGATATTCTTTCAAGAGTTCAAATCATATCCAAGGGCGAAAGAAGGCAGCCTTATTCTTAAAGAAATATACACATCCTCACACATATGAAGCAAGTTTTTAAAATTTCACTTTATTTTCCTTTTACTGCATTTCCAAGACATAATTGTGATTGTTTCCTCTTCCATGTAATACTGTAAATAAAACTTTGATTAAATTTGTCGTGTGTATATGTCATACATAGGATGGTATATATGTTACAAATTAAATATACATAAATACACAGGCAGAAAGTAAAAAGAAAGGATGAAACTCACTAGAAATAACTTGCTTTATTAAGGAGAAGGAAACGGCACAGGCAGGTGGATTAATGATGTCCTTAGGGTTTTTGGAGCCCGTCATTACGTAGGACAGTCTTCTTTGAGCTATGCTTTGGGAAGAGAATGGATAACACAGAGAAAGGAAGTGACTTGTTAAAGGTTAACTGGCTAAGACACTGTGTTAGAAAACATGTATGGAAGACAACTGCCCACTAGATTAGATTACGTATCCCCAATTCGGTTTTCAAACAAGGGCAAGATATGTGAATGTATGAATACGCTACTTGTGTTCAACCTCTTTTGTGATATTGGCAGCCCCGGTTATTTTATCAGTTGGCACCATGCCACAAACTGGGAATTTGAATTCAGAATTCCACCTATGATGATTCTTAAACTATAAAGAAGGAGTTATGCCTCTCTAACACATTCTAAGAAATATATAAAAACAAATGATTGGGAAAGATGAGCTGTGTACCAACTGTAGTGGGGATGGCTCTAATGGAATTGAGTACACCAACCACGGGGCAAAGAACCACCAAATGAATTTAACGGCTGCCACTGTAAGTATTTTTAAGTCATCTCCTACTGGAAAAAGCAAATCCAATGAACTCAGAAAAGGGGTGCTCAGAAATCCAATCTGCTATTGCTGCTTTGTAAAGCTAAACATAAATGATTTTTAGACTGGTTACTGCTTAAGATTTTCTGTACCAGTAAGACCTCCAATAGATGGATCATAGAAAATGAACTTGACCTCCTTTGTAGAGATACACCTTTCGCTATCAGGGAGAATGTGGACACGCACCTTCCTGGCTGGCAGATCTGTATCTCATTTTTATGGCATAGATTTTTGTGTTTAGGGAGTACCATTAGACATCTGTTAGGTGCAACTCTTTATACTAGTGTTAAAGGCAGCAACTGGGATTTTTCCAGGACATTAAGTTGGATTCTCTTTGCCCTTCTTCATCTAGACTCTTCTCATTTCCAAAGGCATTGGGAAATTGTAACAAATGCTTTGTTTTTTTAAATTGGGTAGAGTTGATTTACAATGTTGTGTTAGTTTCAGGTGTATAGCAAAGTGATTCAGCTATATATATATATTCTTCTTCAGATTCTTTTTCATTATAGTTTATTATAAGATACTGAATATAGTTCCCTGTGCTATACAGTAAATCCTAGTTGTTTATCTATTTTATATATAGTAGTGTATACCTGTTAATCCCAAACTCTTAATTTATCCCTCCCCCCCTTCTCCTTTTGTAACCATAGGTTTGTTTTCTAAGTCTGTGAGCCTGTTGCTATTTTGTAAATAAGTTTATTTGTATCATTTTTTAGATTCCATATATAAGTGATATCATATGATATTTGTCTTTCTTTGTCTGTCTTACCTCACTTAGTATGATAATCTCTGGGTCCACCCATGTTCCTGCAAATGGCAGTATTTCATTCTTTTTTATGGCTGAGTAATATTCCATTATATATCTATATATATCACATTATATATCTATATATATCACATCTTCTTTATCCGTTCATCTGTCTATGGGCATTTAGGTTCCTTGGCTATTGTGAATGGTGTTGCTATGAGCACTGGGGTACATGTATCTTTTAAAATTAGAGTTTTATCTGGATATATGCCCAGGAACCATTTTAAGGAACCTTCATACTGTTTTCCATAGTGGCTGCACCAATTTACATTCCCACAAACAGTGTAGGAGGGTTCCCTTTTCTCCACACCCTTTTATTATTGTAACAAACCCTTTCTTAAAGACTTCTCTCATGGAATATAGACTTGGCCAGACTCTACTTTGGATGTTCAGACTATAGACAGAATCAGTAGACAAAGAGCACAATAAAGTTAATTCTGTGAATAAGTTTCTTGGCCTTCCTTTTAAGAAGGCCTTATGTTTCTTATGTTTGCATGGAAAACTCTTATGTTTCTTATGTTTGCATGGAAAACTCTTATGTTTCTTATGTTTGCATGGAAAACTCCTAGTGCAGTGTCTGACATAATAGGCACTAATAAAGTAGGTATAACTTAGCTGGGATGAGCCTGGGGTTCATTCATTAACTTTTTTTTTCCTTGTTGATGCCCACCTACATTCGTTACTATAAGTAGGTCCTCCTTGCCATTGATATCTAGATCTACATAAAAACAGAACTTCCCTGGAATCTTGACTGCTGAGTTCTCACTTTTTTTTTTAAGTCTTTATTGAACTTGTTACAATATTGTTTCTGTTTTTTATGTTTTGGTTTTTTGGCCGCGAGGCATGTGGGTTCTTAGCTCTCCCAACAGGGATTGAATCCACACACCCCTGCATTGGAAGGCGAAGTCTTAACCACTGCACCACCAGTGAAGTACCGAGTTCTTATTTTATCAGGAACTCTGGGAGAGTAATTCTTATGGAATGTGGTATTTTATGTCATATTGTCTCCCCCCAACCCCGGCAACCTTTTTCCTCTTTCTCTGCATTGCTGTGAATTCTGTGGACTAATTTCTGGTTGAATTTGACACCTAATAGTCATCAACTGATTGCATTCAATTAACAGCCATTATATTCTTCAGTTACTCTCTGTTTAGACATGAGTTTATTGATCTGGTAAGATTTTATTCTTCAGAAACATAAACAACATGCCATTTAATTTGGCCTCACTACTGTCTCTAAGCACCACGAGAGAGGTATTTAAAGAGGCAGTGTATGGGAGGGGGGAAAGGCTATCTTTCTTTCTAAGAAGAGGGGGAAGAAATCAGGTTAAATTTTGATCACTATAATCTCACCTTTGGACTTTTATTAAAACTGTTTGACACAGCTGTGCTGGCAGATAGAGTAGGAAGATAAATGGACCTGTGTGAATAGGTTTAATATCAAACGTGGATATGAGACGTGGCAGGTTATCTCATCCAGGAAATGTTCACGTCCTACAAGATTTACAGGTTACTGTTAGTGATCCTTTCGGGCTCAGGGGGCCAAAAGGTGAACATGACTGGGGTACCTTTTGGCATGAATATTTCACAGCCTGAGTATCCCTTTCTCATTTGGGGCTGTGCTGACTGAGGCCTTCTTCAGGATGAGTCCTCAGTTGACTGATGAATACAAAACGCCTCTCTGAACAAAAGGCATTCAAGATTCGCTGAAGACAAGACAACCTACTTTGGTTTCTGTGTCTGGTACCGGGGTATCAACGGAGATAAAACACTGAGCGACAGGGAAGCGAAATACAGAATAACACAATCTATTGTTCTTCCATTGACTGTAAGTATAATGGGAAAGTTAGCGAGTCACCGTAATGTCATGGACCGCTGTGAACTTGGGAGAACTCAAGGATCAGAAAGTAACATGAAACAAGGAGGGAAATGAAGATAATATTGGGTTACTGAACATTCTCAAATTGTACTGAAACGCATCCCATCCCTTTGGCGGGGGCATGTTTTTGACAAGGAAGACAATGGGAAGAAACTGGTGGCTGTAACAATATCACCATTTTCTTTTACTACGGGCCGTAATGTGAACTTCTTAGAAGACACCTTCTTTCACCACGGCTTTGTTGTTTGGTCTATTGAGGAGTCCAGAGACCAAAGTCGTTGCCTTGTTCTGAGGCTGTCTAAAACCAAGGAGCCTGGTTCTCCCAGCCAACGACAGCTGCTCTGTTGTGAGTTACAGAGCCGGTTTGCAGCCAAGGGCAGAGGAAAGGAACTGAGAGGGAACGAGAGAAGCAAAGACAGGGAACAGGCAGGGTGAAAAATTTGGAGCATACAAGAGAAAGAGTAGGAAGGAAAAAATTAAGGCAGTGAAGGAAAGAAATGAGAAAACGAGCTTTCATGGCAGGGGGTGGGGGAAGGGAGTATGGCTGCTTTACCATTCCAGGGTCTGAACGAGGTTCCCCTTAAACGAAATAAAACAAAACAAAAACAGCAAGAACAGAATCGCTTTTGGAGTGATTTTGTTGGAACCAGAAATCTACCCTTGGATTAACTATTTTCTGAGAGAAATTTAGCGAAGGCATGGTAACTTTTTGTTTTTTTAATCTGTGACATTCTTGCACTAAAGCATCCTTTGCCAAGCACATACCACGGAGAAAATACCTATTTATCCCATGTCTTGACGTAAAGTCTACTTACAACTAACAACGGTGCTGATGAAAGATATGGGGTCTCTTTTCTTGTGGGAAAATGAACATAAATATACAGATACAAAATTTTGCACACAAACTTTTGTGTGTGTGAGTTCACACACTCCTGAAGTCCATTCATAAACCTCTCAGAATTCTACAGAAATAAGTTAAGAATGGCTACTCCAGAATGTCTAACAAAGAGCTTGCATAGAGTAGATTATCAATAAACTCTTACAGCCTCAAAGTATGCAAGTGTTCTGGTTAACTGAATATTCTAGTTGGCCAAAGTTTACCATATATGCTTTCACAAATAACTGGTTTTCAAGGAATTAGAGATAAGTACAATAATTTCAATGTCAAAAGTATACTCATTGCACTCTAACCTCTTGTGTTTTTTGTTTTTTGATGGTTAATGCTATACGTAGAAAGGATGAATAAGATGGGTCTGGATCCATGGTCATCCTAATACATTCTCTAGAAGTAATTTTTCATTAACCCATTCTGATTATCAGTGTGTTCCCTTGCATTTTCATCTCCCTTAGTAAAAGTGGAGTTGAGAGCAGTTTTGAATATTAGCTGCTAGCTTATGTGGAATATAGTTGCATTACGAGGATTGGTGTGAGAGGGGTGTAAATATACCACAGCCAGCCTCTCTCCTCTCTGCCATGAATACCAATCCTTCCATCCTCTACCCTCACCATTTGGTTTCTTATCATTGAAGCTGAGAGACCTTGGGGGGCCTGGCTGCTTAATGTTCAAGATAACTTGGAAGATGGCAGGTTGCTTCCTGGAGCAGTTAACTGAGGCACAGAATGAGTATGAAGCATGCCTGAGAAGGAGGAAGTCTGAACTAGCAAAACAATAGTGGAAGCTGATCTCAAGGAATCAGTAAGAAGATGTGGTCAGTAATCCAGGGAGGAGAACTAGTTCCTGGGGACACCAGGAGCATGTAGAAAAAGATACATTCGATAGAATGGGGAGAGAAGTGTCAAAATTACTCATATTATAAGAGCATAGCCCCTGTTCCTCACTGCATGCTTCACCCTGCAGAGGGTCACCGGGTTTGAAGACACAGAACTGGCTTGAATAGGAAAAAGGAGACCCAGAAAAACACGATGACATGAAATTCTTCCTGACTTACCAAAATGCTACAAGGGGTTGGGTGATAAGTATGGAATCAGGAAGCCCAGAAGCTAAAAGGGAAGACACCTCCCAAATTATGAAGGAACCAAATTAACAGAAGGCGTCTTCGGGACACAAGCACCATTAGCAGAAAGTTCATTCTAACTTGCAGGTGGGTTTGAATCATAACATTTATTCCCACCTCCATCACCTCCGCTACCAGCACTTCCCAGGGGACAGGGGTTGGACTCATTTTCTTTTTGTCTATTAACCCAGTTCATGTATGAATGTAATCTTCATTATGATCCGTGAAATAAATAGTACCATCCTCATTTTACAGATGAGGAGAATGAAGCCTAGAGGTCATTAAGTGTCTCATCTCAAGGGATCCATCCAGTAAGGGGCTGTTGTAGAATCCAAATCCAGGTTCTACTGAGGCCAGAAAGTGGCCCCTCATAAGAAATGGTGTTTATTTCCATGGGCAAAAATGGACTTCTTGGGACCAAGAGAAGCTCTGGATTTTAGAGAAACAAACAAACAAACAAAAACCAGTCCCCATGCCCGATCCTCCCAGCTGGACTCTTCCCAGTTTGTTTTGTGGTTACTTCCAGCACTCTTATAACTCTGGAGTCGCTGGTGATCTTGGCCACGTTATTTAAACTGTTCAAGCCTTAATTTCCTCTTATGCTAGATGAGGCAATGACATTTAACACTCCGATCTTTTTCACCTCCAACATTCTTTGATTTTATTAGCATCTATAATATAGCCAGCGTGCACAGAAATTGTAGACACCGCTGGAGACATAGCATCGTGCACGGTGGGGCTTGCCACCTCAAGACTCCCCGTCAGATCCTGAGCTCTTCCAGATCAAACACCATGTCACTCATCTCTGTACCTCTGCCCAGCCCCTCCCCATGCCTTGCTCTCTGTTCACGTATTAGAGATGCTTAATGAATGTTTATCAAAATTATATGAAAAAAGGGAGCTAGTCATGATCAGTAGTTAATACAAAACAGAATGTGGCAAATTCCTTAGAAGCAATACAGCATAATGAGATAGGCCATAGGAAAGGAAATAAAGGAAATAAATACCAGCTGGAGTGATCAGGAGACCTCCATGGAAGAGTTGGCTTCCGGCTTCGAGGGATAGGCAAGGCCTTGATAGGTGGACATGGGGCATCATGACGAATCTGAGAGACAGGAAAGTTTCCTGTCGTCTACTTTTGTCTGTTAAATGGTGTGTATAAGAGGTGGTAGTAGCAGATAACACTAGAAAGGAAAATGGGGTTGAATTATTAATCACCTTAAAGTTTTAGCCTTAGATTTTAAATTGTTCTGTAGGAAATTAGGAGCCAGTGAAGGTTTTTAAATAAAAAAGTGGCATCAGTGGTTACGTCATATTTATAATCCAATCAACATTTGAACATTGTATGGGGACTTTCACATGCTTTTGGGTTTTTTTTTTTTAATCTTTTAAAAAATTTAATTTAATTTAATTTTTTAACATCTTTATTGAAGTATAATTGCTTTATAATAGTGTGTTAGTTTCTGCTTTATAGCAAAATGAATCAGCTATACATATACATATATCCCATATCCCCTCCCTCTTGCGTCTCCCTCCCACCCTCCCTATCCCACCCCTCTAGGTGGTCACAAAGCACCGAGCTGATCTCCTTGTGCCATGCGGCTGCTTCCCACTAGCTATCTATTTTACATTTGGTAGTGTATATATGTCCATGCCTCTCTCTCACTTTGTCCCAGCTTCCCCTTCCCCTTCCCCGAGTCCTCAAGTCCATTCTCTATGTCAGTGTCCTGATTCCGGTCCTGCCTGTAGGTTCTTCAGAACCATTTCTTTTTCTTTTGTTTTAGATTCCATGTATATGTGTTAGCATATGGTATTTGCTTTTCTCTTTCTGACTTACTTCACTCTGTATGACAGTCTCTAGGTCCACCCACCTCACTACAAATAACTCAATTTTGTTTCTTTTTATGGCTAAGTAACATTCCATTGTATATATGTGCCACATCTTCTTTATCCATTCATCTGTTGACAGACATTTAGGTTGCATCCAAGTCTGGCTATTGTAAATAGAACTGCAACGAACATTGTTGTACATGACTCTTAGAATTATGGGGTTTTCAGGGTATATGCCCAGTAGTGGGATTGCTGTGTTGTATGGAGTTCTATTTTTAGTTTTTTAAGGAACCTCCATACTGTTCTCCATAGTGGCTGTATCAATTTACATTCCCACCAACAGTGCAAGAGGGTTCCTTTTTCTCCACACTCTCTCCAGCATTTCTTGTTTGTAGATTTTTGGATGATGGCCATTCTGACCAGTGTGAGGAGATACCCCATTGTAGTTTTGATTTGCATTTCTCTAATGATTAGTGATGTTGAGCATCCTTTCTTCTGTTTGTTGGCAATCTGTATATCTTCATTGGACAAATGTCTATTTAGGATTTCTATCCATTTTTGGATTGGGTTGTTTGTTTTTTGATATTGAGCTGCATGAGCTGCTTATAAATTTTGGAGATTAATCCTTTGTCAGTTGCTTCATTTGAAAATATTTGCTCCCATTCTGAGGGTTGCCTTTGCGTCTTGGTTATGGTTTCCTTTGATGTGCAAAAGCTTTTAAGTTTCATTAGTTCTCATTTGTTTATTTTTGTTTTTATTTCCATTTCTCTAGGAGGTGGGTCAAAAAGGCTCTTGCTGTGATTTATGTCATAGAGTGTTCTGCCTATGTTTTCCTCTAAGAGTTTGATAGTGTCTGGCCTTACATTTAGGTCTTTAATCCATTTTGAGTTTATTTTGTGTGTGGTGTTAGGGAGTGTTCTAACTTCATTCTTTTACATGTAGCTGTCCAGTTTTCCTAGCACCACTTACTGAAGAGGCTGTCTTTTCTCCATTGTATATTCTTGCCTCCTTTATCAAAAATAAGGTGACCATATGTGCATGGGTTTATCTCTGGGCTTTCTAACCTGTTCCATTGATTTGTATTTCTGTTTTTGTGCCAGTACCATACTGTATTGATTACTGTAGCTTTGTAGTAGAGTCTGAAGTCAGGGAGCCTGATTCCTCCAGCTCCGTTTTTCTTTCTCAAGATTGCTTTGGCTATTCGGTGTCTTTTGTGTTTCCATACAAATGGTGAAATTTTTTGTTCTAGTTCTGTGAAAAATACCATTGGTAGTTTGATAGGGATTGCATTGAATCTCTAGATTGCTTTGGGTAGTATAGTCATTTTCGCAATTTGATTTTTCCAATCCAAGAATATGGTATATGTCTCCATCTGTTTGTATCATCTTTAATTTCTTTCCTCAATGTCTTATAGTTTTCTGCATACAAGTGTTTTGGTTCCTTAGATAGGTTTATTCCTAAGCATTTTATTCTTTTTGTTGCAATGGTAAGTGAAAGTGTTTCCTTAATTTCTCTTTCAGATATTTCATCATTAGTTTATAGGAATGCAAGAGATTTCTGTGCATTAATTTTGTATCCTGCTACTCTACCAAATTCATTGATTAGCTCTAGTAGTTTTCTGGTAGCATCTTTAGGATTCTCTATGTATAGTATCATGTCATCTGCAGACAGTGACAGTTATACTTCTTCTTTTCCATTTTGATTCTTTTTATTTCTTTTTCCTCTCTGATTGCTGTGGCTAAAACTTCCAAAACTATGTTGAATAATAGTGGTGAGAGTGGGCAACCTTGTCTTGTTCCTGATCTTAGTGGAAACGGTTTCAGTTTTTCACCATTGAGAATGATGTTGGTTGTGGGTTTGTCATATATGGCCTTTATTATGTTGAGGCAAGTTCCCTCTATGCCTACTTTCTGGAGGGTTTTTATCATAAATGGGTGTTGAATTTTGTCAAAAGCTTTTTCTGTGTCTATTGACATGATCATATGGATTTTCTCCTTCAATTTGTTAATATGGTTTATCACATTGATTGATTTGCGTATATTGAAGAATCCTTGCATTCCTGGGATAAACCCCACTTGATCATGGTGTATGATCCTTTTAATGTGGTGTTGGATTCTGTTTGCTAGTATTTTTTTTTTTTTTTTTTTTTTTTTTTTTTTTTTTGCGGTACATGGGCCTCTCACTGTTGTGGCCTCTCCCGTTGCGGAGCACAGGCTCTGGACGCTCAGGCTCAGCGGCCATGCCTCACTGGCCTAGCCGCTCTGCAGCATGTGGGATCTTCCCAGACTGGGGCAGGAACCTGTGTCCCCTGCATCGGCAGGCGGACTCTCAACCACTGCACCACCAGGGAAGCCCTGTTTGTTAGTATTTTATTGAGCATTTTTGCATTCATATTCCTCAGTGATATTGGCCTGTAGTTTTCTTTCTTTGTGACATCTTTGTCTGGTTTTGGTATCAGGGTGATGGTGGCCTCGTAGAAGGAGTTTCGGAGTGTTCCTCCCTCTGCTATATTTTGGAAGAGTTTGAGAAAGATAGGTGTTAGCTGTTCTCTAAATATTTGATAGAGTTCGCCTGTGAAGCCATCTGGTCCTGGGCTTTTGTTTGTTGGAAGATTTTTAATTACAATTTCAATTTCAGTGTTTTGATTGGTCTGTTTATATTTTCTATTCCTTTCTGGTTGAGTCTTGGAAGGTTGTGCTTTTCTAAGAATTTGTCCATTTCTTCCAGGTTGTCCATTTTACTGGCATATAGTTGCTTGTAGTAATCTCTCATGATCTTTTGTATTTCTGCAGTGTCAGCTGTTACTTCTCCTTTCTCATTTCTAATTCTGATGATTTGAGTCTTCTCCCTTTTTTTCTTGATGAGTCTGGCTAATGGTTTATCAATTTTGTTTACCTTCTCAAAGATCCAGCTTTTAGTTTTATTGATCTCTGCTACTGTTTTCTTCATTTCTATTTCATTTATTTCTGTTGTGATCTTTGTGATTTCTTTCCTTCTACTGAGTTTACGTTTTCTTTGTTCTTCTTTCTCTAGTTTCTTTAGGTGTAGGGTTAGACTGTTTATTTGAGATTTTCCTTGTTTCTTGAGGTGAGATTGAATTGCTATAAACGTCCCTCTTAGAACTGCTTTTGCTGCATTGTATAGGTTTTGGGTTGTTGTGTTTTAGTTGTCATTTGTTTCTATGTATCTTTTTATTTCTTCTTGGATATCTTTATGATATCTTGATTATTTAGTAGTACACTGTTTAGCCTTCATGTATTTTGTTTTTTACAGCTTTTTTCCTGTAATTGATATCTAGTCTCATAGCACTGTGGTGGGAAAAGATGCTTGATGTGATTTCAATTTTCTTAAATTTACCAAGGCTTGATTTGTGACCCAAGATATGATCTATCCTGAAGAATGTTCCATGAGCACTTGAGAAGTGTATTCTGTTGTTTTTGGATGTAATTTCTTGTTTCAGTTGTCATTTAAAGCTTGTGTTTCCTTATGTATTTTCTTTTTGGATGATCTGTTAATTGGTGAAAGTGGGTTGTTAAAGTCCCATACTATGATTGTGTTACTGTTGATTTCCCATTTTATGGCTGTTAGCATTTGCTTTATGTATTGAGGTGCTACTGTGTTGGGTGCATACATATTTACAATTGTTATAACTTCTTCTTGGATTGATCCCTTGATCATTATGTAGTGTCCTTCTTTGTCTCTTGTAATTGTCTTTATATTAAAGTCTATTTTGTCTGATACGAGAATTGCTACTCCAGCTTTCTTTTGATTTCCATTTGCATGGAATATCTTTTTCCATCTCTTCACTTTCAGTCTGTATGTGTCCCTAGGTCTGAAGTGGGTCTCTTGTAGACAGCATGTACATAGGTCTTATTTTTGTATCCATTCAGCCAGTCTATGGCTTTTGATTGGAGCATTTAATTCATTTACACTTAAGGTAATTATCGATATGTATGTTCCTATTACCATTTTCTTAATTGTTTTGGGTTTGTATTTGTAGGCCTTTTCCTTCTCTTGTGTTTCCCTCCTAGAGAAGTTCCTTCAGCATTTGTTGTAGTGCTGGTTTTGTGGTGCTGAATTCTCTTAACTTTTGTTTGTCTGTAAAGGTTTTAATTTCTCTGTCAAATTTGAATGAGATGTTTGCTGGGTAGAGTAATCTTGGTTGTAGGTTTTCCCTTTCATCACTTTAAATATGTCCTGCCATTCCCTTCTGGCTTTCAGACATTCTGCTGAAAAATCAGCTATTAACCTTATGGGGATTCCCTTGTATGTTATTTGTTGTTTTTCCCTTGCTGCTTTTAATATTTTTTCTTTGTATTTAATTTTTGATAGTTTGATTAATATGTGTCTTGGTGTGTTCTCCTTGGATTTATCCTGTATGGGACTCTCTGTGCTTCTTGGACTTGATTATTTCCTTTCCTATATTAGGGAAGTTTTCAACTCTAATCTCTTCAAATATTTTCTCCATCCCTTTCTTTTTCTCTTTGTCTTCTGGGACCCCTATAATTCGAATGTTGGTATGTTTAATGTTGTCCCAGAGGTCTCTGAGACTGTCCTCAATTCTTTTCATTCTTTTTTCTTTATTCTGCTCTGTGGTAGTTATTTCCACTATTTTATCTTCCAGGTCACTTATCCATTCTTCTGCCTCAGTTATTCTGTGATTGATTCCTTCTAGAGAATTTTTAATTTCATTTATTGTGTTGTTCATCATTGTTTCTTTGCTCTTTAGTTCTTCTAGGTCCTTGTTAAACGTTTCTTGTATTTTGTCTATTCTATTTCCAAGATTTTGGATCATCTTTATTATCATTACCCTGAATTATTTTTCAGGTAGACTGCCTATTTCCTCTTCATTTGTTAGGTCTGGTAGATTTTTACCTTGCTCCTTCATCTGATGTGTATTTCTCTGTCTTCTCCTTTTGCTTAACTTACTGTGTTTGGGGTCTTCTTTTCACAGGCTGCACGTTCGTAGTTCCCGTTATTTTTAGTGTCTTCCCCCAGTGGGTAAGGTTGATTCAGTGGGTTGTGTAGTCTTCCTGATGGAGGGGACCAGTGCCTGTGCTCTGGTGGATGAGGCTGCATCTTGCCTTTATGGTGGACAGGACTGCGTCCGATGGTGTGTTTTGGGGTGTCTGTGAACTTATTATGATTTTAGGCAGCCTCTCTGCTAGTGGGTGGAGTTGTGATCCTGTCTTGCTAGTTGTTTGGCATAGGGTGTCCAGCTGTGTAGCTTGCTGGTTATTGAGTGGAGCTGGGTCTTAGCATTGAGTTGAAGATCTCTGGGAGAAGTTTTGCTGGTTGATATTATGTGGAGCTGGGAGGTCTCTGGTGGACCAATGTCCTGAACTCAGCTCTCCCACATCAGAGGTTCAGGCCTGACACAAGGCCAGAGCACTAAGACCCTGTCAGCCACATGGCTCAGAAGCAAAGGGAGAAAAAAAGAGAAAGAAAGAAAGAAATGACAAATAAAATAAAATAAAGCTATTAAAAATATTATTAAAAACAAAAAAATAAAATAATAATTTTAAAAAAAAGAAAGAAAGAAGAGAGCAACCAAACCAAAAAAAAAATAAAAAAACAAACCCAAAAACCCCAAATCCACCAGGGATAAAAAGTGCTAAAAACTATACTAAAAACAAAACCAAAACAAAACAAAACAAAAGACAGTTAGAACCCTAGGACAAATGGCAAAAGCAAGGCTGTACAGACAAAATCACACAAAGAAGCATATACATACCCACTCACAGAAAGAGAAAAAAGAAAAAATTATATATATGAAGGAAAAAAAAGGAAGAGAGCAGCCAAATCAATAAATCTAACAATGATAATAAGCTCTAAATATACTAAATTAAGATAAACATAAAACCAGAAACAAATTAGATGCAGAAAGTCTACATTTGCTCCCATAGTCCACTGCCTCAATTTTGGGATGATTTATTGTCTATTCAGGTATGCCACAGATTCAGGGTACATCAAGCTGATTGTGGAGATTTAATCTGCTGCTCCTGAGGCTGCTGGGAAAATTTTCCCTTTCTCTTCTTTGTTTGCACAGCTCCTGGGGTTCAACTTTGGATATGGCCCCGCTTCTGTGTGTAGGTCACCTGAGAGCGTCTGTTCCCTGTCCAGACAGGACGGGGTTAAAGGAGCAGCTGAGGAGCAGCTGATTTGGGGGCTCTGGCTCACTCAGGCCGGGGGGAGGGAGGGTTACAGCATGTGGGGAGAGTCGCGGTGGCAGAGGCTGGTGTGATGTTGCAACAGCCTGAGGTGCACCATGTGTTCTCCCAGGGAAGTTGTCCCTGGATCACGGGGCACTGGCAGTGGCGGGCTGCACAGGCTCCCGGGAGGGGAGGTGTGGAGAGTGACCTGTGCTCGCACACAGGCTTCTTCTTGGTGGCTGCAGCAGCAGCCTTAGCATCTCATGCCTGTCTCAGGTGTCCGCGTTGATAGCCGCGGCTCGCCCCTGTCTCTGGAGCTCATTTAGGCGATGCTCTGAATCGCCTCTCCTCGTGCACCCCAAAACAATTGTCTCTTGCCTCTTAGGCAGTTCCAGACTTTTTCCCAGACTCCCTCCCAGCTAGCTCTGGTGCACTAGCCCCTTTCAGCCTGTGTTCACGCAGCCAACCCCAGTTCTCTCTCTGGGATCTGACCTCCAAACCCGGAGCCTCAGCTCCCATCCCCCGCCCACCCTGGCAGGTGAGCAGACAAGCCTCTCAGGCTGGTGAGCGCTGGTCAGCACTGTTCCGCTGTGCAGGAATCTCTCCTCTTTGTCCTCTGCAACCTGTTGCTGCGCTCTCCTTCATGGCTCCAAAGCTTCCCCTCCTCCACCCCTGTCTCCGCCAGTGAAGGGGCTTCCTAGTGTGTGGAAACTTTTCCCCCTTCACAGCTCCCTCCCTGAGGTGCAGATCCCATCCCTATTCTTTTGTCTCTGTTTTTTCTTTTTTCTTTTGCCCTACCCAGGTACGTGGGGGAGTTTCTTGCCTTTTGGGAAGTCTGAGGTCTTCTGCCAGCATTCAATAGGTGTTCTGTAGGAGTTGTTCCACATGTAGATAGATGTATTTCTGATGTATTTGTGGGGAGGAAGGTGATCTCCATGTCTTACTCTTCCGCCATCTTGAAGGTCCCCCTTGCATGGTTTTTTTGATTTAATCTTATTTAACTTATGACTCGAAACAACTTTGTAAATTAGATAGCTTTATTGTATGTTAGTTATATCTCAATAAAAATATGTAATAAAAAAAATCTCCATTTTTGAGGTGAGAGTGTACAAGCTCCCTCCCAAGAAACAAACAACCAAAATCAAGAAAGCTGTCATCTCCTAAAACTTCATTTTAACTTTTGTGGGGTATTCTTTTTTACCCTAGAAGAGAAAGAAAGAAAGAAAGAAGGAAAGAAAGAAAGAAAGAAAGAAAGAAAGAAAGAAAGAAAGAAAGAAAGAAAGAAAAAAGAAAGAAAGAAAGAAAGAAAGAAAGAAAGAAAGAAAGAAAGAAAGAAAGAAAGAAAGAAAGAAAGAAAGAAAGAAAAAGGAAGGAAGGAAAGAAGGAAGGAAGGAAGGAAGTGCAAATGGAGGGGGGGAGGGAGGGAGAGAAGAAAATCTCAAGATTGCAGCCCCAGTTTTCTGGCTGGATGGGAGGAAATTGTGATGGACAATAAACCCAACCTGTCCAGATTACCAGATTAGCTCAGGTCAAATGAACCATTACTGAGCTTCAGGCTTGTACAAGAAATCTGTTTCTTCCACTGCCAACTCCATAACCAGATATACGACGATTTTTTTTAAGCATCTGAATTCAATTTGGCAGTTTTTAAACTCTGCATATTCTATGTCTCCAAACAGTCTATCCCTGATATATATATATATATATATATATATATATATATATATATATATATATATATATAATTTTTTTCCCTGAAGGTAAAATTTCCAGGACTGACAATGTTGCTGCTAAAACCTTTCTTGAGACAGTTCATTTAAGAAGATTGTTTCCCATGGGACACGCCTCTTGGAGTTAGTTGAGTGTGTTAAAGAGATTTATTTCTAGACAAATTGGTTTATAAATATGAACCAGTCTGTGAGAGGGAGTCCATAGGGCAAGTCTTGAGGGAACTATTCTTTCTACTTTAGGGACGGGTTTTATGAAAGATCTAATAGGTGGCTCCTTTTCCTACTACCAGCCTTGTGTATTTTAGCTCACACAGAATATAACCATTCCTCTCAATGTACTTAAGACAGCCATCCCCAAAGGCCTGTAAACTCGTAATTGGACAGTTGAGATTAGGAGGTTAAGAAACTGACACAGAGAGAAGGCTTATACGTCTGTAAGCAACTTTTTACTGGCTGAGGATTTCTTAAAACACTATTGTAATTGTCTCTTGAGAGAAGCTTCCCTTGTCCCGTCATCCACCAAGAGAAAACTGACCAGATGGAGCCGGCAAGCCTGTCCCACGTTCAGAAAGCGTCGGCTTCAGCCTTCAACTCTTCATTATAGAAGGACTTCTTGGAAGTGAATGGAGAAGATAAAGTTGTACTCAGGTTAACATTTAAGAAAAAATACAAAAAGCCACTGAAGGACTTTAATTTAGATCGTAATGCAAGCCTCTTATTTCAAGTGCCTCATTTAAAGTGTCCTGAAACATTGCAAGTTTCTCTTTATTTCTGGAAATTTTACTTACTGTTAGCTTCTGACTGCTGTTTATACTAGAAAATCCCCAAAGGCTATGTCCTTCTGAGGCAGGCAGGCAGGGAATCTGTTCTGTGGTGTTAATGGGGAGATAGAGCCATAGATGGTTCTGGAAGCAGGAAAGCAGGAGGCCAGTGTCTAGGGCAGTGCCTGAGTTGGCTCACGACCAGCAAGTTTGCTTCTAGGAGTCTATAGCGAAGAATGCTCCAGCCCACCACTGTTTCCTACTCCCTCTACCTCGAAGCTTTGGATCTGAAACTCTTTACAGATGAGATGAACCTCAGACTCACCCAGCAGCTGCTGTCAGGGAAAAGGCTGGGGTTAGAGCAATCTGAGATGCCTATTAAGTTGATATAACCTTCCAAAAGGGTTCAAGGTCTCTAGAGCAATGATACATTGCTCCTAGATTTTGTACAGGATTTGAACACGTGGGTGTCATTCTCAAGGGCTGTCAGGACCCCCAGAGGGAAGAGGCACGGCTGTGAGGTCCAGCCCAGGTCCTTCTGCCCAGACATCTTTCCCAGTGTGCCCAGTGGAAGCGCACCCTTTGCTGCTGGAGTCCTTTGCAGCATCTTCCTTTCTGAAATACTCCTGCTTGTCTGATTTGCATTCCAGAAGGTTCTAGAATCGGTCCTTGGAGCAAAGACACCATGAGGAATTTGGGGGAGTTCTGGAGGGCCATAGGGAGTTGGAGTAGCACACCCGTAGGGGTTGATGGCAGTGAGTCCCAACTTGCGGGACTACTTCCAACTAGAGGGAAATGCACTGTTGTCCTTCCTCTGTGCTGGCCGGGGACATGGCAAGGGCAGGTGCAGAGAGGAGGATGACAATCACAGAATCTTAGAAGCAGAAGCAGATATATCTTCTGATCTGTTTGTTGGTAAGGACTTAGAATATTTTCCATTGTGGGTCCCAATACAAGTGCTTTGGAATCCGCCAGGCCTGAGCTGGAATGCCAGCTCCTCCACTCACCTCCATGAATCCTCATTTCCTTCTCTTTCCTTATCCCACCTTGCTGACTTAACGTATATGAATAGCTATTCTAGGTCAAGCACTGTTAGAAGCTCTTTACATGCATTAACTCATCTAATCTTTATAGCTACCCTATGATGTAGACTAGAGTCTGTGAGCTCCCATCCAACAGATAAAGACCCTGAGGCACAGAAAGGCTGAGTAACTTACCCCAAGTCACACAGCCAACAGACAATTGAGCAGGGATTTGAATGCAAGTAGTCCAGCTCCAGCGTTCATGCTCTGGACACCACTTTACCTTGCTTCTGCAGGGTTAAATGAGGGAGCAAAGCCATAGATATTCCATGAGTAATAATTATTACCACTCCAAGCCATCAGCAAAGTAAATGAGCAATTACCCCTTGAGCATTGTTTTTTTAAAGCTAGAAATCCAAGTAAGCATGTTAGCATCTAGCCCAGTAGACTTTAAACTTTTTGATCATACACCCCAAGTTGTAAAATATTATTGAACTTGGAAGCATGCATCCTGTAAATATACATATACTTATTTGTGTATAAATTAGATAAATGTCATATTATACATATATCCATTATAAAACACATGGAAATCAGAAATTAAAAAGAAGAATTGAGGGGCTTCCTTGGCGGCGCAGTGGTTGAGAGTCCGCCTGCCAATGCAGGGGACACGGGTTCCTACCCCGGTCCGGGAAGATCCCACATGCCGCGGAGCGGCTGGGCCCGTGAGCCATGGCCGCTGAGCCTGTGCGTCCGGAGCCTGTGCTCCGCAATGGGAGAGGCCACAACAGTGAGAGGCCTGCGTACTGCAAAAAAAAAAAAAAAAAGAAGAAGAAGAATTGATAAAATATAGAAGTTTGAATAATTATCCACGTTCTTCAGGAGATTATCTTGCTCACTCTACTCTGAAGACCACTGAGAAGCTCACACTTTCCATCTTGCCCACAAAGACTGAAGAGGGAGCCCAGACCATCAGATTACCCTACCTCACCACACTGGCTCACTCCTGATCCTTTCAGTCTGGGTTCTAAACCCAATCGTCTCCTTGTGGGGCACCAGGGCCAGTCATGGGCAAATCTGTGAGCTCAGCAAAGCAGTGTCTTCAGCCTCTCTTGTTTCTGTGTCCTCTTCCCCTCATCAGCACCCTGCTCCTGGGCCCTCTCAGTGCCTGGTGGTGACGTACTCGTCCTACGTGAACAAAAATATCTAATTTCCATCAACCTACCTGAACTTGTCTCACACAGGGTTATTTGCATTTCAAGCCTTATCTCTGATTAAATTCAAAAGCTCATTTTCCTCAACAGCCAAATGGGGATGTTAATTCCTCATGTATACAGTGCTGTGAAGTTTAAATGAGGAATCACTTATGACCATGCCAGCACAGAACCTAGAGAGAGCTGGGCACTCCATAGGGCCCCATGCATGGCCATGGAGTCTGAATCTAGAAGGGAAGACTCTCTTCTTCCTTACAGAGAAGTAAATGAGAAGAGCTTTCACCCTAAAATGACACTATACCCTGCTAAACCCTATCCAAGCCAAATGGCACTACGCTGGCTGCTCACTTCTGGGGTCTTCTACCCACCGAGAGACTCTAGGTGAGTGGTACCAAGATGGGGATGCTGCCTTTGGCCTCCTCACTTGGGATGGGGTCGTGACAGCGACTCCCTGTAGCTTAGTCTCCCCAACCCCACAGCATACGCAGACTTTAGTTCCCCTCCTCCCCAAAGCCCCTTTCTGCTCCTAGACCTCCCTGACCACTCATGAGAGAGGCACTGGGCTGAGGCCAGAGAAGGAAGGGGGTGGTGAAGCTTGCCCCACAGGGCTGAAGGGCAGCTGTTTATATTATAATTAAGGTTTTACAGCATAAGCTGAAATGTAGCTTGACTATTCCAACAAGGCCCTGGAAGTAATTACCACTGCTAGAGGCGTTCTCCACTGCCAATTATTTCCCTCCTTAATTGAATAACTCAGGCCGCATTGTAGAGGGACAGGGAAAGACAGAGGTTGCTTTCAAATATGGCTGTTCCTTCCGAGGCCTCAGAACAGCTCAAAGCTTAACACACCTTTCTCCTAACATCCTTTCCTGGGAGTGTGGTATACAACATGGGTCCTGGAGTCCTACTACCTACTGGCTTGGGCAGATTACTTAAACTCCCTAAGTCTGTTCCCTCATCCATAAAATGGGTCGCATTGAAGTGGGAACTTCATAGCACTTTTGTGAGGATTAAATAAGTGATAATTATCCTGGTACACAGAGAACATTGAATAATTCTGGCTACTGGAAATGGTGCCAACAGAGGGTGTGGCCGTGGAGGGGGAGGTATTTTGTCTTCTCTGACCAGAAGGGGGAAATTGAGGCAGAAAGCACACCTCAGTCCCATGTGAAAGAGCTTGGTAGGTGAGGCCCAGTACCAACAGAAAGTGTGCCTCCTTGACTTACAGGGAGTGAATTCCTGTGAGTTGTAGAGGAAATAGCCTCTCCTAAGGAGGTTAGATAGATCCCAAGATATGCAGTCCTTGGGAGGGTCCACCGCTGCCTCCGTCTTCTCCGTAGCCACACAAAGTGCCCAGCACTATGCGTAGTACCCTGGTCACCTCCCCAGACTCTGGGCAAATCTGTGATTAATGTCACATACATTTATAGAGCACTTTCTTCTATTTAAATGTTATTTTACTTTCACATACGTTATCTCCTTCGATCCTCACAACCACCTTGAAAAGAAAAGTATCATTCTTGGTTTACAACTAAGGAAATGGAGGCCAAGAGAGATTAAACAAATAGCATAAGCTCAAACAAGGACTAAAACACAGGTCTTCTGCCTCCAACTTCTCCACTGCTCCATGGGGTGGGGAGGGCCAATTCTGCTCCTAGGGTTAACCACACCCTTCCCAATGTCCAGTTCCTTGGCCATTGAGATCATAGAGTGTGTTTCAAATATCTCAAAAGTCAGAGATGATAGTGAGTCTCAAAATTTGGTGTGTGTAGGAGTCTCTTGGGGAATGCGTTTACAAATACATGGTCCAAGGCCACCCTCCAAGGGATTCTGATTACCTGGGTGTAAGAGGGGCCCAGGAATCTGAAGTTTAACTAAGTCCCCGAATCTTTCTGGTTTCAGTGGTTTAAGAGCCACACGCTGAGAAACACTGGACTGAGGGAACTTAGTGGGGGCCTAAGAGGGGGTCTCTGCAGTACCACCTATTTGACCTCAGTTAGTTGACTTAAACTTTCTGAACATTAGTTTCCTTAAATGCAAATGAAGATAATAATATTTACCTTTGGGGATTTTGTGAGAATTATATGAGGTAACACAGGTAAGGTGCTGAGCGTGATGCCCAGCACATATAAAGTACTCAGCTATGTTAGTAATTATTAACATTACTGCTGCTGTTGTTATTAACGCTGAAATATAGCCAAGTCTGGTGCTGCTACTCAAGGGATAAGTTACTATAGCTTAAAACCTTATCATTTGGAGTCACTAATTCTATAGCAAATTGGGATATAGAAGAGATAAATAGGATTTGATAAACTTAAATCATTTTAAAATGAGTGACTCATTTATACTCATTTAGCTGCTTTGGGGTGGGACGCAGGTAGATTAGCAACTATTTGGACAAACAAGAGTTTGTTCTCTAATTTGCAGATGCTGATGAACAGTAGGAATGGGAGGCAATTTGTGGATAAGCCAAGAAGGGCTTCTTTTTTTTTGTGGTATGTGGGCCTCTCACTGTTGTGGCCTCTCCCGTTGCGGAGCACAGGCTCCAGACGCGCAGGCTCAGCGGCCATGGCTCACAGGCCCAGCCGCTCCGCGGCATGTGGGATCTTCCTGGATCAGGGCACGATCCCGCGTCCCCTGCATCGGCAGGCGGACTCTCAACCACTGCGCCGCCAGGGAAGCCCAAGAAGGGCTACTTGAGAACTGGATTTAAATCGATGTGCTTGGCACATTCAGTCAACAGCAGACAGCACTGGTGTGGGCAAGAACGTTGGCACCCAGCCCTCGTCATGCCAGATTCCTCCTAATTATCCCTCATTCTCCTGGGACCTTAGCAAGTGCATCTGGGGACCTCAGGTGTCTTCAAACGGGTCTGATGTTGGAGCAGAGGAGGACTCTGCCTTCCTCCCGGAAAAAGCTTCATCTAAGACTGCCCTAGGACTGCTCTCCACTGGAGGAAAGAAGAAGAAATAGCAGAAGAAAGTAAAATAAATGGAACTAAGAGATGGCCTACAGACAGTCTGCGGTGCAACCTCTGTCTGTCTCTTCCCATCTGTCTTGCTCCCCTTAGGTGTGAAGTGGCTTTGTCAGCAAGGAGTACAAGGCTCCCTCACCAGGGTCTGGGGGCCTGAACTTTGTCAGAGAGCCTCCTAGAAATCTATCATTTTTTCTGGGCCCCCTCCCTCCCACACTTTATTGTGGCCAACACATGAAACCAAATTTCTGATTAGAGAAGGTCCAGAGACCTACGCCAGTGGATTTTGGCATCTTGGGGAATATGTCCCAAGAGAGGAACCTTAGCATTTGCACGACCCAGTAGGATGGGGGCAGGTGTCCATCACCGCTGAGCGAGAGGCATCAGCCTCTGCCCTCCCTTTGTGAACCTGAATCTCACAGGACATTTTTGGGTGAGAGCGAATTACTGTAGAGAGTTGCCTTATATTTAAGCTAGGCAGGCAGCTAACTGCAGAGTGGGAATTGAGAGTCCCTGGAAATCCTGCCCCCAAGAAACCCTTCCCACAAGGGCAAGTATTTCTGTCTCCAAATGGTCTTTTTCTGGCCCAACATAGTCAGTCTCTAACCTTCGTCTTAGATCCAAGCCCCTGAGATGACCCAGGAGCAGAAGGGGTCCTGCAGAGGGTAAACCCTACAGAAATAGGAGACTCAAGTCAGTCTCATTCTAAGTTTTTCTCTAGATTGCTACCCCCTTTTTATCTTCCCTTCTTAGTCTGCTATCCTTTAAGACCTTCACTTGTCTGCCACCTGATCCCTGTGGCATTTTTCATCTCTGAATCCTGTGTGATGCCAGCTCAGTGCTGGGCACACAGTGGGCTCACGGATGAATGAACAATGCAGAGGAGCTCGGGGGAACCATTCAGGGGGAGGGGAGCAGCACACCTATTCCTGGCATCCTTTTCCCCCCTGGAAGCCCAGAAGGAAACAGACGCTGCAAACAAAAGACTGTTAATGTTTTACCGAAAGTCCGCCTCCACAGTAACATTCTTTGCTTGTGCTAACTGGTGGCAGTAAATGTGGTATAAACACATATTTGCCTGGAAATCCGCTGCCTTTTATATGAAAAGAGTCAAGACTGCCTCTATGTTTCAGTCCTTATTTTCTCTCCCTCTTCTGGTATCCATTTCTATAATCCACTTCTCTCACAGGTCCAAACAACTTAACCAACAACTGTCAACTTGATACCCTGCAATACACCTTGTCCCTTGCCTGTTTCCTTCCCCATCACTCCTTCCCAAGCTAGCCCCTGCAGGGCAGCAGGTTAGTGAGGCCACGGTGCCTGAGCCACTCAGATATCATTTTTGGTTTTTTATGATTCATGCCTTGGGAGGTGAAATTATCAAGAACAGGAAATGCACATGTGATACTGCTGGGGAAATATGGCTTCAGACATGACAGGGGTGGGCAGGGATGGAGGTTACCTGCTTCATGCAAAGCATGGAGCTGGGGAGAGGCTGCCCTCGGTGGGGAATTTTATTTGCTTTAATATTATCATTCCAGGAATGTAAGATAATACTTCTCTTAATCGCCCTCAAGAAGGAGCCTCTTCACGATAGGTTTGTCATGCTCTTGACGAGTTGCCATCCTCCAAAATGAAAACATCAAGGTTGCATTCGGGCACTAAAAAACTGCTGGGTGCAGCAGGAAGTGCCCCTGTTGGTCTGACAGTTCCTCATGGTTAGGAACTTTCACTGGGTGACCCTGGGGCCAATGTCTCACAATCCCCCGTGTGCCTTCCTCTGACTACTCAGCAACATTTTACACTATACACTCCATCTTTCCCTCTCGAAGTGCTTTCTTTATTTGGTTCCCAGGGACTCCTGGTTTTCTCCCTACATCCCAGGACACTCCTTTGCTGGGTCTTTCTCCTCTTCCTAATTCCTAGTATTTGGAGTAACTTGGGCTCAGTCCTTGGACTTTTTCTCTTTTATTCTACTTTCCCTTGTCATCTCTCTCACTCATGGAGTTAAATACCAGGTTGCATCATAAGAAACATCTGATATTCAATCTTCTTCACCTACGAAAATGGAAATGTCACTGGTCCCACCTAATGCTAAGTCTATGATAACTGCCAAGTCCATATCTGTCCCCTTGAGCTCCAGATTCACTTATCCAACTGCTTACTTGACGCCTCCTCTTAAATGTCTAATAGGCATCTCCACACTCACCAAAGCAGTTCAGAGCAGGAATCTAGGCTTCCCTGCCGTATTTGGTCCTCTCCCAGTTTTTCCCATCTCAGCTAAGAACAAGTCACTCTTCCAATTGCTCAGATCAAAAACCTAGCAGGCATCCTCACTTCCTCTCTTTCTCTCACATGCTCCAGAATTAAATTCTACTAGCTCTAACCTCACTTCTCACATCTCCACTCCTATCATCCTGGAGTTGTTGCCTGGATTTGTGTAACTGCATCCTAACTGGTTTCTGCGTTGACTCTTGGACCCCCTATAATCTACTCTGTGTTCGGCAGTCATCACCATGATCTTCCCAAAGCATAAGTCATATCATGAAATTCTCCCCACCCTCCCCACCCCAAATCCTCCAATATCTTCCCATCACACTCAGAATAAAATCTAAACTCCTTACCATGTCTATTTTCCAGCCCCTGCCTGTCTCTCTAACCTCCATCTCCTTTGGCTTCTTCACTCAGCTGTCAGTCAAGGTCTTTGTACCTCCTATTCCCTCTGCCTCTAACACCCTCACTCCACTCATTCAAGCCTCTTTTCAGACATCACTTCCTCTGGAAAGGCTTTCCCAGGTCATCTCATCCTCAGGTAATACTTATCCCTTGATGCTGCTTTATGTCATATATTTACCACCGGATAGTATATTTTATAATTATGTGTTTATGTGTCTATCTCCCAACTAGAATCTGTATTCTCAAGGATTTTTGTTGGCTTGGTCAGTGCACTGTCCTATTTTTTGGCATATTGTAGACACTCAAGTATTTGTTAAATGGATGAATGAATTGGTGAATGAATGTGCAAGGCCCCCAGCTCTCTAGCTTATGAGAGCTCAAGATATGTTTGATAATTGGCAACCTGGGCCAACAGTTGAATAATGATGTGGAATTAACCAAAACACGAAGACTTGGCTTTTCATGCAGGGACTGTGACACCTTTGGTGCTGGCCATCACAACCATACACAAGTCACAACCACATCACACATCGTACCGTACACATCACACCCACACACAAATCACGCACCAATAATGACAGAAACAATCGGAATTTTAACAAGATCGTATATGTCCCAAGCACTATTCTAAACTGTTTACATACCTTATCTCGTTTAGATGACTTAACAGCCCTACGAAGCAAGTACACATCTGATCCCCAACTCGGATGAACAAACCCAGGTAAAAAAGAGATGAAGTAACTTTTCAAGTTCACACAGCCAGTAAGAGAAAAGGCCAAATGTCTCTGAGATGTTTAGTTCTGGGAAAGGTCTCTTATGAGTACTACCCATAGAAAATCTCACTCACACCTGTCTAGATGTAAGAATCCCATAAAGTCGAGGGCAACAAACAGTAAGGACAACCCGTGAGAAAGACTCTAGATCCTGTGCTTCCTGAGGGGATGTGATTCCACCAAAAATGTAAGCGAGTCAGTGACATGATGAGAATCTGTTCCCTCAGGTTCCTGTGAGGGCACCCTGCATCCCTCTCTGCTGACCCTCGTCCCCAGCCCAGTTGAAGGACGTGTGTTTACCTCACACCCTCAAGTGAACAACCAGAAGCCATGTAGCAATGAATTCACCCCCAGCCTCATGCGTCAGCTCAACTCCATCTGGTAAACTGGAGTCCTGAGGCCTCAGGTTCTCAACCCCCTCGCCTGACAGGTAGCACCTAAAGAAGAAGGCCTTCTGAAAACATCACAGCGTCTGCACTGCCAAGAAATGGGGCACCCCCAGGCCTGCGTGTGGATGTACACCTCCCGCCTTCCTGCCAGTGGTACGGACGGGCTGCTTGGAGACCCGCTGCTTCTCTCTGAGGAACGACGGACACGAGACACTGGGGCCCGGCCCCCAGCAGGCCCCTGTCCCCTCCCCTGCAGGGCCAGACCAGAGAAAAAGGATAGGGGCTAGGGAAGGCTGCCTCTCCGAGTAAGAGAGCAAGTGAAGAGATAAACGGAACTGATTTCAAAAGGAGTTGTAGGGCATCTGGGGAAGCAAGACTCCTGGGTTACAGTTAAACCTCTGAAGCATCAGTAATAAGTTTCACGTCCATGTCACTCTTCTCTTGGACTCACCAAAGGCTCTCAGGGGCGACGCTGGGGTCTCCTCCTCACAGCTAGATAGGACTCACCTTTCACAGCACTAGAAACAAAGACTACCAGTACTCAATATTATGTGCCAAAGCTGCTGGTCTGGATGTGGACACAGAAAGGTTTGAAGGCAGACTGGCAGTGCAGGTCTCCCAGACAACATGTGGATAAATAGAAGACATGAGAGAGAGAAAACATTAGCTTAAGAAATCGCAAGCCTCTGCCCCACTGAGCTCCCCAGGCTGGATGGAAGCTGAGCCAGGGCTGAGATGCTCTTGTCTCTGCCTTGTGAGGTAGTCAGTACCAGCCCCAGCCTATTTTCACTGGATTGTCCAGGTTGGAGTAAGTTGTCTGTACCCCAGACTCTGCCCCATCACTCTGTCCAATGACCCAGGACATTGGTGAACCCTTTGCTAAGCACCAAGGGACTGTGTACCTTTCAGAAATCTCCTCAACTGCAAAATGAGGCACAGAGAACATGATTTCTGAGATCCAATGTAGCGCCCATATTCTGGAATTTAATAAGAGCCTATAGTGGAATATTATCAGGAAAAATCCTTTGCTCTTCATGGAATGGTTGCCAGCAATCTCAACAAAAATAAGCAGTAGTGTCCCCTATATAACCTGGCTCTTACATTTTAATCAAAGCTCATGAACTGAAAAACTCATCACAATATGTGATGGGGGAAGGGGTTGATTGTATAGTAACTTCATTGTTACCCAGATATGTTCACCATCTCTCATGAGGTGTGTGATCACCTTACTGGTCATATTTAAAATTACTTATTGACCAATAACTAATGCCCAGGACTATGATGGGCTCTTTGGAGAAGGCAGAAAACTATTAATATATTATATCTCCATCTTTAGGAGAAAGAAAATTAAAAATCTATTTTTAAGATGTAGAAATTAATACAAATTAATTAAACAAGAAATTGAGAATCACACTATAATTTTTAAACCTTAAGATCTGACTACTGTTCAGTTTAAAGTTGACCAGCTATAGAAGTCCAGCTAATGTTAAACCTTTGAAGCACAAATAAAAATTACATCCCTAAAGACAAGTAATCACTGGTTCCATGTAAATGTGCATAAAATATTTACCTTAGCCCAGTTATCAAATTCTCTTTAGGCAAAATCTGACCTTTCTTTTTTTTATTTCTTTAATTTTTATTTTATATTGGAGTATAGTTGATTTACAATGTTGTAGTAGTTTCAGGTGTATAGCAAAGTGATTCAGTTATATGTATACACATATCTATTCTTTTTCGGATTCTTTTCCCATTTAGATCACTACAGAATATTGAGTAGAGTTCCCTGTGCTATACAGTAGGTCCTTGTTGATTATCTATTTTACACGTAGTAGTGTATATGTGTTAATCCCAAGCTCCTAATTTATTCCTCCCCAAAAAAACCTTTCCCCTTTGGTAATCATAAGTTTGTTTTCCAAGTCTGTGAGTCTGTTTCTGTTTGGTAAATAAGTTCATTTGTATCTTTTTTTTTTTTTAGATTCCACATATAAGTGATATCATATGATATTTGTCTTTCTCTTTCTGACTTACTTCACTCAGTATGATAATCTCTAGGAAAATCTAGCCTTTCTTGATAAGGTAATGCTAAGGTTGGTCATTTTAGTATCAACACATAGACTTTATTTTTATTTATTTATTTTTGTGTGTGAGTATATTTTTATTTCTTTTGGGAAGAATTTGGGGGTCTGAAAATAACATATTGTTATTTTTATTTGTTTCTCAGACTGTGAGGTTAAATAACTCTTCATATGTTTTTTTGGTCATTTGTATGTGACTCTGAGGTTGTTACCTTTCCAGGACTTGCAGTGACTGAGGGCCTTTTGCATGTGTGTCACTGGATGTATGTGGGCAAAGCAGTGTAAGTGTCAGGGCAAGGGGCTGGGGACCATTTTTCTTGGACCCTCACATGCTGTTGAAAGCCTACAACTGAAGCCTGCTGAAGCTTGACAACTAAGGCTCTGGGTAAAAGTGATTCAGATCAAGAAAGGCCACCAGGCTCTGATTACGGAAGAGAGTCTTATGCTGAAAGGATGGGGTCTCTGGGCAGAACAGGGCTTTTCCGTAACAACCTTGACCTCCAGCTTATGGTTGTGACCTCGCCCCCGGGAACAACCTCGCTGCTGGGGACTCTATCTTCTCTATGAGGCTATAAGTCCGTCACAACGAGTGTGAAACAAAGAGCACTATTCCTAGAGGGAAGAACTAAACAGCCTGGCCTTCCGCCTTCTAGAACTGTGATTCTCCAACTTCAGCTATGATAAGAATTACCTGAGCAGCTTTTTGTTTTTTTTAATGGAGTTTCCCATGGTCTATCCCTTTGGGGTTCTGGGTACATGGGTCTGGGGTAGAGCCCAGGAATCTGACGTTTTAACAAACCCTTCAAGAATTCTGATGTAGGTGGTTCATTCTTTGGGAAACATCATCTACAAAATGATGGGAATGTTCCCAGAGAAGGGTTAGCGATCACTCCCAACCACGCTTCCTTCATCTTAACAGCAGAGTGAGCGGCAGTGCCACTCCTAGGAGAGTTTAAGCAAGTCAGATAACACACCGAAAGAAGGAGGAAATGCCGCCCTGAGGCTCGCAAGCGGATGATAAATGCCAAGGCTCATTTTTTTTTTTTTGTCTTTTTTACTTTGGCTAATAATATTAACCAATATTTTTCTTTTTCCTGGAGAATGTCATGCCCCACAGCATGACTTGCCATCCACAAAATGATGAGGCTTTCTCAGGTAAACTTTTCTCATGTAAATGGCTTTCAGGACCCGTCTTTCTCCCTCTACCTGCTGGTTCCTCTAAATACCATTTAGCTTCTAAGGCTCTAATTTCAAGGAAATTCCTTTTTCTCAGAATGAATGAGTCATCAAATGCTGAAACAGAACTTTGGGAAAAGTCCATCCAGCACTATCACTCTATAGGCAGGGAAACGATGCCCAAGGAGGCCAGTTGGCTGACTAGTGACACAGACTGAGGCCACTCTTATAGGCATGGGTGTGGCCACGTGAGCAGACCGCACAGATGCACAGTTCACAGAGCCCCCAGGAAGTCCCTTCTCCCTGCGGTGCCACATCACACAAGTAAGCTGACCCTGCAAGCATGTCTAGACTCTCTTCACTGGATTTCCCATTAAAGAGATGCTGAAACAATTTTTTTTTAAATCTCCAGAAATAAATGGATATATCATATAGCAAAAATACAGCAAAGAGCCTGGAAAAATCCACTGTGCACATGTTTTAAAAAGTTATAAATAAACAGGATAGTCAGAAACCAGATTAAACTTCCAAGTTGAAAACGGGAAGTGGAAGATGAAAGACCAGACCTACTCCTGACTCGTGCTCTGGTTCAATGGTAGAATCCTCTCCTGGCTACACAGCCCTGTAGACTTTGATAGAATTGTGGACTTTCAGGACTGGAAAAGATTGCAGAGGTCAGAGATTGTCTAGCCCAACTTCTCACTTTGGGGATGAGGAAACTGAGGCTAAGAGAAATGAGGATGCTTGCCCGAGGTCACACAGCTCAGGTGTGTTAATCAACCAGGGCTATCCTTCCAGCCAGTGAAGGAACCACAATGGATGGGTTATTTGGTCTCAGGCAAAGAAAACTTATTATCTAATAGTTTGGTGTCTTTTCTGTATGGTATAAAAATCTTAAATGGATCACCTAGTAGGGAAATGTAATCACAGTTTTTAATTAACATAAAGTCTCTGCAACATTTTTTTTTGTTATATTACTTCTATACAGTGCAAATCAATTAGGCGAAATAGACTGGTGGATGCAGAGAGTGGCGGTCAGTCCCTGGACGGATAATTGCTCTGTGGCTGAGATTAACACCTTCTCATGCTATTAGGACCGCTGATGAACCTTGTAGTCCTGATAAAGCCTACAATTTAGGGACTATCCATTCCAGCTGTCTCCATTTCTGCAGCCTCCTACATGCAAACAATTGTGAGCTAAGTGCTGCATTTAATTAAAGGCCCTTCCCATGTCATGGGTATAGTCACAGGAAAGACAAGAGACCTCGTTTATTTAAAACACACACACACACACACACACACACACACACACACACACACACACACACACACACACACACACGTCCTACTGGTGATTAGTTAGCTTTAAAACAATCAGGATTAAAGTCAGGGAGACCACCAAAGAAGGATAAGATATTGATGACTTTTGAATTGGAAATTGCAATGTGCACATCATCTCTCCTTCTAGGAGTTAATATCGAGTCACAGATGAGAAATACGACCCTGGGTTTCTTCTCACTTTAAAGGGTCATTTTATCAAAGATTGACTTTCTCTGCCTGTTCCCAAAAGTCTGACCAAGCCTCTCACCCGAATTGTTTTTAACTACTAGATTCTGAGGTGAGAGGCCTGAATCTGGTGATGGATGGGACAGGTTGAGTAAAGCATGGCCATAGGCATTCAGTTTGCTTATAATATCAAAAAGAGAAATTCATCTACAATGTAGCTTTGCTTCCAGTTTAACAAAGGGAAGCTTTTCCTGGGACAATTCTTACTGGAATAGGAGACAACCAAAAAAAAAAAAAAAAAAAATCAAACAGGCAACAAATAATTTTACCATTACCAGGTAATATGTGTTAATTGCTCAGTTTATATACTCAGAGTGACATACCATTAGAGACTGTGTATGCATTGTAACCAGAGCATTAATAAATTTAAAATGTGCCTGTTAGGATGACAGCTCTGGAGGTGCAAAGGAATAACAGTTATCACTTGGCAGAAGCTGCTCTCACCCCATCTGCTGAGACTTTGCATACATTTTCAGCTTCCTGAGCAATGATTAGGCCTGTCAGAACCTCTTTAACCTTCTAACTGCTGGTCCCCACTGGCCGTAATTAGAGACTAATGAATTCAGAAGATGCAGGCCGTGAGGAAAACTGCCTTGACAGTTTGTGTACAAATTAAGCCCCAATTACTTCATGCATCTTTTGCATCGCTGATACAAGTCTCTGTTATTATTTTTGAATATGGTCATTTTAGCAGAAATGAAGAACTTGGCTAATGTATTTTGTCATTTTTATGGCTCGTCATAAAGAAAAAACATACTGGGCGGGTCATAAATATGTGAAATAAACTACAGCGGATTATAAAAAGAAATTAATTTTCCTCTTGGGAATACCCTGCCACCTTTTCATCCCCCCTGGTGGATATGCTTATTAATATGGTTATTGTTATTCAGATAATATCTGCCATCGAAGGAGGCTGACTAACTAGCAGGGTGTCTGGTTTAGGTTTAGACCCTGAGTAAGGAGCATTTGGAAGTGAGATGTCCCTCATCTTTCCTCCTGGCTATAAAGGTCGCTTGGAGCACACTGGCAGGAAACTCTTTGCTGTCTGCCTTTACCTGCCCGTCCACTATCTGTGGCAATGGCAAAAGTTTGTAACTCCAAAAGTTATGACTTTAAACCAGTACGAAGGTTCAATGTCACATTCCCTTAAAAACTCTTAAAATTATATTTAATCTTGTCTCAGTCCCCACTGGTCAACCCAACCAGATAGTCAATCTCAATCATTTGGAGGACCCTTTCCCCTGCTCTATGAGGTCACATGAGAATCCTGACTTATATGTTTCTAGAATGGCAGAGGAGTAGGTGGGCATTTCTGCATGATGGTCATCACCTTTGCGGCCCTTCCTTCGCTATAAGAGACTGCTGCTGAGATCTGGTCCTGCCATCTGTCTGTGGTCCCTGCTGCTCTGGGCAGCTCGGAGATCACTATGCCGGAGGTCCCTCCCCACTGAGAACAAGTGTCCTGCGGCCATCCCCCCCTGAAGTTCCTGTATGCTGAGGGACTCCTGTCTCTGTTCTCTGTTCCCTCTTCCTGTCCTGCATCAGCCTCAGAGAATGTTTAAACTCTCTGTTCTGTCTGGCCACCTTTACCTCACCAGCTCAAAGCACTTCCCTCCATTCCCTCCCGTGGTAGGTAGAATAAGGCTGCCCCATGCCCAAGTCTACCCCTAATCCCTAGAACCTGAGAATATATTATCTACCTTACATGGTAAAAGGGAATTTGCAGATGTGATAAGTTAACGATCTTGAGATGAGGAGATTAGCTGGGTGGGCCCAATTTAATCACAAGAGTCCTTATAAGAGGGAGGCAGGAGGATTAGAATCAGGGGGAGGAGATGTGAAGACGGAGGCAAGGGGTTGGAGTGATGCAAGGAGGGGGCCGCAAGCTAAGGAATGCAGGAGGCCTCTAGAAGCTAAAAAAGGCCAGGCAACTAACCCTCCCCTAAGTCTCCAGAAGGAACCAGCCCTGCTAACACTTTGGTTGTAGACTTTGGACCTCCAAAACTGTAAGAGAGTAAACGTGTGTTGTTTTAAGCCACTAAATTTGCGGTGATTTGTTACAGCAGCAATAGGAAACAAATACACCTCCTTCTGTGGAAACATAAAGATTTGGGTTTGACTGGCTTCCCTGGTGGCGCAGTGGTTGAGAGTCCGCCTGCTGATGCAGGGGACACGGGTTCGTGCCCCGGTCTGGGAGGATCCCACATGCCGCAGAGCGGCTGGGCCCGTGAGCTATGGCCGCTGAGCCCGCGTGTCCAGAGCCTGTGCTCTGCAACGCGAGAGGCCACAACAGTGAGAGGCCCGCGTACTGCAAAAAAAAAAAAAAAAAAAAAAAAGATTTGGGTTTGAGTTCCAACAATTATTATTCCAATAAAAATAATTATCCCAATAATTTATCTTGTCTTATATTCTCTGTCTTCTCTAAGATTGAAATTAAACTATCCTCATGAAGTTGTTATGAGAATTAAAGGAATTAAAGAAACTAATTTGTTATGTGGAACATGGTAGATAACTCAATAAAAAATTGACCAAGTGCATCTCAAAACTGAGACTTTGTGTGAATATGAACCAAGGATGTCAGCCCCTTCCTGGTTTCCTCACAACTGGATCTATTGATGGTTTCCACATGCAGGTTCCAGCCTATTTGTTTCTGAAAGGCTGCAAACAATAGTCTCTTGTCCAGTAGACTTGTACCTGACCTACTCTCTCAGGCTCTGGGTCCTGTGACCCAAACCCATCTATCCGGTCTCAGGTCTCCCCTCCAGGTCTCTTTATCAACCAAAAATTATCTGGGCCCTGAATCTGCTGAGGAAGATTCTGATGCTTGAGTAGCTCTGAAGTTCTAGCTGAACATCCCTACTGTGTTGGCTTCAACTTAGAACGGGTATCTGCCTAAGTAATTCAACTTAAGAGGAAGAAGCCTTAATTCTGTTTGCTTGCTCTGCTGAGGACTCCTGTTCTAGGACCAGAAGCCAAACCCTCAACCCAGCTAAGGCATAAGACCCCACCTTACTCTTATCCATCTCTTTTCTGGACTTATATCCTTCCCCTCTACCTCCAGATTTAACCATATACATCAGCCACCCTTGGAAAGATTCCTGGGTGAAAACAAAAAGCCAGCTCAATTCATAGCATTTGACCCACCTCTGAATGCCTTGCTGTTATACTCCAAGCAACTGATCAGATATCTTGGGGCCAACATTTTTCAGAATTAGGACCGAGGTTCTCTTACCCCATCAATGTTCCTGGACCACTGAATTATCCTCTCCATACCTACCTCAATAGTGGATTTCCCTCAGATCAGCAAGTTCTCATTCTGGATATTCCTCTCCTCATGTTCTATGTTGCCATCAGCATACTGTAACGGTGGCTTTGAGTTCTAATTATTAAAGAGAAAGGTGAAATAAAAACTTGGGCCATGGCCTTAACACTAACTCAGAAATTCACTTCACACTAGAGAGATTTATTAAAAAGCAATACTTAGGGCAAGCATAATATTAATTTCTTTAACGCTATTCTATTTTATAATGGAAATGTGGCATGAATTGCTACGGCATAGCTTCTCCTGGCTCAAAGGGGTTCATGCTTGGTGGGACGCTCTCCATTATTCTCATAGGTTAACCATATGAAATTGCTGATATTCAACTGTTTTTGACTTACAGAAACAGCAGTTTCATATGGTTCAACTTAATATAATGTTGTTCACTGAAGAGTAGAACAGGACACCATTAGTTGAATATGTTGAAAATTTACCAGTGAAACTAACCCTGTGGATGCTCCTCTTTTCCTGAAACATGGTAGCAGGTCAGATTCAAAATTCCTATAGAGAAAGTAAAACCTGAAATTGACAAAAGTTACATAATTAGTGTAACACTTTCAGACTTAGAGATCCTCTGTTTCTGGCTTTGCTGCCCATTAATACAAAACTCCTATTGCAGAATTGGCTGCTGTTAGCTGTTGAAAGCCAGTAAGAATTATAATCCTTCTCTACGTGGGTGCCATGCGAGAGTGGCCCAGGTGTGTGTGCTGATAAGTACACAGCTGTCCACAGAGGGTGTCTCATTAGCAAAGTTCCCTTTAGGTCTATCTTCACTGATTTTGCACAAAAATTTCTCTAATCACCATTCAGAAGCTTTGCAAAAGACAGTCCATGAACACCTTATACAGTTCAATTTTAAACTCTTCTTAGTGGTTTCGATAGTTTACAGATAAAAATGATAAGATCTGTGTACACAAGTGCAGCTAAGCAATGTCCAAAACAGCGTGATCTCGGAAACACTTATAGTACCCTCTCTTAGCAGCTGGAATTCCCATCATTTAATACTCTCCTTAATTAAGGGTTGGAGGGCTTAATAAAATTTCAGGTACGCCATATAGAAGAGGTACCACACAAATTTTTAACCAGATATGTATTTGTACCTTAGTGTGAGTTGTTTAGTATATCAGCTATTTTGATAAATCTGGTATGAGAGTACACAACACAATTAGGGTTAAGTAGACAGTGAGTGGAATGATCTATATCACAAGTTTAACTGGCATGTCATCATGGAGGGCCTATGGTCATTGGGGTTAAGGGCAGCGGGTCAAAGAAGAATGGAGATTCCAGAATAGTGGATATTCAATCAAGTTTCCCCACATCACAGTTTGCATAAAGTTCTACTCTTTCTCATGGGGTGGGTTGCCTGCCCTATAAGAGCAGTATATTTCAGAGGAAAGGATCTTCTGAGCCATCTTGACACAGTTGGCTGGTATAAAGTCAAGGTTCTATGATAAATACCTATTAAGAATTTATGGGGGACACTGGCACCACCACACAAAGGAAACACTTGAAAACCCCCAGCCTAGATAAGGATCAAGGGTCTCATGTTATTCTAATTTGCATTCAAGTCATTTTTCTAGCGATACTTTTGGAGTTAGGTCTACAGAAGAATAGACTCAGACTAGTGGAAAAGTATGCCCAGGGACGTGGCCTGCAGTGACAAGGTACAGATGGCCACCGACTCAGGGCTTCTCATAGACCTTGCCTTCCTGTGAACTCTGAACTTGGCCACTGCTTGATAGAATGGTAATGAGAAGTGTTAGAGTTGGCGGAGGGGTGGGGAATAGCTCCCCAGCCTTCTCCAGACAAGCTCTAGGGAGGGCTGAGAAGAAGAGGGAAGACTAAATGACACAGTCCACAGCTGTGTGCCAGATTCACAGAACACAGAATGGAAAACCACCCTTTTTCCCTCTGTGATGGAGACACGGCAGGCTACCACTGCCCCACTACATACTTGGTACTTAACTGGCAACTTGAGACACTCATTATGTAATCCCATCTTCATGGTGATGGTCTTGAACTTCAAGAAGTGACAGTGTGAGCTGGGGTCAGAAGGCTGCACCCCACTGACACCCAGAGCACCAGGTTCTTATACAGTCTCCAGGAATCCAGGTGTTATACCTTCATTCTCCCTCTAGGAAAAAGAAAATCATTTCAGAAGATTTCTATTCAAATCTGGGATCATTAATTCATATGTTAGACTGACATTTAAGACTTCTGATAGACCTCAGCTGCTGATGAGGTCCTGCAGTAATGGCTCCGCCATGCTGTCTGGAATCTGGAAGGGCTTCTCTTTGTGTCTATTCTATTGCCCATCCTCCAGCTCTTGGCTCTGAGATTTCCACACTCATCCAACACAGGATCTCTTTCAGAGGAGATTCTGTGGCCAGTAGAAATGTAAAAATTCACATGGAAGCTTGTTAAACAAGCTAAGATCCAAAGAGAGATGCGCCTGGCCCCTGCACACCCTGGCACTACTCTGCACAGAAGCATCATCCAATTCTAAGCTAACAGACTCCTCAAGCACTGGAGTTAAGTGGGAGGAGGCAACACGCGTGCAGGTGCTGAGCCACAGATTCCAATTCTATCCCAGCCACAGGAGGGACGAGCCAGGCGGCCCGCTACTGACTGGGTTGAAAGCTTTTAATCTCATTCATGCAATATTCATTTTTAGAACATACCACAGGATTTTCCTCAGAAAGGTTCATTCATTCTCTGGGTCTGCTTCTGAATTGTAGATCAAATTACCATGACTTCTTTTAGGGGGAGAATGTTAAGTTCACCCAGATGGGTTTAAATTCAACTGTGATTGGTTGGTAATGGTTTACTATGAAAAAGGAAAGAATGTTCATCACAATACTGGACCAACCTGAGCCCCAGTGTCCCATAACTGCCCTCACAAGGGCATCCTTTCCACCGCTGTTCAAGTCCATTGCCTTACTGTGTTGTTACAAGTTCCTTTATCTCACTAAAAGCATCCTCCTTCAAGGATGGAAACTGTTTATTCATCTGAGTATCTCTCCAGAAGTTCTGTGTTTAGCTATAGCAAAGTCTTCAAAACACATTGTAAAATCAAATTAATATCTATTCTTAACAATGAACATATTCTTAATAGTTAAAATGTATCTTTAACATTTAAAATATATTCTCAGTAGTTAATTTCTAACGGGCTCCCTTTCACATAGCCCTGCTTGTACACACACAAACACTAAAATGATTTCCTAAAACAGAGCAGGTGATTTTCACAGCATCACTGCCCTCACAGTATAGAGTGTCTGAAGATAAGGACTGAGTGTTTTCTGTACTCTGTATTTGGTATAGTTCCTAGTTTATGGGACTACATATTAATTCATCAAACATTTATCTAGTGCCTTTGTAGGGCTGGGGAGATATCAGTCACTGACAAAGTTTCTATTCTCATGGGGATTGCATTTTAGTGTGTGGTGGGGAGGTGGGGGAGTGGGAAATAGATAATAAAGAAGCAAATAAGAAAATAGCAGATATTATAAAGCCTTAAAAAAAGATAATGGATAGTGACTAGATGTATGGAGAGTACCACTTTATATTAGGGTTCAGAACAGGCCTCTCAAAATCAAAATTAAATAAAACATTTGTTTGGTGTCCACACGACAAGAAGGAGCTAGCCACGTGATCAACGTCTAGAGCAGGTGCATCCCAGGATCACAGGAAGAGGCAACAGCCAATGTGTCAGAGGATGGACAGGCTTTGAGTTGAGGGCTTGAAGGAAGGCCAGTGTGGCTGAAGCATCATGAACGATGAGGAAAAGTTCAGGAGACAAGTTTGGAGAAATGGGCAGGAACCAAATCACGGGGAGCACTGTGGGTCTTGAAACATGTCTGGATTTTTACAAAGGCAGTAGAAGCCATTAGAAGTCTTAGGGAGGGAAGTGACTTCTGTTGTTGTGATCTGATTTTTGTTTTTCAAGATCATCCCAATGGCTATGTGGAGAATGGTGGATGGGTAAGAGAAGAAACAGAGTGACTAGTTAGGGGGCTACTGCTGCAGGACCCCTGGGAGACAGCTCCACCCGGGGGGCAGCCGAGCCGTGGTAACCACTGCTCTAACATCCTCAAGAAATGCAGGAAAAGGCTTTCTGCACAGAGGAACAGCTTGAACAGAGGAAGGAACACATGGAAGACATCTGCAAGTTCTATGAGCCTGAGAGTTCAGTACGTCTGGAGAAAAAGCTGTCAAACAAACAACTAGAACCAAAACGTGCCAAACACATAGGTGTCAACAAGTAAAACAAAGAAAAGCTTTTTAAAAAGATAGCATAAACAGACCTAAGGGATCTAGAAAATGACTAGAATACGTGTAGACACACCCCATACACTTGGATTGGCAGATTCAACTAAGATGTCGATTCTCCCCCAAATTATTTTATAAATGTAATGCAATCCCAATTAATCCAAAGGGTGTTTCTGGATGAGTAACTCGGCAAAAATCTCCTCCAAGTCGTGTGGAAGAATATCTATGTGCAAATATTGAAGATGTACACACCCACAGTTACACGTGCTAGCAGCCACGGCGTGTGCTAACAGGGACAAAGGAGCCCAGGGACTCTACATCCCCCCTTTTCTCCACCTCTCCTTCTCCTTCCAATCGAGGTTGTAAGAAAAGAGCGACTGTCCTTTCACACTTAGCCCTGCAGCAATATTTTGAAACTTTTTTGACCATGACCCATGTAAAGGAATATGATTTACATAAGGACACACATATATTATTGAAACAAAAATTTTATAAATAATACTCTGACTACATGTGACTTATTTTATTTTATTTTATTCTATTCTGTGGAACTCTATAAGAAATAATACACGGTCAGAGCCCTCTTAATTGAGTTCATGGTTCCCTAATGTGTCAGGATGTACAGTTTTTAAAAGCACTGCCCTTGGGACATCTGTCCTGCTTCCTGGTCCTCTAAGGTGATCTCATCACCAAACCCATCTTACTGGCCGAGCAGCAACCCCTTTGGCTGAAGTCTCACTCACTTTGCTTAAATATGAAATTCAGAAAGTGCTTCCTTTAGATTTCCTTCTGGCCTGAGAATGGAGAGAACAAGTCTGTCTCAATTGATTGGGAAACAAAGGAAGGGAAGTGGAATTTGTGGTTTGTTTTTTTATATAGTGATGATGGTGATTAAATAAAGCTCCCAGTCGTTGCTTGCCGGGAGCCGAGGCTCCCGTCTCTGCGTGATAGCTTTTCCTGTCCATTTGGTAGACCCATTCAGCTCTTCTATTCCATCAGTTTTTAAAAAACAGAAGGAGGATTTAAGAACATATTCAACATTATTTCATGGAAGACAGTAACCTTCTACTGCAAAATATTTGTTTTTAACTGCACAGATCTAAAGTGCCTTCTAAAAACAAGGTCCAAGCGACAACTCTGTTCTCGTGCCATAAAAATTTTAAATCACACTGATTACCCATCTGCAATATCTTCAAATTATTCATCTCTTAGTAGACTAATACTCCCTTCAGAAGCAAAACAAGTAAATATACAAAGAGAAACATGATTAATAATTTATTTGTGTTCTGTTTTTCAGGACAAGTCCCTGCTCATTCATGCTCTCCACTGAAAATGTTTCATAACTATACCCCAAAACAGGTAGGATAAACTGTCCCCTGACTATCAGTTTAAAGGAAAGGGAGAGACATGGGAGCATGTGTGTGTGTGTGTGTGTGTGTGTGTGTATTTTTAAACACGCTTTACCAACTCTTATCTCTATTCTGTCGTATATCTAAGAAGTTCAGTTTTGCCTCAACAAATCAGTTTTATGGATAATCAGACAAATGTATTTGATTGAACAAGCCACACTGCTTACACTTAAGACAACATACTATTTCTTAAGAAGCTGTATCATATTAGGCTCATTGTTCCAGAATACCTGATATCCTACTAGACAAATTGCTAGACAAATTATGTACACTCAATCAAAATTGCACAGAGTCCCCTATGAATTGCCAGTAATTCATCTTTAATGCTTTTCTATCATTTTCTTTTCACCTCTGTCCCCTTTCAGCATCCTTTCCCCATCAACATCCTACAGGAACCTCTACTCCCTTGCTGCCATCCAAAGAGAAATCACCAGTTTCCTAGTAAAATTTTATATGCGGTTTCTATCATGAAAACTTCAAAATGTAATGTTTTCCTTCCTTGAAGTACATAAAGAGAAAATCAGGCTATATCTTATATTGTTAGTTATCTATTCAGTATACATACCAATATTCTTTCCTGAGAATAGAACCCCAATATTCTTTGAAGTGGCAATATGGCTAATTAAATATTTATTTTCCCAGAATTCTTTGCATCTTAGAGTGACAATGTGACATATTTCAGGCCAACAAGCCCTAAACGGAAGTCTACTGGAAGTCTTCAGGGAAGCCTTTATTTTCTTGATTTTTAGGGAACAGAAATGGCTGGCACTGCCTTTCCATCTTCTTTTTGCCCTGAGCAAAAATGTGATGTCTGGAGCTGAAGCAACCTTCTTCAGATCATGAGGCAAAAAGCAAGAAAATCACAAAGACATTAGCTCTGAGATCTCTGAGCCACTGAACCAACACTGGCAGCCCACTCCCTTCAGACTTCTATTTTTATGAGAAAAATGAAAAAACCTTATTTGTTTAAGCCATTGATTAGTCAGATATTCTGTTACTTGCATCCTAACTGAGGTACATGAAAGATCTCATAGTAAGTTCCACAGCCCAGCGACTCTGTTGGGGGTGCCTCAGGGGCTAAGGTGGAGAATACAGCAAAGGCTAAGCCAGCAGAGAAACTCTCCTTTTACTGGTATCCAATTTCCCCAGACTAGCTCACCTTTTATCTTATATACTGAGGTTATAATTAAGAATTCATTTGAGAAAAATAAATTATTCTGTTTAAGACTCTATGTTTAAAACCACTGGATTAGATACGCTTGGATCAGAAGATTTGTTGGCTTTATCATGGAAAAAAGCCTAAAGAAATGAATCATTACTAATGGGATTTTAGCAATATGCTGTCTATAAGAGGAAGGGATTTTGATAACGAAAAACTAGCCTGGATCCTCTCTGATTACCTCTCTCTCTCTCTTCCCTGCATATGGCCTGTTCAGAGTACCAGGCTGACGTCATGTATTTTTTCCAATTAGGTTGATTGGTTGTTCTACCAAGAGATGCAAAGAGGGCCCACATAATCCTATATTGTCACAGAATTCAGGGATCCAAGCCTGAGTAAGAGGTAAATACAGAGACCTCAGGAATGTTTCTAAATTCATAACAGGTGCTTCGTAAGAGCAGAAGCTGCACAGAGGTGGGGAGGCATTTCTCTGCTTTTGTATCTCTCTAGAGTCCCCAGTGACCCTGGTCCAGGGAGGAAGGCTGCTTTGTTGCGAAGTCTTGAGACCAACATTCTCATGAGTTTCCTTCTGTACCAAAAGGGCTCGATGCCTATTTTATGTAATGTTGGTGTCCTGAAATGGGCTTCATACCCTGAATTTTGGTGTTCGGACTGGAAGTTTAAATTCATTATGGCCTTTCACAAGTTAAAACCAAGAATTGTTTAAGAATGAGAATAGTGCCCACCCACCTCTCCTCACCTCTCACAAACACACCCTCCTGCACATTGAAATCTCCTCAGACATTCAGTGTCATAGAGTGTGGGCTTTAGAACTAGAGAGGCTTGGGTCTCATCCCAGATCAGCCATTTCCTGCCTGTGTGACCTTGGCTAATCGCTGAACGGCTCTGTGTTTCAATCTCCTCATGCCTAAATGGGGTATGTATAAGAAGAGTACCTACCTGTGAGGGTGGTTATGAGGCTTAAATTTAAAATATGCAAAGTGCCTAAAACACTTCCTGGAACTTGTTAAGTGCTAAATGAGTGTTAGCGATTATTGCTGTTGTTGTTACTTACCTGCTCGCAAGTTTCATCTCCCCATTGGTAAATGGGGGTAACAATGCCACATACAATTAGCTCTTAGCAAGTGGAAGGACAATCAGTTGACTTACTAACCTTTGTTGGTGGCTCACAGTTTCCCCCATTGGAAATGCTTCTCCCCTAGGCTCTGCCTGCTCAGAGCTTCTCAGCACCTTAGATCCTGCATGATTCAAACTTCCTGTGTGAAGCCTTCTCCAGGTTCAGAAGTCCACGTTGTCTTCTCCTATTACAAATATCCACAGCTATTCATATTGGTACCTTGCAATTTAGTACCAAATCATAGGTTGTCTTTTTTGCTCTTTATCACTTCAATTTCCTATTAAAACTTTAAGCTTCCTATGTGCAAGGATTCATTCCTCCATGTTTCTTAATACACTTTGGTATATCACCCAATGCTGGGAACATGGGACACACTTAATAAAAATTTGTTGATTGCTCTACTTATCTTTAAGTCCTTTGCATGGAGTTCCTTTCAAAGCAGGCTATACCTGTAGGACAGCAAAGTACCACAAAAAACATTCAGTTGATCTCACCTAAACTAGAATTGGGCATAAACCCAGTAACAGAGGAAACTTGGAAAGAGTTTCCTCCCTCTGTGATGCCGGGGGAGACGTAGATGTTGAATGAGGCAACATCTTCTTGATCTTATTTCATCAATTGAAATTCCCCCTTCCCCTAGACCTTACCATGGCCAAATTCAAGAAACAGACGTTCGCATAAAAAAAATCTCCCTGGAGTTAGTGTGGCTGTTTATCCAATTTTCACCCTGCCATCCAGACTTAGGTTATGTCCAACAGAGCCCAAACAACAAGCTGGAGTGTACGAACTTCAGCCTGTGGAAGAGGTCAAGGAGAGGTGAGATGGCCATACATGAGGAGTGCTGGAGAGAAGATCTCCCCTTCATGAGAAGCGGGACAAGAGAAAGTCATTTCCCACAAAGAGAAAACTTCTTTTCTCAGCTCTGGATCCATAATCCTTTTTTCTTTTTTATTGATGTATGCAGTTGATTTACAATATTGTGCCAGTTTTGGGTATACAGCAAAGTGATTCAGTCATATTTTTTTTTCAGATTGTTTTCCTTTATAGGTTATTACAAAATTTCTAATATAATTCCATAATCCTTTGATTCCTACTATTTTCTATGTGAAGACACTGTCTTTGGACAACTTTTCTCTGCCTCCATTACCCCTCTCTGGTCCCCCAACACAAAAAGTAATGTTTAAAAATTTTCTAAAACTGATAGGTCCACAGAGCTGTTCCGTATTGATGAACTAAGGGTGTGTATCTCTTTTCGTTTTGATTTTCCTGTTGAATCTGTACATTTTGATTGTAACATGAGCTGTGAGTAATTGCTTCAATGCAGATAATAGCTCTGTCTCAGTGATCTACGAAGCTGTTAAGTTCATCTATTTCAACTTTTTTCCTCCAACATTACCTTAGTAAGTTGTATGTGAAACATGAAGAGCGTAGGAGAGATGCTTTTTAATGCAATTTACAACATCTCAGAGGTGAGAATTGAAAGCCCAGCTCTGATTGCAACATCTGCTCTGAACAAGGGCATCAAGGGACCTGCTATCAGATTTTTTTGTCTTAAGGATGATCACCATGTATGTTCACAAATAAAAACTTGAAGCGTTCTGACAGCCAAGCAAACCGTGAAGAATTAAACTTCCGAAACAGGAAAACACACTGCAGCATCCTTGCTGCTATTCATTTGAAGAAACTACTCCATTCAGAGCCTCTTCACTTCCTTCCCCGACTGCCTTCCCAATCCCTGTCAGGTTCATCCCTCACAGACATGTTTCTGCACAAGGGCAAGATTCCATTTGGAGAGGGATTGGTCCAATGTTGAAGGAATCAGTTTCTTAATGATAAAATCAGACTTCTCTAGTAAAGATGTTTGAGTCAGTGTATTCAGTAGCAGTGAAAAGTGGTTTGTAAAATAACCAGCATTGCCCAAGACATAAGTTTTCAGTGACTCACCAATGCCTTCCCAGCAAGTCCCTTGAAATTTCAGCCCCTCTGTTCTCTGGCCTCATTCTCTGGCCTCTGGTCTATCATTTTTACTATAATCCCTGCTATACTTCAGTGAGCTCCAGAAAACGTGGACCAGCCTGTCTTCCCTGACCGTTTTCATTCTCATGGTCTTCCCTGACTGCTTTTCTTATGCCAATATTTACAATGCAAATCCTCTCTCCACCTTGTCACTGACCGAAACCCTACCTCCCTTCAGTGTCTAATGCAAGGGCTCCTTCTTCAGGACCCTCTCTTGATCATTCAGCTGGATGTGACCACTCCATCCCTTACAGTGCTGTAGACCCTTGCTTTTAGCATATATCACATTCTGACTCATGTTGTAGACATTTGTTCACTTGCTCATTCCCCCCTACACCATTGCAGTCTCCAGGAGAGTATCCAATAAAGAAATATTTTGAGTACAAAACAGAGTGCCTCGTTGCTGTGGACTGATTGTATCCCCTGCACCAAATTCATGTGTTGAAGTCTTAACCCCCAATATGACTGTATTTGGAGACAAGGCCTTTAGGAGGTAATTAAGTTTGAATGAGATCATAAGGGTGGGGTCTTTCTTTCCACATGCACTGAAGAAAGACCATGTGAGAACATAGCAAAAAGTGGCTGTGTGCAAGCCAGCAAGAGAGCTCTCTCAAAGGAAACCAAACCCCGCTGGATCTTGCTCTTGAACTTCTCAGTCTCTGAGCTGTGAGAAAATACATTTCTGTTGTTGAGCTGAGTAAGACATTCATTCGTACCTGATGAACCATCAATAAGCATAATGAGTTTGAACACTGACTCCATGAACGGGGATATCAGGAAGATGGTAAAGGTGATATCTGAGGGGTTTCATCCCATCTATTGACCACATTTGTACCCCTTTCACTGGCTAACTGGTAGTGTGAGATGTTTGGGGGAATGGGGTGAAGGCTAAAGGTTTTTTTCCATGTTTTTATTTAATTTCGACTTTTAAAACACATGGTTCAAAATGTAAAGTACTATAAAAAGGAATGCATTACAAACACAGTGTAAGAACTGTTTCTTGGTCATTTTCAAAAGCCAATCTTCACTGGGATGATTCAGTCCATTCCAATAAAAGCCGTGCAATGCTTCCACGGTCTTCAGACATCAAAAACTGCACACAATGGACAAATTCTTAGGGACTTATTCAAACCAGATTGATGAGTAAAAAGAATGTATGTATTTATCAAATAGGATATCTGGTATCATGTAGACAAAATCACAATGTGATTGGCTCTTTAATCGGTTTGTTATATCATGAAAACCTGACCTAAAATCCAGTTCTATTTTACAGGCCAAGCAGTTAAGAGAACATGTTTTGTACTGTAAACTTACCACTCATTTTACTTAAATGGTGTAGTGGATTAGTTAGCGTTCTCCAAAGAAAGAGGACCAATAAGATGGAGATAGTTAGGTAAATTTAAGGAATTGGCTCACATGATTGAGGGGGTTGGCAAGTCTGTAGAACAGGCCATCAGGTGGGAAATTCAGGGGGGAGCTGGTATTGTAGTCTTGAGCCCAGAATTTGCAAGCTTGAAAATCAGGCAGAGTTTCCATGTTGCAGTCTTGAGGCAGAATTTCTTTCTTGGGGAAGCCTCAGTCTTTGTTCTGATTGGATGAGGCTCATCTTCATTTTTAAGGATAATCTGCTTTACTCAAAGTCTACTGATTTAAATATCAGTCACATCTAAAAAAAACATCTTCATGGCTACATTTAGACTGGAGTTTGACCAAACAACTGGGTACCATAACCTAGCCAAGTTGACAAATAAAATTAACCATCAGAAATGGAGACAAAGCTCCAACTAAAGGTACTGAGCTTAGAGATATTTTTGGCTCTGGGTAATATTGTTTCCCAACAATCCTTGGGAATCCCTTCAACTTGGCTAACTTTCTTGAAACATCTAAGCTAAAAAATCTACTGGACCCAAAACTGAAATAGTGAAATGTTCTGAAAGTTCCTCCAGTGCAGTAGAACAAAGCCCCAAAATGCTTTTGCTTATTTGGAAAACATTTTAGGGACCATCCCAATGAATCCTAGAAAAGTACTGGCAACCCAGTTTTCAAAGAACAACTTACTGATTTAATCTGAAATAAAGTCTAACAGTTTAGCTAAATAATTCTTCAATACTAAAACAAGAAGTTGATGAGAGAATAAAGTTGATGACAATAGAACAATGAGTGGAGTACTGCTCAATAAGAGAAAGATAGTTTTTTCTTCTCTACTTCTCTTAAATATTGTTTTTTATGGCTTCTTGGTAGGAGAAAAAGACTCTTTAAAACTATGACCCAATGTCAGGGAGAAAACAGACTAGTCTCTTAAACTAATGGCTGTTGTTAAGGATTCCTTTAGCTATATTCAGCCTGGAAAAAAAAAAAAAAGAACTTTGCAATAAACGACCTTCATGGAAGAAGAGTATTCATGTTAATTAGTAGCTCTTTTCAAATATGATTCATATATGCATTAGGCCATGCCATGCTGAACAATGCACGCATTGTAGTAAACATCAAGATAAGTCTCAAGTATGGTTATCAAAATTTTAGAAAAATCTAGCAGGGATTTTATTTCATAAGATTGTGACTTGCTGCTCCTAGTACATTGCACAATGGTATCTCTCCTAATGGCTTTTAGCTTTTGCCACTGCCAACTTTTATATTTAAAATCCATACAATTATGAACAATTTATGAACATTATGAGGCTTTTCTTTTTTGCACTGATTCTTACTAATTCAAGCCAGCTTTTATCCTTTGCAACTCAAATGCATTTTGCTTACAACACGAGATTCATTCTCACATATTCCACTTTATTCTTATTATTAGCATTCCTTATTATGCATATTTAATTTAAGAATGCATTTTCTCCATTAAAAAATTAGAATATGTGGAAAGAAGTACCAGAAGGTGATTATTTGCTTTAGTTTGCTTTTGTTAACTATGGAAGGCCTCATATGTTCTTTCCAAAGTTCCAAGCAAGAGACAGAAATGTTAAAAAGCAAAAGAATTTTTTTTAATTAAAATAAAAATCTTCTATCGTGGAACTTCTTTGTGGTGTATAAGATATCAAATTCAACGAGGAGAATACTGAAAATCTCTTAATATTATGTGAATGGAGAAAGGATATACATTTGCTAGCATTCCTTAAGCAAATACACCACTAAGTATGGTTCTTTGGAGATTAACCCAGCAAGATTCACCTTGAAAAAAGCAAAAAGTATGAAGTCAAGTGTGCACTTACCCACCTCCACACCCCACACCTCCTCCACACCCCACTCTTCTGCTAAAACAGAACAATTAATGGGTCAAGTGTTAGCATCTGTCCTTACGTTAAACTCCTTCAATAAAATAGCTGGGAATTTAGGGTCTGCAAGAAATAAGTAACCAGTTGGAGTTCCTTTCTTAATTTTGCAAGCACTGATTGGGGGCTATCAGCCAACTGATCTGATTATTTTTTCCATGTGTTGCCTAACAAGTTTGAATCTTCCCACTTCCACTCCAAAGTTATTGATTTAACTGGTCGTTTTAACAGTGAGGGCAAATCAAAGAACTCTACGTGATTGATGGGAGCAGTCTCCTCTTCCTCAGCCCCCTCACCAACCTGGCTTCTCCACCACACACACTGTGTACTTTGGTTTGCAGAGTAGGGTCCTATATCGACCACACTGACTGCATATAACAGGAAGAACAGAGTATGTGTGTTATTTCCCCCTTACACTGTGTTTAAGGATTACAATTTGTTATTGGGTTGAGACTTTAAGATCTATAGACACCAGCTGATTTTGTCTTACTATGAAATCCAAATCAATTAATGCCATTTGATATTTTTGGCACCTCAAGCATCTATTATGTGAAGGACACCATGCTAGCTACTTTTGATAAAACATATTACCTACTAATCATAATACATCTACAAGAATTTCGGCCCAGATTGTAGAGATGAAAATCTTTGTTCCTCCACTTACTAGCTTTGTGAATATGCACAAATTATCTCTCTGTGCCTCAGATTTCTTACCTGAAAAATAGAGACAATAATACTACTATCTCATAGAGTTGTGAGGATTAAATGTAATGCATGTAAAACCCTCAGAACAGAGGGCCCTATTCCTCCCTGTGTATCTAGATCTTGTGCCTCTAGGGGCCCCTGGGATATTTCTCTCCACCTATTAATCCCTAGTATTTTGGAATTTTCAATCTCATTCTTAGCTTTAAAAACAAACAAACAAAAAGGATACAGTACAGTCAGCTCTGCAGGACCCCATACTCCCTGTTCTCCCAGATAACACATTGTGCCGGTACTTGATTACCTCATTACCTTTAGTGGGCCCTAATATCTTGAATGAAAATAGAATCTTTTAGTTAAGACCAATAAATGCCTTGAAAATACAACTATAAACAGATCTTAATTAATTAGCCTCCTAATTATTCTCTCCTAAAACCACTTATTTTAGTTCTTCTACAACTATGATCAGAAACAAAACATCAGAAAATAGTAAGAGTACCCTTTTCTCTGCTATCTTGGCAATTAAGGTTAATCAGGTACACAATTGATCACATAGAGATCAGTTACTAATATTTAGAAAGTATGTTTCAGCAATATCATACATAAATTTTCTACCAAGTTTTGAAAAATAGAAGCAAGGTGGGAGGGGAATCTTTCTGTATTCTCAATAATGATGCAATGATGAGTATCAGCAATCTAAGTTTAAATTCTAAAAACCCAAATTAAAATATCAGAAGTATACCTTTTTTATAATGTTAATTGTCCTCTTTATTGGGGTCTAACCAGCCAAGTATTTATTTTCACCAAGTGTTATTTTTAACAATATATTTTATGATTGATGCTTCACCCCCAAATGTCGTGTTGATGTATCATTTTACAGTAGTTATAGGAGCCTGTGAATTTGTACCTCTTGACCCTCCCATGAGGGCTAGCTCAGATTAATCATGGCACTATTATGTCATGCATTCTAACAGTCTGCCTCTGGAAGAAAGTCATGTCTGCTGCTGTACAATTATCTAAGACTGATGATACAGACTAAAGTCATTATAATACATTTATCTGGCACAGATCCTCTCAGCCATAGTTCCAACCTCACAACCCAGTTAGTAGGCACGTAGGACCCTCCTAAGCAGGACTACATTTTCACCATGCTGGTAGAAAGCAAAGAATCTTCAATGGACATACTGCATGCAAAATAATATATTCCTTTTAGCAAGGCAAGACCGGGAATGTTGCTTACTGGAGATGGATCTACGTCATGAGTATTATTCCTCCATCAGCTGGAGAGAGACCAGATCTGGTGATTCTTAAGAAAATCAAACAAAGACCTATCAATAACCAGGGTAGAAGAACCTCCATTTCCTAATTTCTCCACATTGAACCTCTAGACAGTTGCAAAATATTTGTGAAGTTCAGATATGAGAAAGTAAGGTGGGATGATAATCAATGGTCAGCAATGTGCTATTCCCCCATGGACATCATAGGAGGAGAAGGGCCTGAAAAACCACTGAGAGCACAAAGAGGGTTCACCTTGTTCTGGAGTTTCCTGCTCATCCCTTGACCCTCACCTGTTTCAATTTAACCCTTTATTCATTTCTTGTTGACTTCTATAGTGCATTGTAGTCTCCTCAACTACCAGCCCATCCGGGACCATCTCTCAGAAGATGGTATTTTTCGTTTGTGGAACATTTGAGGTTATCAGACATGGCTACTTCAGATTCTCATGAGTCCACCTCAAATTTCCCAATATCCTGTCATCACTCTCCAAGTCCCATACATCCACCTGTACTCTGGATTCCAAGCCTCTGGAACTTTCTCTTCACCAAAAATCCCCTAGCATTTTGGAATCTTCAATCTCTTCTTTCTCAGTTCTCTCTCTCTCTCTCTCTCTCTCTCTCTCTCTCTCTCTCACACACACACACACACACACACACACACACAAGCAATTATAATTGTATCCCTAAATCTACTATAGCAAAACAATAATAAGTAGGAGAACAGGCAATAAGCAAAGGAGTAATCAAGATTGAGTAGATTTCAGCCAGCAAGGAACACAGGAAGAAAATAATCCTTAGATAACTTTATTGATGTATAATTTGTATATTATTAACTATCAATACATCCATTTAAAGTATACAATTCAATGAGTTTTGACAAATATATGTATCCATGAAACTGTCACCACTATCAAGATACAGAAAATTTTCATAATTCTCTAAAATTACCTTGTTTCCTTTGACCAGCCATCCCTCCCTCTACTCCTGGCCATAGGCAACTATTGATCTGGTTTTGATTAGATTAGTTTTCTGGATAGATTACATTTATATAAAATGCTATAGAGAATGAAAACTAATCATACAGCATGAAATCTTTTGTACCTGCCTTCTTTTACTTAGCAAAATCACATTGAAATTCATTCATATTGGTGTATATATCAGGAATTCATTCTTTCTTATTGCTGAAAAATATTCGATTGTATAGATATACCACTATTTGATTATTTATTCACCAATTGATGGACATTGGATTATTTCCAGTTTGGGGCTATTTCAAATAAACTGCCAGGAACATTACACACAATATTTTGTGTGGGCATATATTTTTCTTCCTTTTGGGTAAATACCTAGGGGTAGAAAGGCTGGTGGTATGGTAGGTATATGTTTAACTTTTTAAGAAACAGACAGTTTTTCAAAGTGGTGGCACCATTTTACATTCACACAACAACACATGTGAGTTCTGCTTGTTCCACATCCTTGCCAACATTTAGTATTATCAGCCTTTAATTTCAACCATTCTAGTGGGTACATAATGGTATCTCTTTGTAGTTTAATTTGCATTTCCATGATAACTAATGATTTTGACCATATTTTCATGTGGTGAGGCCATTGTATATCTTCGTTTGTGAACTGTGTATTCAAATATTTTGCCTATTTTCAGAATTGGGTTGTCTTCTCATTGAATTATAAGGATTCTTCATCTATTCTAGATAAAAGCAGTTAAAAACATGCATTGAAAATATTTTCTTTCATTTTGTGGCTTGCCTTCTAATTTCTTTAAATTATCTTTTGAGGAGCAAAATTTTTAAATTTTAATAAAGACCAATTGTCACTTCTTTTTTCTAAAATCATAAAATAGTTTGAGCTTTGAAATCTGCAACTGCCTCAAGGTCCTAAAGATTTTATCCTATATTTTATTCTAGAATTTTTATAGTTTCATCTTTCACATTTAGGTCTATGGCTCAAAATCATTTAAAAATAATATTTTATGATTAAGAAATTAGAAAAAGTTATTCTAGAAAAAACACACTAGTGACTCATCATTAATTTTTTATTAATGTTCGTGCTTCCAAACATTCCAAAGTTCATGTTGAGTTTAGTTTAGTTTTGTCTTGGAGAAGATGTTAAAGGAGAGAAGAGAGTTGCATATACTATGTAAATCCTTTGGGTTTTTCTATTTAAATTTTTATTTTACGTAATTTTTTAAGCAGTTTTTTATATTCCAGCATATGTTAAGGACATTTTCCCACAACTTTTCATATATGAAAATATGAAATAGGTGCAGAAAATCCCATCTTATTAATATACAAAAGTCTATTTAGCCAGTCCCTTTCTTTGGTATTTGTCTTGTTTCCAGCTGTTTACAACAAGAATAAGAGACCATATTGTTTTAAATATCTTTCAACATAAGTCTTAGATCTCTGATCATTTCCTTAGGATAAATTTTTATATGTGGATTTATTAGTTTAAAGGATAAGAAAAAAATTAAAGCTTTTGGTATATATTTCCAGAAAGAATATACCAAATTACAGAACTCCCAGTAGTCTGTGAAAGCACATTTGCACCCTCCCCGATTTGGGGCATTGCCTTTTGTTTTAACCTTAAAAAATCTTTTAGAAGAAAATAATAAATTATTGTTGCTTTCATTTGTGTTTCCTTGATTTTAGTAAGCCTGAATTTTTTTTCATGTTTTTCAATCCTTTGTGTTTCTTTTTTGTGAATTACTTGTTCAAATTCTTAGTCTATTTTTTTCTATTAAGATTTTTTAAATGTATTTATTAAGTGCTTCTTATATATTAACTTATACCAATCTATTAACGTATGTTAACCTATTTCTGTGTAAGGCATTTCAAATATTTTCTTTGATATTTGTTATTTAATTTTGCTTATGATACTTCTGCAAATGTTTAAGATTGTATAAAGTCAAATCTATCAAATTTTGGATTGAAAAGATTTTCTGAACCTCTGTATCATACATCTTTATAGATAGATACACTAATATTTTCTTTTTCATCTTTTATGCACTGTTTTTACGTTGTAATGCTCTAATCCATCTATGATGTATTTTAGTATGAAGTGTGAAGAAGGAATGTGAATGAGCCCCAGTTCCTTGTAAAGCAGAGCCTGAGGAAAAGCTTACATATTAGAGGTTTGGGCGGAAAGGAATCCCAGGGCATCAAGAGTGAGAAAAGGAAAATGAGGAAGTAAGGAAGGGAAGGAGGAAAGAAAATCAAACGTGGTGCATTGTTACAAGGCTAGCTACAGTTTCACAGGAAAACACAGCCATTGCCCAGATGCAGTATTTCAACAGAGGGAGAAGCTGACACAGCCAATGCATGAGTCCAGTGGAGCAGAGGGGGATGAGGAGAGAGGAACTGATCTGTCCACTCTGTCTCCTTTCTTTTGATGGCCAAGGTTTGTGCTTCTGAGTTGCATTACCTAAACATTCCAGGCAGCTGCTGGGAAGTCTGGGCTCCATCGACTCAGTTGAATCTTACGTGGCTGCTGGACCTGCTATGTCTTCTGTGTGACAGAAAGAGCAATGGAGGCAGTGCCTGGAGCCTGGGGAAGCAGGGCTGTTAGGAGATGAGGGATGGCAGCTCAGGAGGAGGCAGAGGCCGGCAAATCCAGGCAGGCACTTACACTGGTCTAGTAGAGGCTATAACTTATAGTCAACCATTTATTCTGCTTCATCTAGTGGGTACTCCACCATTTTCTCACAAATTTAAATTTCAACTTTACCTTATTCTAAGTTCTAAGTTAATTGTACTAGGGTTTCTTTCTGGTTCTAAACAATCTATGGATATACAAATGTACATTTATAATAACTTATAGCTTTCTGATGGTACAAATTCCCTCTCATTTTTTTCAGTGTTTTTTCTTGGCTTTTCATACATGAATAAGCTCATGTATGTAGGTAAAGTTATAATTTTAACTAGTTTTATAAAACAATTGGGGATTTGTGTATAAATACGTCTGTTTGGGGACAATCAATATATTTATACTCTTCTATCTCACCATTCATGGAAACAGCAGCAGCATCAACTTTTTAAAGTTTTTTTAATGTCTCTCAGTAAAATTTTCCAGTTGTTTTTCATGTAGCTCTAACAGAGCTTTTATTAAATTTTTTCCTAGATATTATAACTTTTTGTAATTTTTGTTACTCTGGTGGGCAGAACTGTTTTCATTGTGCTTTTTAATTGATAATTTCTGGAATCTAGTAAATTTTTCTATATTAATTTTGTAACTGATCATCTTTTTAAACCCTCTAACTAGTTCAAATAATTTTCAAATTTATTCTCATGAGTTTTCTAGATAGACATATAGTCTGTAAATAATAATTTTTCTTTCTTCTCCAATAATTATTTTTCTTATTTCTCTTTTCTGCCCTTTTCCATTGGCTATAACTTCAGAATAGCATAAAATGAATAATTATGATGTCATCCTTATCTTAGTCTTACCTTTAATAAGAATGTTTCTGCTATTTTACTTTTAAGTATTGTAAGTATTGGCTGTTGGTTTCAGAGAGAAATTTTATTTTATTTATTTATTTATTTATTTTAACATCTTTATTGGAGCATAATTGCTTTACCATGGTGTTAGTTTCTGCTTTATAACAAAGTGAATCAGCTATACATATACATATGTTCCCATATCTCTTCCCTCTTGCATCTCCCTCCCTCCCACCCTCCCTATCCCACCCCTCTAAGCGGTCACAAAGCACCGAGCTGATCTCCCTGCGCTATGCGGCTGCTTCCCACTAGCTATCTGTTTTACATTTGGTAGTGTATATATGTCCATGCCACTCTCTCACTTTGTCACAGCTTACCCTTCCCCCTCCCCATATCCTCAAGTCCATTCTCTAGTAGGTCTGTGTCTTTATTCCTGTCTTACTCCTAGGTTCTTCATGACCTTTTTTTTTCTTCTTAAATTCCATATATATATGTTAGCATATGGTATTTGTTTTTCTCTTTCTGACTTACTTCACTCTGTATGACAGACTCTAGGTCCATCCACCTCACTACAAATAACTCAATTTTGTTTCTTTTTATGGCTGAGTAATATTCCATTGTATATATGTGCCACATCTTCTTTATCCATTCATCTGTTGATGGACACTTAGGTTGCGAGAGATTTTAAATCATATCAAGTTAGTACATTTTTATAACGAGGTTACTAAAAGCTTTTTAAATTGATGATTGATGTTTAATTTCTATCTTTTCTCTTGATTAGGCTGGCCAGAACATTGTCTGTTTTACTGGGAAAAGGAGGTTGGAGCTTTTGATCCAATGTTCTTCTTAATTAGACACTGGCCTTCCATTTAGGACTCAGATGTTTCTCCAGGGAAGGACCCTCTGCTCTGTCCTTCTGATACACAGGACACAAAAACCCTCCGTTTTGGGTCAGAATGGCCATCTACCATCTGACACTGCTCTAATGGCTAAGCTGCTAAGCATTCTCACAGCTGTTTAAATTTATGTCACCTCAAATTTATGGTCTGAAAACCTATCTTGCTACAAGCATAGCAGTACAATCTACACTTGGGCTTGGAGTATTTTATTATTTGTTTGTTAATTAGGGGGGCACAATACATTGATTTTTATCCATGGACAATGCTATTCTTTCCCTCGTCTTTGACATTTGGACACTAGTGATTCCAGTCCCAATATATCCTAATGCTTAGTTGCTTGGCTTTTATTTTGATATAAAAACTGTGGGTTTTCATACTTCATTAAAATAGAATATGATCTCTGTTTCACAATTTATTTAGCTGATTGCATGTCCTTAGGAAATTTTTATTCTTTTTCTGACAGTCAGAAACAAATTCCCCTCAAGAAATTAGGAGGGACGTGGGATTCCATGAAATCCTTCCATTTCTCTATTATGCTTATACCTGGTCAAGCCTTCTCCCAATTCCCAGATTTGCTATTCCACCCCTTTATCCATTTTCTTACTCCTTTGCCACCATAAACCCTCCTCTTTCAGCAAATGAATTTGCCTCTTACTTTACTGAGAAAACCAAGGTTAACAGGTGGGAATTCCCATCATTGAATCTATAACTAATTCTGGAGTCTTCCTTGCCTGGTCGACAATTTGCCCCCTTTCCTCCAGTTTCATGGGATGCACCATCTGCCGTTCAGTATGAGCTCAACCCCTTCAACTATTCTTCATCCAATTCCATCACTTCTCTTCAGATACAGTATTTACCTCTGCTGGACTTTCCACCTCTCCCTCTTTGTTGATTTGTAAATTTTAAATTTAATTCTTCACTTTGTCTTTGAATCTCTCTAGTTCCTTACTTCTTTATCTCTTTCCTGCCCAATCAAAACTGTAGAATCCCAGCAGTTCCTTCTCTGGTTCTTCTTCCCCTGCCTGTTACTTAATGTTGACACGCTCCCTCTATCCCAAGATTTTATTTTTCGTACTGTTTTTATTTCACAATACATTGAATGAGATTTCTTCCAGGTAATCTCTTTTACTCCCTGAACTTCTACTGGTCTCTATGTTGCTGAGGCCAGTGTTGTCATTTCTATATCAAACCTCATTCTTAAGCTGCATTCTGCTTACTGAACCATCTCAACCTGGTGTTCCACACACATTTCCAAACAATATGCACAAAACTTAACCAATCATATTCGCCTCCCCAAATCTGCTCCTTCTACCACCTCTTTTACTGTCATGAGTGGCATAACTGTCCACCCAGTCACCCAGGCTGAACTGGGAGTCACCTGACCCCCGCACTCGCCCACATATCCAGTTAATGCCTACACTCTGTCTTTTCTTTTTAAGTTCTCCAGTGTCACTTCTCCCTTCTGTGCCCCCTGCTGCAGCTTGACTCTAATCGTTTCTCTTTGGAACTCCGGGTATTGTCGCTCTGCTCTGAACATTTTTTTCATGAACCATGCTTTTTCTGATCTCTAGCTTTCCAACATTCTTCCAGCTGTTCCCTCTCCTTAAAACACAGTCTACTCTGATCTTGACCTCGTGAAAAATTCCTGAATACAATCATTAACTGAGATCTTCCTTAACAACAACGCAAAAAGTAGTTTTATTTAAATCTCTTTTGTGCTTAAAACCCTCTAACAGACTTCCACTGCCCTTGAGATAAAGTTCAAATCCCTTAATTGGCATATATATTCTCTTCTCTAGAAACTTTCTCTCAACAAACTTCTGCTCACAGCTTATGTTCTCATCACAGGAAACATCTCACACCTCCCATCTCTATCATTCACAATGCTATTCTACATCACCATGATCCATACCTTTGCTCAACTTTTTTTTTTCTACCTGCAATGCTTCTAATATCCTCTCCCCTATCCCTGTCTAGCAAACCAACATTTATTTATCTTTTTAAAATTATCTCAAAAATCACCTACTTTTTAAATCTTCTTTGTGTCACCACCTACCTCTTAGAACTAATTACCTTTCTTTCTCACACTCCTTTGTGGACTTTAATCACAGCACCTTTAATGGGCATATTTGTTTTCAAGTCTATTTGTCTCCCTGTAATAATATATAAACTTGTTATAGTCTTTCCCTTATTACTTTATCCAAAAAATGTATTTATTTATCCAGAAACTATTTTTAAGCACTGTGGTAAGCATTGGGAACACAAAGTTAGATAACATTGACTCTCTGCTCCAAAGGAGCACACATAGAGTGAACGCAGAGACAAGCACACAAATATAATGTAGCAGGTACCATGATAGTGATAACCATCATCTATTTATCTCAGCTGCACAGAGAAAGACCATCTAATTCACTTAGTATTGCTAGCACCTCATACTGTGCCTGACATGATACCTCAGTAAATGTGTACAGCTTATTGGGTGCATCCTGATTTGTTGGGAAGGAGAAGAGGAGTGGGCAGTCAGACCATGCAATGACCCAAAGGAAGCTTCCCATTGACTCCGTTCATTTTCCCTATAACTGTTACCTTCATAGTCATTCAATTTTGCATCTGGACCATCCCTTCTGGGGGGCTGAGGGGTTCAAGGCAATTGCCAAAGTGTATAACAGCTTATCTGTGGTCTGCAGGTAAGTTTACAGAAGTTCCTGTCATCCTCCACTTCAACCCGGAACTCAAATCCCTTGCTTGATATTGCAGCCAGGAGATGTGTGGTAAGAAATAGCTAATCAAGCCACGGCCTTTGGTTTCATGTTGGAGTCCAATAGGTTAACTACATCCCCCTTCCATCCCACTCAGAATCTGACAAACTATCCAAACCCAATGGAGCCAAGATGATCTTTTCTAATCTGTGTGCATCTGAGTAACTTATAATCAAAGAGATCTATATCTGAATCTCAGCTTCACCACTTACAAGGTAGGACACTGACACAACCCTCAACCTCTCTGAGCTCCAAATGCTACATCTATAAAATAAGAATAATAACTTTCTTAAAGCTACTATCCAGAATAAAGTGATCTAAAATGCAACACTTGGTATTTACCACACAATAATCATAACCTTCCTTTAACTGAGAGCTTATTCTGTGCTAAAAGAGAAAATGGTTCCCTTTTATGGGTTTGTGGGACTTTTTTGTTTTGTTTTCTTTTGTTTTGTTTTGATTTCGCTCTGTTTCATTTTCCCTTAATGTTGACTATGACCTCTTCTACCTCTTTTGGCTTAGCATGTATCTTCTCTTCAAGAAACATTTAATAAATATTGAATTCAATGTGACCATAAATACCCACCATTACTTACAGTCCTTTGTGATCTTACTATCCAGCCTAGAAGGAGATTTAGATTGGATTGACCACTCTAGCTTGTTTGGAGCTGGCATAGGGCCAGATTCATTCCTGATGATCTAAATTCCAATCCCAGCACCACATATTACCTTACCTAGGTGAATCCACATGCTTTACTTGTGATTATACTCAGCCTTTCACTATATTTCTTTTTTACTCACCACAAATGAACCTGGCTAGTTCAAATATATCACTAGCACTGAGAAAAAGGGGACTGAAATGCTTTCTTCCTGTGGCCCTTTATTAAAAATGATTCACCTCTCATTTTGTAAGAGGAGGCAATGAGCAAAGAAAGACAGTAAAGTAGAAGAAGGGAGAAAATGAAAACAAAATATCCAGAGGTAATGTCATCAAGATGATGACATACATCATTCCAAACTTCAGTTCCCCTCACAAGACCAAACAAAAACCATGCATAGATAACACACCATTGTGAAAATCCCAGAACCTGGGGGTAAGGCTGAAGTTCCCCACTGAAATTTGTTACAGGATACATAGTATTAAAAAGATGTAAAGTATAACATCAATAACCTAAAATGTAAGTGGGGGAGAACTAAAATTATAGTTTCTGTAAGTTATCAAAAGTAAGTTATTACCAGCTTACACAGGGTGTAATAACTATAAGATTCTTTATGTAAGCATCATGGTAACCACAAAGGAAAAACTTGTAGTAGATACACATGATTATGATAAAGGAGCCAAAGCATACCACCACAAAAATTCATCAAGCCACAAAGGAAGACAGCAAAAGAGAAAGCAAGGAACAAAGGATCTATAAGAGTCAGAAAATAATTAGCAAAATGGCAATAGTGAGTCCTTACCTATCAATAATTACTTTAAATGTAAATGGATTAAATCTTCAATCAAAAGATACAGAATAGCTGAATGGATTAAAAAATAAGATCCAATGATATGCTGCATACAAGAAATTTAGTTTTAAAGCTATACATAGACAAAGAATGAAGGGATGGAAAAAGATATTTCAAGCAATGTTAACCAAAAGAAAGCAGGGATAGCTACACTTATGTGACACAAAATAGACTTTAATCTAAAAATGGTCAAAAGAGACAGACGTTCATTTTATAGTGATAAAGGGATCAACTAATCCAGATGATAAAACAATTATAAATATTTATGCTCCCAACACTGGAACACCTAAATATATAAAGAAAGTACTAACAGAACTAAAAGAAATAAACAGCAATATAATAATATTTGAGGACTTTAATACCCCAATCTCAATAGGGGTAGATCATTCAGGCATAGAATCACTAAGGAAATAACAGATTTGAACACTCTAGACCAAATTGAACTAACAGATATATACAGAACATTCCATCCTACAGCAGCAGAATACAACATTCTTCTCAAGTGTATGTGGAACATTTTCTAGGATAGATTACAGTCAGTCCCCTACATATGAATGAGTTCCATTCTGAGAGCAAATTCGTAAGTCCAACTGGTTTGAGTCCAACAAAGTTAGCCTCGGTACTGAACTAACACAATCAGCTATATATAGTACTGAACTATAATAGGTTTATAATACTTTTCACACAAATAATACATAAAAAACAAACACAAAAAATAAAGTAAACATTTTTAATCTTACAGTATAATACCTTGAAAAGTACAGTAGTACCAGCTACATCATCACTGCTTTTATGTTTGCTTCCAGACATCCTGGGCTTGAAATAAAGATACTGCACTGCTGTATTCTATACAGTACTGTACATTAAAATACACAAAAGCACAACTATTTGTAGAGGATGCATGCATGTAACACTGTACACCAGACATGTGAAATAACTTATATGATTGGACATGTAAACACACGTTCACATCTTTGAAAGTTCACAACTTGAAGGTTCATATGTAGGGGACTTATTGTATATGTTAAGCCACAAAACAAGTTTCAACAAATTCAAGAAGGTAGAAATTATCAAGCATCTTTTCTGACCACAATGGTATGAAAGTAGCAATCAAAACAAGAGGAAAGCTAGAAAATTCACAACTGTGTGGAAATTGAAAACACATTTTTGAACAATGAATGGGTCAAAAAAAATCTAAAGGGAATAAAAAAGATCTTGAAACAAATGAAGATGGAAACACAACACACAAAAACTTATGGGATGCAGCAAAAGCAGTTCTAAGAGAAGAGTTTATAACTATAAATACATATATTAAGAAAAAAAGAAAGATCTCAAATAAACAACCTAACATACCTCAAGGAACTAGGAAAAAAGAAAAAGATCAGTTAGCAGAAAGAATGAAATAATAAAGATTAGAGGAGAAATAAATAAAATAAAAAATAGGAAAGCAAGAGAAAAATTAACAAAACTAGAAGTTGGTTCTTTGAAAAGACATAATTGACAAATTTTTAGTTAGACTAACCAAGAAAAAAAGAGAGGGGACTCAAAAAAATTATAAACAGAAGAGGAGACATTACAACTGATATCACAGAAATATGAAGGATCATAAGAGACTACAAAGAACAATTATACACCAACAAATTAGACAACCTGGAAGAAATAGGTAAATTGCCAGACACTCACAACCTACTGAGACCAAATGATAAAGAAACAGAAAATTTGAACAGACCAATAATGAGTGAGGAGATTGAATAAAGAACCTCCCAACAAAGAAAAGTCCAGGACCAGATCATTTCACTAGTGAATCCTACCAAACATTTGAAGAATTAATGAATTTTGAATTAATTTAAAGAATTAATGCATTTTTTCAAACTCTCCCCCAAAAAATGAAAAGGAGGGAACACTTCCAAACTCATGATACAATGTTAGCATTATCTAATACCAAAGTCAGATAAGGACACTATATGAAAAAAACTACAGGCCAATATCCCTGACAAATGTAGACGTAAAAATTCTCAACAAAATACTAGCAAACCGAATTGAACAGCACAATAAAAAGATCACATTACATGATCAAGTGGAATTCAAGCAATGGCTCAATATTTAAAAATTATTAAATGCAATACATCACATTAATAGAATGAAAGATAAAAATCATATGATCATCTCAATAGATGTGGATAAAGCATTTGACAAAATTCAACATCCTTTCATAATAAAAACTCTCAATTTGAGTATAGAAGGAACATACCTCAACATAATAAAGGCCATATATGACAAGCCCACAGCTAACAAACATCATACTCAATGAAGAAAGGTTGAAAGGGTTTTCTCTAAGGTCAGGAACAAGACATAGGCACCCTCCCTTAGTACTTCTATCCAATATAGTACTGGAAGTCCTACCCAGACTAGTCAGGCAAGAAAAAGAAATAAAAAGCATCCAAATCAGAAAGGAGGAAGTAAAATTTTCTCTGTTTGCAGATGACACGATCTTATACATAGAAAACTTTAAAATTTTTTCTAAGTGTTAAAGCAGAAATTTATTAAAATCTATTTATATAGTGTTTTACATACAAAAAGAATATAGAGTCCTCAACATTCAGGCAATCAACTCTATTCTCAAAAGTGCTTTGTGAGAAGACAGATTTCTTTGCTTCCCCCCTAAAAAGATACTTCTGTTTATACTCCTAAAAATGGTGCATTTATTACACCACTTCTCATAAGAACAGTCTGGCTGAGATCACAAAACTTCTGCACAGTGAAGAGATATTCAGAGAGAATCTTCTCCAGAATGCAATGCCTCATCACAGAGGTGTAGTGCAAGAGATACATAAAATAGTAGCTGCATCAGAGGAGTGTATGTACACACAGTAAGTGAGCCATGAGAAAAGCCTGAGGCCCAGCAGGGTGGCCCCTAGCCACAAAGCATGGCCAGCTGGGATGCATGGCCTCCAGGGCCTCTTCCTCCCCTTCAACTTCTGAGGTGGCCGTCACTCCTGGAGATTCAGGTTCCATAACAGCATTGGTCACTTTACTAGGTGCTTTGTCCAAGGCCCCTGTTGTAATTTCAAACAGAATTTTTTCAATTTCCATTTCTGCTGCTTTTTCCATTTCTTCTTGATCATCTATGATTTCAAAAGTGTTCTCTAACATTTCTCCATGTTCCCAGCTTTCTTCATCTCTTTGGACAATGCCTGCATTTATTAATCTATTTATTTTATCTGCATTCTATAATATATTTATTTGAACTGGATTTATATAATCTTCACAAGACTCTGAATAGCCTTCATCACTTCTGTGCTCTTCTACAGGAACCAGCCTCTCACAAGACCACAAGCTCGTTCTTCATCCCTGTGAGCACAGAATTCATGTGAGCTTTGGATGCATAAAGCTTGCTCACAGCCTTCCTTGACCTGATCTCCTCTTTGGCCAGAACTACACAGATATCCTTCTGGTCCTTCTTAGCAGCATCTTTCAGAGATAGTTTTAGTTTTTCTGCTTCTCTTTGAATGTCCATATTTGCCTGTCAGCAACTCTCATTTCTTTTCTTAATCAATATGCAAAAATTGGTTGCATTTCTATATACTAAAAACAAACTATCTGAAAAAGAAATAAAGAAAACAATCCCATTTAATAACATCAAAAAGAATAAAAATACTTAGGAATAAACTTAACCAAAGAGGTGAAAGATCTGTATACTGAAAAGTATAAAACATTGATGTAAGATATTGAAGACACAAACAAATAAAAAGATATTCTATGTTCATGGACTGGAAGAATTAATATTGTTAAAATGTCCATACTACTGAAAGCAATCTACAGATTTAATGCAATCCCTACCAAGATTTTAATGACATTTTAAAAACAGAAATAGAAAAAGAAATCCTGAAATTTGTGTGGAACCACATGAGAGACCCTGAATAACCAAAGCGATCTTGAGAAAGAAGAACAAAAGCAGGATGCACACTTACAGGTTTCAAACTATATTACAAGGCTATAGTAATCAAAACAGTATGGTACTGGCATTAAAAGCAGACACACAGACCAGTGGAACAGAATTGAGAACCCAAAAATAAACTCATGCATTTATGTCAACCAGTATTTGTCAAGGGAGCTAAGAATACTCAGAGGATAAGATAGTCTCTTCAATAATGAAACTACACCCCTACCTTACACTACTCACACAAATTAACTTGAAATGGATTAAGACTTAAATGTAATATCTGAAACTACAGAAGTCCTAGAAGAAAACATGGAGCTAAGCACTTTGACATTGGTCTTGACAATAATTTTCTTGGGTTTGACACCTAAAGCACAAGCAACAAAAGCAAAAATAAACAAGTGGGACTATATCAAACTAAAAAGCCTCTGCACAGCAAAAGAAATAATTAATAATATGAAAAGGCAACCTACAGAATGGGAGAAATATCTGCAAACCTGATAAGGGGTTTGCAATATAAGGGGTTTGCAAATCTGATAAGGGGTTAATATGCAAAATATAGTAGAAATTCATACAACTGATTAGCAAAATAAACCCCAAACCAAAACTAAAACCCCAAATAACCCAATTAAATATAGTCAAAGGACCTGAATAGGCATTTTCCCAAAGAAGATATACAAATGGCCAACAGGTACATGGAAAGGTGCTCAACATCATTAATCATCAGGGAAATGCAAATCAAATCCACAGTGAGATATCACCTCACACCTGTTAGAATGCCTATCATCAAAAAGACAAGAGATAACAAGTATTGGCAAGGATGTGGATGAAAGGGATCCCCTGTGCACTATTGGTGGGAGTGTAAACTGGTGCAGTATGGGAGAGTACAAAGCTTCCTCAAAAAATTAAAAATAAGACTATCATATGATCCAGAAATTCCACTTTTGGGTACATGTCCAAAGGAAATGAAATCACTTTCTCAAAGAGATATCTATACTCCATGTTCAAATCAGTGTTATTCACAATAGCCAAGGTATGGAAGCAACATAAGTGTCTGTCAATGGATGAATGGGAAAAAAAATGTTATATAGATAGATAGATAGATACAGATATATATAATGGAATATTATTCAGCCATAAAAAAGAAGGAAATCATGCCATTTGCAACAACATGGATGAAAATTGAGGGTATTATGCTCAGTGAAATAAGTCAGAAAAAGATAAATACTATATGAATTCACTTATATGTAGAGTCTTAAAAAAAACAAACTCATAAAAACAGAGATTGGTGGTTGGCAGGGATTGAGGGAGGTGGGATGGGTTGGATGAAGGTGGTCAAAGGATACAAATTTGCAGTTTTGAAATGAATGATTTCTGGGGATCTAATGTACAGCAGGATGACAAAACAGTACTGTATTGTATACCTGAAAGTTTCTAAGAGTCAATCTTTAAAGTTCTACACACACACACACACACACACACACACAAGGTAACTGTGTGAGGTGATGGATGTGTTAACCAACCTTATTGGTATAATCATTTTGAAATATACACATATATCAAATCAAATCATCACAAATGTACACCTTAAGCTTACACATTATATGTCAGTTATATCACAATAAAAATGGTAAAATATTCAAGCAAATATGAACAAGGAAAAAAAGAAAACAATAATAATAAGGCAAGAAAGCAGGAGATATGTTCCATGTAAGTCTGTAAGTCTTCCAGGACAAAGGGACAGAAGCCAGAGAACTTCCCCTTCCTTTCCCCTGCTGTGACACAAATAAAATATTATAATTTATCTCCTCTAGGAGACCAGAGAATTGCTGTCTCCAGCAGGAACTGGATTCCTCACTAATCTCTGAGACTGTACATTTTTGTAACTATTCTGAACAAATCACTGAATTAATTTCCTTACAAGAAAACTAAATTACTACTATTACCAAAATGTTCTCCCTCACTGGAAAATTCCCCTGATTCTAGCGTTTGGATTGATATGACTCCATTTGGAGTTGGTTTTAGGAGACATGATTTTTTTTAAAAAGGAAATATTCAGTACTAAAGTTGGTCTAAGTGTTCTACTCCCTGTAGGCCAATATAAGCATTATTTTTTTGTTCTTGAGTTCTCCCTCTCGTATTTTTTTCACACTCTGCTTTTATAGTGCTACTTTCCATATAACATTTTTCATCTTTAAAAAAGTTTACAGACTTTTCAAGATAAATGCTGTGCCCCCTCCCCACAAATACAAACCCTGGGACTCAGATGGATCATTTGGGGTTAACTCCTCAGCACCATACAGAAAGCCAAAGTTTTACAAACAGCCTCTGGCTTTACAGTCTTATCTGAGTACATTACAGGAAATTGAGCTTGCAGATACTTAAAACATCTCATGCCCCCACACCCCCATCCCTGTCTTTGTCTACTGGGGCTGCTGTAACAAAATACCACAGACTGTGTGACTTAAACAACAGGAGTTTATTTTCTCAGAGTTTTGGAGACAGGGTAGTCGAAAATCAAGGTTCCAGTTCCTGCTGAGAGCTCTCTTCTGGCTTGTAGATGGCTGCCTTCGTGCTGTGTTCTCACGTGGAGAAGAGAGAATGAGCTCTCTGGTATTGCTTCTTATTAGGACACTAATCCTCTTGGATGGATCAGGGCTCCATCCACCTTTATGACCTGACTTAACCTTAATTACTTCCTTATTCCAATTATAGGCACACTGGGGATCACGCCTTCAACATATGACTTTGGGGGGACACGATTCTGTCTATAGCATCCCCCCAAAACATTATAAAGTTAAAATGGACAAAATCTCACAACAGATGTCCATTTCTTTAAGTCAATTACCCAGTGGCATAAATTCACTATGAAAAAGAATTAGCAAGTTATATCATCCACCACTACTCCTTCTGCCACTCAGTAGGTTGAAAACAATTTCTCTTGTGTTTCAAAGCACTTTAGGAGAATTCTTTTGCTGTGTCGAGTCTAACTCTACAACCTTGGCACCTGACACTGCCTGGGAACTTCAGAATAGGCTAGATATGCTCCTTCTACCCACAAGGCACACTTCCTTCTCCATTGGAACAGCTAAAAACCTCTTCATGAGACAAGATCTGTCCTTGGGTGCCTGCCATTTTCTCTCTCTTCTCTGGGGGCCAGAGTGTGTCATGTTTCTTTCTCCCGGGCTGAAGTTTCCCCTTTCATCTTTCCTGCAACGGTTCTCGATGTTGGAGGCCATCTGATCCCTCTGCAAAGTGCTAACCAAGAACTGGCTACCTGGTCCACTACAACCACTGCTCCTTGGCCTCTCAGCTCTGTGTAACATATTGGCCACCAGCCTCTTCTGGCAGGCATGGTGGCAGCTTTGCCACCCTCTGTGTGGGCTGCCTCGCAGGTAGAGCTGTAATAGGCTTGGGTTTAGGAGGAGTTCTCCATCTTGGTGTGATCACTGCAGAGTGGCAGTGCCTGGTGTGGTTACAGGCAGTGCCACTGGATGCCTGCAAACTCCCCATCTTCTATAATCCTCCTGTCTGCAAGGGCAGAAGCCTCCAGGGAGCTGAGAAAATCTGAACCCCTGAGATGTGATTGGATGATGAGAGAGTCTGGCTGTCTTTCACTCCTTCTTCCAGGCTAAAGGGAACTGCCTGTTGGGGCTTTTCCTTTGATGTCTTGAATGGGGTTGCTCACAGAACCAACACTGTCATCAATCCTCTTTCACTGTAATTCTGTGGACCTTCTTCTCCCCCACATTGGGGGATATAAATCTATACTCATATAGGTTTATGAGTAGTTAGAATGTGTTGGGTCACTACTAGACCTTTCTCTGAAAAGTGCACACTATAAAGGAGCAGGAAGCATGAAGAAATATGAGAACTTATAATGGAAAGATGCTTTCATTCTTCTTCTTACTGCTTCTATACAAACACAAACATACACACTCAACAGTTTCTATCTCCACCATCAAATTAGTCTCATATCTTTCCTTCTTTCTTCCTTTCCTCCCTCTTCTCTTCTCTCCCTCCTTCTTGCCCTCCTTCCTTCCTTTCTTATTTCCTTCTTTCCTCCCTCCTTTCCTTCCTCCTTTCCTCCTTTCCTTCCTTCCATGGCCTCAGACCAATCACCAAGTTCTTGCTCTACATGATATAATCTACTTGCTTTGCATAATTTTTACTAAAATTACACCCATACAAAAATGGTTGATGCCAAGTGTTGAGCCAAGATTTAAAAGGCAGTCAGTCAAAGAAGCACCTTAAGTGGACATTCCCCGAATTCAATGTTTTCTTTCTTTTCAAAACCACCCATTACTTTTATTTTTTTATATCTTTATTGGAGTATAATTGCTTTACAATGATGTGTTAGTTTCTGCTGTACAACAAAATGAATCAGCTATATATATACATATATCCCCATATCCCCTCCCTCTGGAGCCTCCCTCCTACCCTCCCTATCCCACCCCTTCTAGGTCGTCACAAACCATCAAGCTGATCTCCCTGTGCTATGCAGCAGCTTCCCACTAGCCATCCATTTTACATTTGGTAGTGTATATATGTCAGTGCTATTCTCACACTTCGTCCCAGCTTCCCCTTCCCCCCGCATGACCTCAAGTCCATTTTCTACATCTGCGTCTTTATTCCTGCCCTGTCACTAGGTCCATCAGTACCGTTTTTTTAGATTCCATATGTGTGCATTAGCATCCGGTATTTGTTTTTCTCTTTCTGACTTACTTCACTCTGTATGACAGACTCTAGGTCCATCCACCTCATTACAAATAACAATTTCGTTGCCTTTTATGGCTGAGTAATATTCCATTGTATATATATGCCACATCTTCTTTATCCATTTGTCTGTTGATGGACATTTAAGTTGCTTCCATGTCCTGGCTATTTTAAATAGCACTACAATGAACATTGTGGTACATGTATATTTTTGAGTTATGGTTTTCTCAGGGTATATGTCTAATAGTGGGATTTCTGGGTCATACGGTAATTCTATTTTTAGTTTTTAAAGGAACCTCCATACTGTTCTCCATAGTGGCTGTATCAATTTACATAGTGGCTGTATCAATTTACATTCCCTCCAACAGTGCAGGAGGGTTCCCTTTTTTCCACACCATCTCCAGCATTTATTGTTTGTAGAGTTTTTCATGATGGCCATTCTGACTGGTGTGAGGTGATACCTCATTGTGGTTTTGATTTGTATTTCTCTAATGATTAGTGATGTTGAGCATCTTTTCATATGTTTGTTGGCCATCTGTATGTCTACTTTGGAGAAGTGTCTACTTAGGTCTTCTGCCCATTTTTGGGTTGAGTTGTTTGTTTTTGTGATATTGAGCTGCATGAGTTGCTTGTATATTTTGGAGACTAATCCTTTTCAGGATTATTTTCTCTCATTCTGAGGGTTGTCTTTTCATCTTGTTTGGATTGGAAGAATCAACATTGTGAAAATGACTATAGTACCCAAAGCAATCTACAGATTCAATGCAATCCTTATCAAATTACCTATTGCATTTTTCACAGAACTAGAGCAAAAAATTTTATAATTTGTATGGAAACACAGAAGACCCTGAATAGCCAAAGCAATCTTGAGAAAGAAAAACAGAGCTGTAGGAATCAGGCTCCTGGACTTCAGACTATACTACAAAGCTACAGTAATCAAGACAGTATGGTACTGGCACAAAAACAGAAATATAGATCAATGGAACAGGATAGAAAGCCCAGAGATAAACCCATGCACATATGGTCAGCTTATCTTTGACAACAGAGGCAAGAATATACAATGGAGAAAAGATAGCCTCTTCAATAAATGGTGCTGGTAAAAATAGACAGCAACATGTAAGAGAATGAAATTAGAACACTCCCTAACACCATACACAAAAATAAATTCAAAATGGATCAAAGACCTAAATGTAAGGCCAGACACTATCAAACTCTTAGAGGAAAACATAGGCAGAATACTCTATGACATAAATCACAGCAAGATCCTTTTTGACCCACCTCCTAGAGAAATGGAAATAAAAACAAAAATAAACAAATGGGACCTAATGAAACTTAAAAGATTTTGCGCAGCAAAGGAAGCCACACGTTACTTTTAAATTGAGTCTAGTGCCTGCATGTGTTTTAATGGGCTCTGAATCTTTCAGCCTGGGTGGAATTCAGCTCCACCACTTCTAACTCTATGACCCTGAACAAAAGGCTATTATTTCTTCACCTCTGAAAATGGTGATAATAATGCTATCTTATTAAGCTATTGTGAGGATAATATTAATCAACACATATAAAGCAGTTATAAAAGGACCTGACATCTCTCAAGTGTTTAACAAATATTATATATTATCATTAAATTAGTCTTAAGGTTTTATTGAATACCTAGTATGTGCCTAGAACTTTGCTAGGCAGGTGAGGTGTGGGAAAAATCTAATTATTGTTGAATGACCTTTCTTACTGAATTGATTGACCAGGTAGATGTTTCAGAGCCCTATGAACAAGGCCTTGCAGGGCACCCATTGTGTATCCCAACTGTGAGGCATGTGACACCAGAGTTTGAGATGCCATTGTCATGACTAGTAGCTGTCATCTTGAGCATCTGTGATTTCTTCTGATTACATTTGATTCCTTATGAAAACCTTAGAGACCACTGTGCAATAATCTTCCTCATGAAGCAACACTGAGATGTACTTATAAAGAATAATGGACTTGAATATATCCACACCTTCCCATTATTTTCAAGGACAGCCTTGATTCCTTCCATCTTTTCAACTTATGGCCAGGGGGAAGATCACTTCACCCAGCCTGCTCAAAGTGTACCCCTTGTGCACTGGTCTAGGGAAGTGGGAAAGCAATAAATGCCTGTTGAATGAAACCATTAGGCTCCCAGGCCAAGTGAGGTAACACATTTTCAAACACACCAGGAAATTGCTTCTCTGTCCCATCACTCCCCCAGGTAGATGGCTCACATGCTTGCTGCCTTCTCTGGTAGAAATCCTCTTGCATTCCCTCAGTGGCTGCCTCAATACACAGCAAGAAGTGCAGTCCAGGCAGCATCCAGGCCCAACCTTGATTCTGCTCAGAAACAGTCCCACTAGCACACCTGCTACCTCCTCACTGGAATCAGCTCATCAGAACGACTGCTTACCAATAGGCCATTGGTCTCTCAAGGGTTTGGAAAAATGAATAGTAGCTTCTTCTTCTTCTTTTTGATTTAAAATTAAATTCTCCACGTTTTAATTATTTTTATGATTACAAACCAGTTACTTTATATTATTACCTTGTGTTTTTATAATTTTTTTGAATGAAAGATTCTTTAAATTCTATAATTCTTCACAATTTTCAAAAGTTTCCCATCGATTTCATATAATCCCATAACAACCCTTTTTTTGCCCCTACCCCTATAGTCCCTCCCCGCTTCCCTCCTCTCTGGTAATCACTAGTTTGTTCTCTCTATCTGTGAGTTAGCTTCTTTTTTTGTTTTATTCACTAGTTTGTTGTGTTTTTTAGATTCCACATATAAGTGATGTCATACAGTATTTGTCTTTCTCTGTATGACTCGGTAAGTTCTTATTTCAAAAATATTGGGGACTCTTGGTCAGAGAATCATGTTGAAACATGTTTTGACAGAGCCTCTGTATGCAATTACCCTTCCTTCCCACTGAAACAAGCATTCCTCACATATGCTGAGTTCTGAAGATTCACAGAGCACTTCAATATCAGTTATTTCATCTTCACAACCACCATGTGTCTTAAGTAAGATATATATATCAATAATAATGATAATAATAACATTAATAATAAAAACTTTTATTGAGAGCTTCCTTGGTGCCAGTTACTGCACCAGATGCTTTATATGGATTAGCTCAGTTGTCATAACAACAGCTCTGATTATTCCTGTCAAAAGATGAGGAAACCAAAGCTCAGAGAAAGTAAGTGACTTGTCCATTTTACAGACCCAGAACCAGGCTCCCCAAGGCCCTTTCTAAGGCACCATGCTGTTTCTCAGCATCTCCAAGTCACCCATGGGGTCTGAGACCACTTTGGTGCCACTTTGGGGGCTCACTGTCCCAGCCTAGAAGAAGTCAGTCACAGTGGTCCATCAGTTGTGCCTGCAGGCCATGGTCTGTGCACACACACAAAGATATCTCATAACCAAAGCAAAGGGCACGATCCCAGTTGGAAATGACTAAGGGATCCTTTGCCTCTGAGGCGAGAGCTCAAATCTACAACTAGTAGCGCCAGTTACACTGGCGTGCTGTCTACATAATGCAAACCATGGTATTTGGCAATGGCTCTTAAACTTGGCACAGTCCACACTCCTCCTGGACCCAAGAGATAACATAACCAAATGTTTTCTGGGGTTGTAAGAAATGAGTGTGTTGCAGGTAGGAAGAAATACAAACATCATCCCTATGGGAGCTTGCTCCATCCAATCCCAAGGACAAAATGGCTCACTCTCTGCTGGCCCTTCGAAAGGTTAAATGTGAGCAAGGGCCCAGGTAAATAGTCACAATGCAAACAAAGTCATGTAAATAAATGCATCTCTGATCGACGCAGGCTGGTGATGCCAAATATACCATCTGCGCCATTTCTCATGATGAGATTAATTTTTTTTCCCTGCGTGTCCCAAGCAGTGAGAAGATGACCATCCTAATGCAGACCAAGGCATGCCTCATTTGACACTCTTGGAAATTTTTTAAAAATTTCAGATCCACAGAGAATCAGTAGCATTTGTGTTTTTCTAGGTAAGGTTGAAGTTGGAAGAAAGAAATCTCACTGGAAAGTAAAAGGGCAAATGTCCAGGGCCTGAGAAGGTACTTGCCATGTACTGTGATTTTTAGAGGGTCTAGTCACATCTGCAATCTAAGATTCCTCACCTTGCCCACTCACTCATTCACTTGACAAAAGCATTATTTGCATCTAATTATGTTTAGAGCAGTGTTAGGCATTATGGATGCAAAGGTAAGTAAAATATGGTGCTTGCCTTAGAGGGACATTCCTTGTGCTATGAGAATTTGCTTGGCAAGATTTATGGATAACTTCTTGAAAAATAAAAATTAAGAGCCTGTACTCAGAATCACATGTGGAGCTTCTTATATACACAAATGACCAGGTTTTACTCTTCCAATTACTAATCTATCTAAGGTAGGACTTGGGCATCTGTTTTATTTAAAAAAATGAAACAAAAATGAAACTTTTAGGTCAAAAGTCAGCAAACATTGTCTGCAAAGAACCAAATAGTAAAATTTTCAGTCTTGTGGGTCATATAGTTGCAACTCTTCACCCCTGCCATTGCAGCCTGGAAGCAGCTATAGACAATTTGAGACTACAAGGGCGTGGCTGTGTTCCAGTAGAACTTTATTATTACAAAAACAGGCAGCATGCTGGATTTAGCCTGTGGGCTATAGTTTTCCACCTCCCGTTCTAGATGATTCTTATGGGCAATAGCCTTAAGATCTGCTTGTCTAGAAAATATTGTGACTTTGGAAGGTGTATAACAGGCACTGCCATAGATATGAAATGGAGTAATGCTGCTTTTCCCATCTACATCACAGTACAGAAAACTATATTTTTAGCATTCCTTCGATGCAGTCTTTGTAGGCTTACATTGAATCTGATCAGACACTTTTCAGAGATCTATACTTAAGTGCCATTCTCGCTGGAGGTAGGGAGTTTTACTAGATACACAGTTTAAACCAAGAAATCAATCTACTTACATTCTAAGTTTTTCTAAGATCAGAAAAAAATTAGATATTTTTGTAATTATTAGATGTATCACTGCATCTTATGGTCTGGAATAGGAAAAAATATATATGCCCTGGAAGAAAGTTCTTAAATTTAAAGAATAGGTCTAAGCTCTTAATTTATACATTTTTATATTTGATAGACAAGGAGAACAAACAAACTTTTGAATATAAACTCTTTGATGTTCTTTCAGTTCTAAGATCTTGAAATACTCTTAGTGTTTATTAAAGGGCAAATTCACTTCAACAAATATTTATGAAATTACAGCTTTGGAGCTAGTATTCCAACTCTTGCATAATACACAATTTTGTGGGAGAAACAACAACAAAAATACCTATAGTGTGAGTGATAGTTGCTATAGTAGGGGGATCACAGCTATAGGGGTGAATAGTTCTTCTTGAGTGGGAATAGGGTGGAGGATGTGGAAGGAGGTGAGAGCACCAGGGGGGTTCAGGAAAAGCCATAGAGATGAAGAGGCATTTGAGTTGGGCACTGAAGGATAAGTAGGAGCTCTCCATGCAGGCAAAGGGCAAAGGAGGGAGTGTTCTTTGAGCAAGGACACAGTGAAAGGAAAAGCACTTCTGTTTAAGGAGTGATGTCTAGGCTACTCTGACTTGAGTCCAAGGTGTCTGGAGATGATGGATGAAAAGAAAAAAACACAGCCTGGGGGGTGGTCTGGGGTCAGAGAGTGAAGGCACGGTTGATAATGCTAAAGCTTTGGGATTTCTTTTAATAGGCCAGGGGAAACCATTTGTTACATTTTGAAGCAAGGAACTGTCCTAATCTTATTTGAGTTTTAGAAAGGTTATACTGGGCTAAGAGCAGAGTGGACCTTGAGCCTGTCAAAATGTTCATAATTTGCCCCCAAAACAGGGGTGGTGGAATCTTTCCCCAGGAAGTTAAACAAATTCCCCAAATGCCAGGATCCTAGCGAAATGTATCCAGGGAGCAGGCCCTTATCCCCCCACTCGCTCTAGGAGAGGGCAGGGTACCCACTTGGGCCCAGGGCTCAGCTCTGTTGCCTACCTCACTGACAGCCACCCATGGAGAAAAATGTTACAAAGCAAGGAAAACAAGTAAACCAACCAAAAAAAAAAAAACCTCTTCAGTACGCTGAGAAAGAGACTTTTTAAACACAAGACTCTTTCCTGTTAGAAAGACAGAAGCTGTGGTCCTTGCTCTCTCTACATCCAAGCCCACTCACCTCCACAAATGTAGGCAGTTTGTGGATAAAAATGCATTCGCCACCAATGCTTCTGTCAGGCACAGGCTTCCCTGTTTTTCAACCTTTATGTTTTTAACACCCTCATTAACATAACATGCCCTTAGCTGTAGGTGTGATGCAAACACTCCACTGTCCAGTGGTGTTTAAATAAACAGTGTTTAAACACCACTTAAATAAATACTTTTGTTCTCTTGACTATCTATCCTGCCCGTGTTTAGCCCCCGAGTCAGAAGCCAATGGCTTCCCATTTCCCTTCTGCATGCAGCACCTTCAGCTCCTTCAGCGGGCAGCTGCCCCGCACCTTCCCGAGAGCCTCCATCCCTCTCTGTATGTCCTTCACTCTCCGTCTCAGAGGAGTCGTGGGACTCAAAGAGGCTGCCAAAGCAGGGACCCCTCTGCTGAGAAGGAGGGCCAGGTGAGCAAAGTTCTGAGTGGAAACCTGCACAACCCTGGCAGGCAGGCACTTAATTAGGGCTTTTAAAGAGATTCTTCCAATGAGCATTTATCGACCATTTGCTGTGCCTGTTAAAAAATCCTAGTGAGGCCAGCGGCAATAAGAATCCGCTCTGCAGTGTCCACTGCTTATCACTGAAGCCAAGAGGTTTTTCTAAAAACATGCAAAGGGAAGAATAAAATCCTTCCAGGCCACATTTAGCACCAGGGTCAGCAGCGTGGTCTCAGCAGAGGAAAAACAACGGGTCCTGGGCCAGAGAGCAAGCCGCTGGGCTAAGGAGAGACAAAACCCACAGAAGTATGTGCTCACTTGACTTTATTTCTGGTCATAAAACAGCCGATCACTTTACTAGGATAAAACAGCAAGTTTTTTCTATTCTGCTTTCACAGTCATCTTTCTTCCCTGTTTCTAAAATTGATTTCATTCCCATTTAGCTATGAGCCAAACAGAGCCCTCCGTCCACTGTCTCCCAGTTTATTTTCCATCATGTCATTTTATTTCAGCTTTAGAACCCAAATCCTTGTTTACATGTAAATAACTCTGTGATTTACACTTATTTAAAAACAAAGAAGAAGAGACCACTAATCATCAATTGTTTTACCCTTGATCATTTTTTGTTATTAAAACATCATTTTTAGCTCTTTTTCTCTCAAGGACTGGGTTTGGATAATTGAGCTTTGAAGAAAGATTGAAAACTTTTTGGATATAAATTGAGGGGAAAAACCTGAGATGTTAAGTACTAAGTTGTAGTCCACTATTGCCCTTATGTTTAATAATGGAAATACAGTTTAGTGCACCATGCAAAAGAGCATCCTTATATTTTTCAATTGCAAGTGTCCAATTATGCACAAGGGTCAAGGCAAAATTGATCTGAAGGAGCTCAATTTTAAAATCATTTTTAAAAAATCAGGACAAAGGCTGCCGTAGTATTAAGCTAAAATGTCTAAAAACGAAAAGTATTATGCATGCCGCATGGCGGAAGATCAGATTTTTGTTAATGCAAGTTTTAAATGCTGATTAATCCTCTCGAGAGTCAGTTTCCCAAAGCACTGGACTGTATTCAAGTCTTTTTCAAAAGAGCGCATCACTTCCATTATTCTGAATATTAATTGAACAACATTATAACTAAGGATACAAAGCAAGATTTAAAACATGATTACAGCTGTCAGTGCTTACATCTAAATAAGTCACTGGAAATTCAAGCTTAGAAGAAAAAAATGGTGTAAATCGGTCTTAGAACAGTGAAGCTCTCTCTTAGCTTTTTCAAAAATGAATTTGCTGTTTAGGACTCGAGAAAGCTTCACCTGTGACTTGGTCTTAATATATTTATCTGGGCAATTCTCAATCAGAAATCAAAGTTATGTTTTGACTTGAAATTTGGGACAATGTCAAGGACATTTTCTTTGGAGGAGAAGGAAAGGAAGAGCCAAAGAATATTATTAGTTCATAGAATTTTCCCATTTCCTTATTTTATATTTCTGTTTCAGTCTCTTGTCTATACTCAAAAATCAAAGAATTAACCAAATTTAAGCAAATAAGATATTACTATGGTTTCAAAACAACTCATTAAGCTCAGAGTCAAGCAATGGCAAGTAACTAATGATTTATTTTCACAATAATCAATTGTCAAATTCAACTTCTTTTATCTCCCTAATCCAGTTTGGGGATAGCTAAAATCCCCATTTCCCCACCAGAAGGAGTGTAAAATATTGGCTTCTATTACAACCTTGGGGAATTTTAGTTTCGTTTAGTTTTGTTTCCTTAAATGGTTGCTGTGTATTCGAGTGATAGCTCTTTGTTCAAAAGGATGCAAAAGCCACTCTCACATCTAATTCTAGTGAGATAAATGGCATTATGAAGGGAATATTAAAAATTTACAGCCCTTTTTACTAAGTTTATTTGTCAGCCAAATATGCTGAATATTGCATAGCACACACACAAAAGCATGCCATCCTGACAATGAAAAAGATATGAGCAAATAATGATGCAGTGATAACAAGTCTGATGGAGTTTGCATATCTCCGTTGCTATTTGGCATGTCATTTAATTGCATTGCGCCAAACCAGCAGAATCACACAATATGTTAGTGTAAAGGGTCCACAGTTTAAGCGGAAAATCTAGAAGTGTTAACTATACACTGTCTAATTATACAACCCTACTGTACCGGAATGTGATTTCAGAAACCATTTCTGACATATGGGAAAAGGGTAGAACAGCTGGTCATTAAGGTTTTCTCAAGACTATTTAGCAACACACTTGAATGTAATTAAAGTGAGACACTAAATACTGCACTTGTGGTACAATGTATTTTTAATTTTTATGGCACGTGGTAAAAGTAAATAAATGCAAAGCATTCAAGTTTCTCCATTCGGCATCCAGCTTGTCAAAGATGCAGTGACTGGCTGATTGCAAGCCGGGTCCTGGTGTAAGTCACAGATATCTATTTGGGATGTTTAAGGCTGCCATAAAGGGACTGAATTCGGCAATATTCAGAGGGACGTCTAATTGGAATCCCCGACAATTCATGAGATGAATTCATTCATTTATTTATTCATTCATTCATTCATCAAACGCGACCTAGAATAATTTTAGATGATAAAGACATTAGCCCTGCCCCGAGTTGCCCACAGCTTATGATGCTTAAAATACAGAGTGATGCAAGGTGATTAAAGGGTACTATGGAGCCCCAAGAAGGGCATCTGGCCCAAACTGGTGATGTCCAGCAAAGCCCCCTAAATTGGAATCATCTTAGGTGAGTAGAAAATAAGGGAGAGAGGGATAAGACGTACAGCAGGACAATCTAAGCAGAGGGAGCAGATTATGCAAAGGCTTGGAAATGAGAATATTGTATAATAAGAATATAATCTTTACATTTATTGAACACTTACAACATCCTGGCACTAGGCTAAGTCCTTCACACATATTATCTCATTTAATCCTCACAGAAGCACTGTGTGCTAAGTACCGTGGTCTATACTTTACAGATGAGAAAACTAACAGAATAGTCCATGGCAAAGCAGTTTGTGGGTGACTGAACCAGGATTCAAACCCAGGTTTGCCTGAGTCCTGAATCAAACTTTTCTCCATATTGCCTTCCCCCAACTGACAGAAAAACAGCATGTCTATTTAGTTTTTAAAGAACTTAGTGTATAAACACATTAGTCCTTATTAAAGCCCTATGATTAAGGGAAAGGAAAAGACAAGCTACAGAGTGGGAGAAAATATTTGCAAATCACATGTCTAATAAAGGACTTATATCCAGAATATATAAAGAACACTCAAAACTCAACAGTGAGAAAATAAATCACCCAATTAAGTAGCTGAGCAAAAGATTTGACAGACACTTCTACAAAGAAAAAATATAATGCTAATTAAGCACATGAAAAAATGCTTACCGCCATTAGGGAAATGCAAATTAAAACTACAAAAAATACCATTACATTCCTAGTAGAATGGCTAAAATAATAAAAAATCATGACAATACCAAGTGCTATCAAAGATGTGGAGCAACTGGAACTCCTACACATTGCTGATGGGAGTGCAAGATTGTACAGCCACTCTGGAAAATTGTGGCAGTTTCTTATAAAGTTAAACATACACTTACCATATGATCCAGCAAATCCACTTCTAGGTATTTATCTTAGAGAAATGAAAACCTCTGTGAATATTTAGAGCAGGAGTATTCATAATCTTTGAAAACTAGAAACAATACAAATGTCCTTCAGGAAATGAATTGGCAAACTGTGTCACATCTGTGCAATGGAATGCTGCTCGGCCATGAAAAGGAATGAATTAGTATCTACAACCAACATGGATGAATGTCAAAGGCATTAAGTTGAAGAAAGGGTACACACTCTATGACATTCTGAAAAAGGAAATCTTATAGGAACAGTTGCCATGGGTCAAGAGTTGGGGGATCGTTTGACTACAAAGGGAATTTTTAGGGGGAGGAAACTGTTCTGTATCCTGGTTGTGGTTGTGGGTATATAAATGTATGCATCAAGACTCGTAGAACTACACACCAAAAATAAAGTCAATTTTACTGCATAAAATGTTTTTAAAAACCCTATGAGGTAGATGTTTTAGTTTGGGTTCCCCCAAAACAAACCCTGAGATAAGAAATTAGGGAATAGGAATTTATTTGCAAAGTGAGTCCAGGAATCATAAGTGAAGAAAGGGGGAAAGTGAGACAGAGAAGGGAGAAAAGTAAAAAAATGTTGCATTATTGAGTGGGTCTCCATGGTGGGTGGCTTCAGCTCAATAACATTGAGAATCTTCTGAGAAACCATGTGGAGTATGTCTCAGAATTGCTCCACCTATAGGCATCTTTCATTTGGTTGGGGCTGAAGTTGCCCTTGGAGCATAAACTCTTATGCTTCTAGGTTGTGTAAGTGCCTTTGAATGCCCTTAGGCAAAGAAGAGGAAAGACCTAGGTCCCTGAGGTGGGAAGATGTCACCTGCCTATTGCAGCCACCTGTGAATTCTGGTGGGCTGAGGGGTAAGGGAAGGCGATCGACAGCATCTGCTAATGAGGTATTAGTAATAGATGCTCTATACACTTGGTTTTGCAATCAAGTGGGGGAAATTTGTCAGATGATTAAAATAAATATACACAATGTTGATAATAAGAACTCTAGTCATCTGGGAAAATACTTACAATATGCCAGGTACCACGTTAGACTTGCCAGACTTTTCCTTATTCTATCATCTGATTCTTCCAACAGCCCTATGAGATAAACATCAATACCCCCACTTTACAAGCAAGGAAACTGAGGCTCAAAGCAGTTAAGTAGCTTCCCCAAGTATGCGCGTGCGCGCGCGCGCGCGCGCGCGCGCGCGCACACACACACACACACACATAACTGGGTGATAAGATCAACTTAGAAGCCCATAGTTTTTCCATCATGCTTGGTCAGTGCCTACTTTGATTTATATTGCTACATAACATTCCAGAAGATATAGTAATTCTGAGAAAACAGTGCATAGCATGAGGAATTATGAATTGTGATTAAAAAGCCAGGTCTAAATCACTCCAGGGCTGAGCCCTACTTGTGGGAATACTCAGGCCTTCTATTTCTGGGTAACTATGGGCATTTCATTGTTCATTAGAATCTTCAATAGATAGTGGCTGAGAAAAAAAAAAAAATCTCAAACCAATTCACTTTACTCCTTACACAGATGTCTAGAAATGTTGAAACTTTGGTTAATAAGAAATTGAAAATTGGCTGTATAATAATCATCTGTGCAACTGCTATCTTCTTATTAGCATAAATGACCAAGCGATGCTCTAGCTGTGAGCATTGATCCTGTAGCTTCAGCCTCCTTACCACCACTGTGGAACGATACCTTTCATTTTCCTTACTGCTTCTTAATGGGCAGTCCTTCAACCCTGAAGATGACTTTGCCGCAAAAGGACATGAACTTGGAGTTGTTTTCCACCGTAGGAAGAATAGGATTATAGACTCATCCACATTCCCTTACTCTCTCCCAATTGTCATCTCTATTCTCATCATAGTAGCTGGACACAGTTAAAGGATATAGACTTTTGGCCAGAGAACAAAAGAAAGATAACAGACCCACGTGGGCACTGAACCCCTGACCTCATTAGCATTGTTTTCTCACCACCTCTGCTAACAGAGAGCCCAATTACGAACACTGAATCAAAGAGGGAAGTCACCTCTTCACCTGAAGCCAAGAAAAGCCTACGACAGCTGGTTTTTAAGAAGGGAATGCTTCTCCAGTCAAATAACCACAGTATGAACATCCACAAGCAATTTCTAAGCATCTTCCATCCTTGCATGGCTCAGTATAACAAGAATTGCTGTCAACGTGGTTTCCAGTCTGGGAGGTGACGAAGGCTTTGGGAGCATCACCCTACGATGGATGTGATGGAGTATGCTGGGTGTACCTTCTTACAAAGACTCTCAAGAGTGAGCCAACTTGAATCTTCTGCAGTTGTAATCCCCCAATCTTAGTCCCCTCTTTGAAACCCTTCCACACTGTCTTTTTTTTTTAACTTTTTATTTTATATTGGAGTATAGTCGATTAACATTGTTGTGATAGTTTCAGGTGCACAGCAAAGTGACTCAGCCATACATATACATGTATCCATTCTCCCCCAGACTCCCCTCCCATCCAGGCTGCCACATTACATTGAGCAGAGTTCCCTGTGCTATACGGTAGCTCCTTGTTTGTTCCACACTCTTAGTCTTCACACTGGAAGCTCTGCCTACTTCTTTTGACTGTCCACTGAGGGATCTGTGGCAGAGCTAGTTCCACAGTGGGTTTTACAATTGAAATGACTCATTACTCTATGGCATTATATAGATTCTTCAAAGTGGTTCTTAAACTGCTAATCACAACTTCCTTGTTCTGAAAGGTAGAGAATTTGTACGATTTGTGTCTCTGTGTGCATGAGTATATGCGTGTATATAGTTGTTTAGGAATTTTTTTAGAATATAAGTTGAGTTACGTCTAATTAGTTGTATTCCATTTTTTGAAAACTTAAGTTATTTCAATAAGCTCCTGGGAGACAATGACTGAATAGGTCAGTCAAGGCATGATGCTGATAAAACCAAAGATGACTCAATTCCCAGACCAGTTACAGGGCTTTTTAGTAGGCGTGGACCACAGCTCTAGGCAGAGCCAACCAGCTCATACATGGTGTGATTTATGTAATGAGAACAAGTAGAGAGAGAGCATGGACAGTTCATTGCAGAAACACCTTCCCTACTGGAAAAAAAATACAGCCAATTCTGATGGCAGTGGTTTAGCTTTATACTGTTCTCATATACTAAGGGCAGCACTACTTAATGAATTAGAAGACATATGCCCAGAAGCTAGAGTTGGCCCATCCAAAGGTGAATTCTTGTTCTAGACTCCAAATTGCGGTTATGTTTCAGAATATATTTTACTTTATAGAAGATTTTTGACACTAAAGATTTGGCTGCTAACTCTTCCTTCTACTCTACTCTACTCTACTCTTCCCAGCACCAGACAACAATGAACTTCCCCCCCATTTCCCACCAAGCCTATGCATATAATTTACAGGCATACCTCGGAGAATTTGTGGGCTCAGTTCCAGGCCACCACAGTAAAGGGAATAATGCAATAAAGCAAGTCACACCAATATTTTGATTTCCCAGTGTGTATAAAAGTTACATTTATACTATACTGTGGTCCGTTAATTATGCAATAGCATTATGTCTAAAAAAACAGTGCACATATCTTAATTCAAAATACTTTATTTCTAACCATCATCTGAGCCTGTAGTGAGTCATAATTTTTTGCTGGTGGTGGGTCTTGCCTCAGCGTTGATGGCTGCTGACTAATCAGGGTGGTAGTTGCTGAAGGTTGGGAAGATTGTGGCAATTTCTTAAGATGACAATGAGGTTTGCTGCATCAGTTGACTCTTCCTTTTCATGAACGATCTCTCTGTAGTGTCCAGTGGGATTGGATAGCATTTACCCACAGTAACACTGCTTTCAGAATTGGGGTTGGTCCTCTCAAACCCTGATGCTGCTGCTTTATCATCCAAGTGTATGTAATATTCTAAATCCTTTGTTGTTATTTCAACAATCTTCACAGCGTCTTCACCAGGAGTAGATTGCATCTCAAGAAATCACTTTCTTTGCTCATCCATAAGAAGCAACTCCTCATCTATTCAAGTTTTACCATGAGATTGCAGCAACTCAGTCATATCTTCAGGCTCCACTTCTAATTCTAGTTCTCTTGGCATTTGACTATATTTGTCATTACTTCCTCCACTGAAGTCTTGAACCCCTCCAAGTCATATATGAGTGTTGGAATCAACTTCTTCTAAACTCCTGTTAATGTTGATATTGTGACCTCTTCCCATGAATTATGAATGTTCTTCATAGAATCTAGAATGTTGGATCCTTTCCAGAAGGTTTTCAACTGACTTTACCCAGAGCAGTTGGAAGAATCACTATCTACGGCAGCTATAGCCTTATGAAATTTATTACTTAAATAGTAAGACTTGAAAGTCAAAATTACTCTTTGATCCATGGGCAGCAGAATGGACATTGTGTCCAGGCATGAAAACATTAATCTCATTGTACATTTCATCAGAGCTTTTGGATGACCAGGTGCATTTTCAATGAGCAGTAATATTTTGAAAGGAATCTGTTTTTCTGAGCAGTAGGTCTCAAGAGTGGGCTTAAAATATTCAGTAAACCATGCTGTAAACAGATGTGCTGTCATCCACGCTTTGTTGTTCCATTTATAGAGCCCAGGCAGAGTAGACTTAGCGTAATTCTTAAGGGCCCTAGGACTTTCAGAATGGTAAATAAACATTGGCTTCAACTTCAAGTCACCAGCTGCATTAGCCCCTAACAAGAGTGCTGGGGGGCTCTTTGAAGCTTTGAAGCCAGGCATTGACTTTTCCTCTCTAGCTATGAAAGTCCTAGATGGTATCTTCTTCCAACAGAAGCTGTTTCATCTACACTGAATATCTGTAGCCACCTTCCTTAATTATCTTAGCTACATCTCCTGGATAACTTGCTGCAGCTTCTACATCAGAATTTCCTGCTTCACCTTGCACTTTTATGGTATGGAGACAACTTATTCCCTGAAACCTCATGAACCAACCTCTGCCAGCTTCAAACTTTCCTTCTGCAGCTTCCTAACCTCTCTCAACCTTTTGAATTGAAGAGAATTAATCCTTGCTCTGGATTAAGCTTTGGCTTAAGAGAATGTTGTGTCTGGTTTGATCTTCTATCCAGACCACTAAAACTTCCTCCATATCAGCAATAAGGCTGTTTTGCTTTCCTTTGTGTTCACTGAAGTAGCACTTTAAATTTCCTTCAAGAGCTTTTCCTTTGCATTCACAACTTGGCTAACTGTTTGGCCAAGAGGCCTCACTTTCAGCCTATCTTGGCTTTTGACGTGCCTTCCTCACTAAGCTTAATCATTCCTAGCTTTTGGTTTAAAGTGAGAGATGTGCGACACTTCCTTTCACTTGAACACTTAGAGGCCATTGCAGGGTTATTACGGTGCTTTGCAACCACCTAGAGGGGTTGGCTAGGGAGGGTGGGAGGGAGACGCAACAGGGAGGAGATATGGGGATGTATGTATACGTATAGCTGATTCACTTTGTTATAAAGCAGAGACTAACACACCATTGTAAAGCAATTATACTCCAATAAAGATGTTTTAAAAAAAATAATAATTGGCCTAATTTCAATACTGTTGTGTCTCAGGGAATAGGGAGGCCTGAGGAGAGGGAGAGAGATGGGGGAATGGCTGGTTGGTGGAGCAGCAGAACATACACAACAATTATCAATTAAGTTAGTTGTCCTATGTGAGCTTAATGGTGCCCCCAAACAATTACAATAGTAACATCATAGATCACTGATCACAGGGCACCATAACAAATCTAAAATAATAAAAAAAGTTTGAAATATTACGTTAATTACATAACTGTTACACAGAGACAAGAAGTGAGCCAATGCTGTTGGAAAAATGGTACAGATAGACTTGCTCAATGCAGGGTTGCCACAGACCTTCACTTGTAAAAAACACAATCTGCGAAGCGTAATAAAGTGAAGCGCAATAAAGCGAGGTCTGCCTGGATAGCCATAGAAAACCTAGTTTATGAGTCAATTCTGACTCTGATAGGCATTGCTAGTATTCCAACATCTCATTCTCCTCTCCTTCCAGGCACAAAGAAGATTACGTAGCCCTACTCTTTGAAGTTAGGTGTGTCCACGTGAGTAGTTTGGGTCAATGAAAGGTGAGCAGAAGAGTCCAGAACATTTAACTGCTTAAACTCAACTCTCCAGACTTCATGGCAGTGAACCCAGAGGCAAACCTGAACCTCCTGGTGATATATCAGCACCAGAAATGATGCTACCTCGTCAGCCTGTAAGCCTGAGTGACGTCTCTGTGAAGCAGAGCTGCCCCTGAGCCCGCACCACCAACTCTAGATGGTAGGAAAGCAAGAAATCAACCTGTGATGTTTTAAACCATTGAGAGTTTGAGGTTGTTTCTTTCCCCAGTCTATCCTGACTGCCTCACTAGAGAAGAAAGTATTTCAGCACCTCAGCCTTTCCCACTTGGGGACTGGGTATCTGAAGTTTTGCCAAGAGTTCCAGGATCCGAAGGGCTCACTGAGGCACTTCCTACAATACTGGCCTTGTCTATGTTACTGGGTTCACGCCTCAGTTTCCCCTCTAAGTAGGGACCTGGCTCTACTGTGGCCTAGCTCTCTTGGGCCCTCCATAACATCATGATTCATGTAGCTGTAGGTATCTCCTGCCTCCACCTGGACTGTGACAGCAGCCCCTCCCAATTCGTTTGAGCTCAGAGCCCATCTGAACCTCTCCTGGTTACCAAGCTCCCCGTTACGTCTTCACTGCACTGCTCTCCCAGGGTTCACCCACAGACTCCTCCTTTCCCCGCCTGTCCTTCACTTCACGTCTTGGTTGTCAAGTTGTCAATGTACTTCATGCTGAACCTTACTTGACTTTTGATGACACTTGCTCTTATTATTTCCCAGCATATGGTTAAGTTACATATAAGAGCCCAGGACCACCTGAGAAGGATGGAGCTCAGAATAAATCCCACTTGTATACTAAAGCAGGCAGAGTCCAGATTCTACCACAGGCCTGAAAGAAGTTGACTCCAACAGATAAGAGTGTGGACTTAGGTGGGAATTAGGCAACAGACTGGTGTCAAGACATTTAATACGATTTTAAAAGGGAAGCCAGTTGAGGTCAATACCAGGAGGCCAGAGAGGCAGGCAGAAACAGGGACATGTGCAAGGCAGTATAAACCCTCTAAAAGACAGATGCTGGAATACTGGTTGCATTTCTGAGACAGAGAATAAGACAGGATCCAGATCTCAGACCTAGAGCAAATGTGGAGCTCAAGTCTCCAAAGTAAGGCCAGGGTTAACTATTCGACTTTCCAGCCCAAGATCTGGAGGATTGGAATCACAAAGGACTGCTGTCATTCCTTAAATGTGTCATGGGAAAACGTATGCTTTTTCTTGGAGTTTGGGAGATGAATGTGCCTGTAAGTGGGGTTAAGGACGCTTGATACGAGACAAAGAGGCTGAGAACCAAGCAGGATCTGACAGACGTCGTTAGTGAAGTACACTGGCAGCATGGTCAAACCACTGTGCAAACCAGGAAGTCAAGATTTCCAAATTGATGGGACAACTGACAACTCGTGGTCTTACATAAGGGTTGATATGTCTTTCGATGCATAGAACTTTTCTGGATTGGGCGGAAGGGGTGATAAGTGTGGACTTTGATTTATCCCTCAGAGTATGTGTGGCGTTGTACTACTAGCTTAGGTGATTTTGGCTGAGGGATAAGGAAAGGATAGCTCCATCAGCTAGTGTTCAACAACAACTGTGTGTGCCTATCAAAAGTGTAGGAAAGGGCTTCCCTGGTGGCGCGGTGGTGCCCCGGTCCAGGAAGATCCCACATGCCGCGGAGCGGCTGGGCCCGTGAGCCATGGCCGCTGAGCCTGCGCGTCCGGGCCTGTGCTCCGCAACGGGAGAGGCCACAACAGTGAGAGGCCTGTGTACGGCAAAAAAAAAAAAAAAAAAAAGTGTAGGAAGATTAGGACTCCTTCATTAAGAATCCCTTATTTGTTAGGGCAAAAACAGTTCATGCACACGAAACACTATGCAAACTTTATTAAACAATAGGTACTTTATTGTCAGCTTGCATTGATATGCCTCTGGCTACCAAAGGATTCCAGAGAATCGAAAGATGAATCACTGGGAAAAGTCAAACGATTTTCACACAGAAGGTAAAATTTTATGTGGAACTTAAAGTAAGGGTGGAAATTGGATAGAGCTAAGGAAAGAATAAATCTGACAAGAGAAAGAAATGAGCAAAAGCCTTGAAGTAAGAAGGGGGAGGGAGTCACGTTAGACAGCAGGAAGGCGGCCAGTGAGAGAATAGGGGTGCTGAGCAGTGAAAATAATTTGAGGTTGGCGGGGAGGTTGTCTAGAATGTAGCAAAACTTGGCAGGTAGCAAGCAGAGAAGTTTACACTTGCTGGGGTAGAAATTGAAAATCCCTAGTACAATTCACACAGAAGACAGAAAAGTAACAAAAGGAAAGGAAACGGATGTGAAATAAGGTACCTAGATCACAGTCAAGGGAGACCTTGGGCAAGTAACCACGCTGCTCCAAGGGGTGTTCTGGCTCTCGACATCCTGTGCCTCTGTGACTGTGAGTGACTTACACGGTGCTATGAAATAAACATCTGTTGAAGGTCCACTCTCAACTCAGACAACAGCCTCACGAAGATGCTCAGCGATTCCAGAGGCCACTCTTCCTAGGACTGAGAACAGGCCTGGGTTTTAAGCATTCAAACCCATGCTCTTTCCATTCTTGCCTAGCCCTCTCTAGCCTCTGCATAACCTCACCAGCCATGTGTCCCTAGGCAACTCCTGTCACCTGCACTCTGACGCCACTCCCTAGACTGAGCAGAGTGACTGTGTCCTGATATGGAGGCTGTGACAAGTCAGAAACTCATTCTCACCTCATTAACTCTGCGCCCCTATTCCTGGGCACCTACAAAATTCACCTTTCCACCCTTGTTTGGAGCCCCAGGGCAACCCAGGTCCTCCTTTTGCTTCCTGTTTTCAGAGAGTAGGCAGAAGAGATCCATGCCAGCCTGTATGGCCAGAGTTACACTGGGCCCTGGGGACTTTCCAAGAGGGAATCTTCCTCAATTTCTTGTGAAGTTATTTGGTTTGTTGATTGAAGTCTGTGGTCTCTAAAACATACAAATCTAAGTTCCAGAATTCACAAACGCTTTACGTGCTAGACATCATGTAATTCAGTTTAAAAGGTAAAGTGGAAAAATCAAGCAATCACTTGGCTAATTAGTCTTTACCAATTTTCAAATATCTGAACATTTTTAGAAATGATTTAAATCTAAATTTTCCTGCAAATTTGTGAAGTAGAAATCCCAGACTCTGGTGGTAGATGGTGGACAAAGGGACCAAAAGGCTCAGAGAGCTGGGAATGTTAGAGTGGCTTTCCTAGGTATCATGGGTGCTGCGATGCACCTCCCACATCCCTCTTCAGGCATGAAGGGTTTATTCCCCAGCTGCGTGGAGTGTACTAGCAGCTGACTGCCCCCAGCCATCTACTTTTTCTGGAATTGCCCACAGAGGAACAGAGCTGCCTTTCCCAGGGCCGTGGCCCCTTCCTTCCCAGGAGCAGTCTGCACACAGTGACTGAGGTAGGAGTATAAATGTCTGGCCCACTTGCTCCAACTCAGGACGACTCAGAAGGGCAGGCCCTACCTCAGCACCACATGAGGAGACAGCTGGGTCTGTTTGGAAACTGCATCAGAGGCCAATTTCTCTCTCCCATTTGCTGATCCCAGGAGCATCTTGAATAAACTTCCTAGGCACTAAATTCCATCTCAGGGTCTGCTTCCTGAGGATCCCAACTTCTGATACTAGGTAAGTGTAAAACATCTAGTTAATGGGAGACCTAGAGCAGACTCCATTCACAGAAACAATGAGGAATACATTAGTGAGAGGGGCACCAGTGTCACTGGGGAACCCAGTACTGGCTGTCCTCTGTTGACCAGAGGAGAGAGATAATAGGAATTACTGTTATAAAACTGGGCTCCCTGTTAACAATGGGGGTGATAGCCTGGCTATAGCATAGAAGTCAGGTGGTCATACGTAATGATCAGAAGCAAGGTGAGTCCAATTATAATAATGAGCCTGCAGGTCAGTGAGGCAGCCAGGGACAGACAACTGTGAGACGACTAGTAGAACACAGTGTTCCCAGGCTTCCCATACTGTATGAGCAGCCAGCAGGGTACTGCTGAGTTTATACAACCAAAAGAAGCAAGGATGAACAATCAAGAGATTGAGCACGGTTTCCTCAATAAAAGGCACGATTCCTTGCCCAGTTTCTACATCTGAGCCCATGGTCTGAAGGAGAGACCAGGCCCTATGAGAAGGATCCTGAAACACCATGGCAAATGCTGACAATAATTATTCCCCCAGCCCTTCCCTAAAGGTACCTCTAAGGTCATTGATTCAGGTAGCCATACACTAGAGAAAGGGGAATATCCAGCTATTTAAGGACTGTCGGACAGACAGCCTGGGTGATGTTGATAGTTGGGGGCCCAAGGTGTCATCATGATCCCTGTTAGAATGGGAGCAGATGGGGGCCAGGGAATAAATGAAGCCCCTGTCGGGCCCAGCTCACAGTGGGTCCACTGGGTCAATGGATCCACCCTGTGGTCATTTTCTTGACTGCTGGCTGTATAATTGGAAGGGACACACTTGGTAGTTGAAAGAACCCCCAGACAGGCTCCTTGGCCTATGAAGGAAGAGTTATTGCAGTGGGGAAAGCATGCAAAAGGCTCTAAAACTGTTCTTCCCTCAGGCCAAGATAGTAAATAAAAGATAATATGGTTTCCTATGTGGGAATGGCAAAGACTAAAGCCACCCCTAAAATCTAAAGCATGTATGAGGTGGTGGTCCCCATCACATCCCCATTTAAGTCTCCAGTATGGCCCCTACGAAAAACAGAGGGATCATGTTGGATGATGTGATCTCCCCAAAACTCAACCAAATCATAGCCCCAGTTGGAACTGTCACACTAGAAGTAACATCTTTCTACAGGAGGTTAACACAGCTTCAGTTACATGGTATAAGGGCATTGACCTACATAACAAGTTAACTCTTTTCCATCTCTATCAGCAAGGAGAATTAGAAGCAATTCAAATGAAACTGACAATGGTATACATTTACGGTCTTTCCCCAAGGTGACATGAACTCACCATCCTCTGTCTCAGTAGAGTCTGAAGAGACCCGGACCTTCTGGGCAGTCTACATGTATAGTGAACATATATGTTCACTATATCCACACTATCTTGCTAATCCACCTGGATGACCAAGAACTGGCAAGGGCGTTGGAGACTTTGTGGGAAAAAAGTTCAATCTATCAATAAGTAGAGATAGAGAGATAAAGGGCAAGGGTGAGAGTACTAGCTAAAGGGAGAGAGAGAGAATGCTAGCCAGAGACAGAGAGAGGGAGAGAGAGAGAGAGAGAGAGGGAGAGAGAGAGAAACTAGCTAATGAGAGAGATGGAGAGTGTGGAATACAAACTTTATGTCAATATCAAATAATCTGCAGCATTCCAGGACATCCCACCCCCCTGAAGATATTATTGTATCTTATACCTCTCACAACTAAGAAGAAAGCACCATGCTTGCTTGGTAGTCCTCTTTGGGTTCTTGAGAGACGGTACATTCCTGACTTGAGAATACACAAGTGACATGTAGGGCTGCCAGCTCTGAGTGGGGCTCAGAAAGAAAGGACCGGGCAACAGGTTCAGAGTGTGGTAGGAGCAGCCTGCCACTTGATCTAGTCAACTCATTGGATCTTATGATACAAAAAGATGTTGTGCAGAGTGTATGGCAAACCCCACAGGAGAATCAGAATTTAGAACTCTAAGCTTCTGGAGCAAGGGTATGCCATCTGTAGCAGAGAACTAAACACCATTCAAAAGAGGGTTCCTTGCATGCTACTGGGTCCTGGTAGAGATGGAACATCTGACCATAAGACACCAAGCGACCATGCAGCCAGAGCTACCCATTGTGGGGGGTTTATCAGACCCACCAAGTCATAAGGTTGGTCAGGCATAAAAGCCATCAATTGTAAGATGAGAGTAGGACATCCAGGATCAGGCATGAGCAGGGCCAGAGCGTGAAAACTGCAGAAGCCCTTGTCATCCACCATTGTTGCACTTGCCCTTAGCAAACATCTATGACCACATAGGAGGCCCCTTATGACCACCTGATGAAGGTGGGAAAAGGCCACATTTGGTTTATGGATGGCTCAGTGTGTGGGCACAAGCTGAAAATGGACTCCTGGTGAACTGCAGCCCCGTTAAGTGGTGGCCTGCAGCAATGAGGGGAAATCCTCCCCAAAGGCAAAGCTTTAGGTGGTATATCTGATCACACACTGTGTATGGAAAGAGGAGTCAGCCGAGGTAAGAATTTCCCTAGACTCATGAGTAGCGGTGAGTGGCTTGGCTGGGCAGGGACCTGGAACCAAGATGTTTGGAAGATCAGACACAAGAAAATCTGAGAAAGAAGCATGTTGATGGATCTATAAGAATGGGTGTGAAACATGAAAATCTTTTTATATTATGTTAATGACCATCAGAGAGTAAACACCATGGAATAAATAGTCAACTAAATATCCAACTACACATAATAACTAAGCCAGTTGATGTCATCCAGCCTCTGTCATTAGTCACCCTAATCCTGGTGTGATGGGTTGATGAATAAGATAGCCATTGTGACAGGGATAGAGGGCATGCCTGGGCCCTAAAGTACAGGCTCCCACTTACCAAAGCCAACTTAGTTGTTGTCACCACCAAATGTCTCATTTGACACACAAAGACTAGTGTTGAGCCCATCCCTTGAGATCAACCACCCACTTGGTGGTAAATTGATCAAAGGAGATTCTTTTCACCCTGGATGGGGCAGCAATTCTTCTTAATCGACATCAACATATATCCTGTTTGCAAGGCTGTGGCCTGCTTGACTACAGACGTTTAATCTACTGACATCCACTTAATATGTCACTTACTATCCACTTAGTATTCCACTTAATGTCACCTCTGACTAAGGGACCCACTTTATAGAAAAGGAGGTGTGGCAGTGGGCACACAACCAGAGGATCCATTGGTTCTATTAAGTATCACAACACACAGAATCTGTAGACCTGATAAAGCAATGAAATGGTTTTTTGAGGGCACAGCTGAAGTGCTAGCTTAGAGGTGATATCTGCAAGAACTGGGTACCATCCTCCAGGATAAGACATACATCTTTAATCAACAACCAACATATGGTACTGTGCCCTGATAGGGGGAGTTAATGGGGATGGGGACCAAGAAGTGGAAGGAGGAGTGGCCCTGCTCACCATCACTCCCAGTGGCCCACTTGAGAAATCTGTTTTCCATCCCCACAACTTTAGGCTCTATGGGTCTAGAAGTCATGGTTCCCAGAGACGGGGAGGGGTCCCCTGCTCCAGAGCAGAGATGGCCTTGAAATATGGATGGGCCTGACCTACGCACATGATAATCACAGAGGTTATCCAGTGATTCCCAGTGATGTCCAGTGATACCCAGTAATAGCTAATAATGTCAGGCAAGTCCCCAAGGAATCCATATGTAACTAAATTTCCCTAGAGTAGAAGATTCTTGTGGTTAATTTCTTGGGCGCTTTGGAGACAGCCCTAAAAGAGCATCAGAGACAGGCTTGCAGTCAGACATTCAGAGATATGAGTAAAGCAGTGTCCCTCTCCTTTCAGAGAGCCACCCCACAAGCACATCTGGGTAGAGGAGAGCCACGCTTACTCACAGGTGTGTCACCACACACCCAGGTTCCATGAATGGGTTACAGGTGTGTGTGGGGATTCTGCTCTCGGAGCCTGCAGGGCAGCTGGGCGGGGCCTGGGGCAGCCAGAGAGAGCCTCCAGCAGAAATCAGCCTCTTCCAGACCTCCTCACTAGGGTTTTCTAAAGAAGCAAGATCTGATGTTGCTTCCGTCATGAAAAACTCAACAAGCATCTGAGTAGAAGAATGAAAGATATGGGAAGCCAGGTGGGTCCTAGAAGGATCTTGTTTTGACATTTGCCAACTTAACGCATACTTCGTGGTGGCCATATTAGAAGGGATCAATGTGTGAGTTCTCTGGACTTTATTTAGATTTCCCTAAATAATCCTCCATAGAGCTGTGCTGTTTCTCTATTCTGTGGCCAATTAAATCGGCCATCAGATCTTACTATGAAGAAAAATTCACCTGAAAGGGCGTCACCCGGGTAAACATCCTTGAACAGAAGTGCTGAGTCAGTTTAGAGCTGGTCCTCACCCAGGCAGGTATTCTCCCTTCCTGGGGTGAAGGGCTGTTTCGATATTGCTCAAGAAATGAGAAAACATCTTCTTCTCTCATAGTAGTTGCCCTTGAGGTATCCAACATACTTTTGAATCTTCCCAGGCATCCTTCTTCCCACCCACCCCGCCTTGATGGTACATATGCTTTCATCTTAGAAAGAAGTGCTGGTTTTTTACTTTCCGTTTATTTGCTGCAGGGCAGTGTCATACAGTGCATCTATCCAGGGAATGAGGTTCAAGGAGACTGTAGGGGAGAGGTGTTGTTTCTGTCAGGAAGCCACGCTTGCTGAGTTTGTGGTCTACTTGGACCCTCCATCGTGGCCTTGGGCAGGCCACTTGACCTGGGCCTCAGAGGGATTCAGTCACCAATGTAGAGCTGGTGGTGGCTTAAGGTGAGCTACTGTGACACCCAAAGAGAAAAGAAGCCTTGCAATTACCAAGAGCTTCTGCTGTGACAGGCTCACATGGAACTCCCCAACTCAGAATAGAACGTTTCTCACTTCTCTGTGTGAGAGTTTTTTTGGTGTTTGAGTCAGAAGCAAATACAGGCAAAGTTACACTGGTTCCTCCAGTCTCACCAGTATTGGCTCCGGGAGAAAAGCAGTGACCGTTCCAGATTTTCATCTCAAACCAGTGCCAACTGTTTGTCTTCCCGCTGCTGGGTGGCAGGCCGAGCGGGGGGCAGGATGCTGAAGGGTCTTTTGTGTTTATCACCTCTTGTTTTTTATGATAACTTTATATGGTCGTTCCCAGCTACTAAACTCATACAGAGATCAGGACAAGGTCTCTTTGCTTCTACTTTTCTCCTTTATAACAACAAACAGAGTCTCCTGAGACTGGAAACATTTGTTTTCTCAGCCCACTAACTCCAACTCCAGTACATTTCCTCCTTATCATCACTATTTAGTTTGTAGTTATTCCAGTCTACGAACTCCCACAGAGGTTGGGGATATCCGTGGCTAAATTACATGAGTCACTGATTTGGGGTCCTTCATTGTCATTAATAAACTCAGGACATAGGAGTCCCTAGAGGTCCAGCTCCTCCAATTTGATGAACATTTATGTTTACACTCCAGGGACAGAAATGGAAGCTGTTGGCAAGGACCTTGCCATGAAGATCAGAAGTTTCATTTAAGTCTATCATGATTGCAGGTTCTGTTTATTCTCTTGCTGCAAAATGGCTAATGAGAAGCTGATCTGGCTAAGTTATGAGAATGGCGTCTAAAACAATGAAGAAATGAAACTCTTATCAGGCACATACCGCCTCTTCCCAAAGCTACAGATCACCAGATCTCCAGTTACCCTGACTTCCGGCTCTATAGGGAATTGAAAGGAAACAACCTAAAAGACAGCGGCTAAAAATAGCTCCTCCCCAAATATTTTAAACTTACATATGAAAGCTATGTTTCATTGAATGGCTGTGAACATCAATAATTGTTGGTGGCAGTATGGGGGATGGGGAGACCTTTAGAGTTTGCCCTCAGTCTTAATTAGAAATCATATTGGCTTGCAGGCCTACATTAATTTACAGGACCGACTAAGCTGTGTATGACTAGATGTGCACACGTAGAGGCACCAAAAGGAGTGTTAAACAGTCATCTTCGTCATCAGCCAGCCAACACACAGATTGCATTAAAGCCCTGGATACACAGAGAACAAGAGCTACACAACACCCCAGATGTTTTAGAATCATTTATCCTGCAGGAAGCTATGCAGTTTTCTGGTGTATCTTAAGTGAACTCATCGGCTAGAAATCTAGTTGTTGTGGATATTAGGAAATAGTGGTACAGTGGCAGAGACCTGGGCTGTTGCTTGGCTTTGAGTTGGTGACCCATAGTGGGAAGAAGGTAGCCTAGGGAGTCCCTGCAGGGCTCCGTGGAAGTCATTTACATATGTTCTTTAGAAGTGCCCCTCTCTCACCAGCCCTTGGGGACATCACAGATGGCAAACAGGGAAGGCTTACGGAACCCCAACATCTGGTCAAATGGTTCCACATAAGGAAAGAGAGTTAAATCTCTTTGATTAGAGTAGGTTACACACTCCTCTAGGACCTCCATTCTCTCTGCTTCAGGAACAATGATCTTAAAGTTTCAGACAGATTTTGAACCCATTCAAAACCCAAGAATAGGGCTTCCCTGGTGGCGCAGTGGTTGAGAGTCTGCCTGCCGATGCAGGGGACGCAGGTTCGTGCCCTGGTCCGGGAGGATCCCACATGCCGCAGAGCGGCTAGGCCCGTGAGTCATGGCTGCTGAGCCTGCGCGTCCGGAGCCTGGGCTCCGCAACGGGAGAGGCCACGGCGGTGAGGTCCGCGTACCGCAAAACAAACAGACAAACAAACAAACAAACAAAAAACCCAAGAATAGCTATCTCAGTAGAAGAACTTATTAACACAGAGATTTACATGAGTGAAACTAGTCAATAAGAGAAGAGACTTAGGGAGGATGAAAGGAAATGAAGAGAAAAGGGAATAAATAATGAAACAGTTCAAGTCAGAGTTTGATTTTATTTCCCATCCCCTAATCTTCATAAACCAAGATTTTTATACATTGGGTCTATCGATAAGAACCAGTTAAAAAATAAGGGAGAAGAGAGCCTTAAGTAAATAATAAAGCTAACAGAGACCCAGGGACAGATCCTTCCGTCAAACGCACAGCTTGCTCCTCCACATATAGTATCTTGAAAAATCTTTACTGCCTTCAAAGATACAGCCCTTGGCACCGAGCACCATGCCTGCAAGTTTAAAATGTGGACCTCCATATTTATGTTCCCCAGACGGTGGGGTTTATAAATGCACCATGGGGTGCTATTGAAATTAATAATTTAATTCATTTCCGTGATGGTGCCGTGATTGCTAGTCATTATGGCAATAGCATAGTTAGCAGAGTCTCTCAGTTCTGGGATGTAGCTGAAGGGTAATCTCAGTGAGAGTAATTCCTCTGTCATCCTATTTCAAATGCAGTCAATCCCTTCTGAATGGGGAATAGCCAAAAGTTTCTGGAATTAAAATGAAGACAGCATCAACCTAGTTAGAGTAAGATGGCTTCAATTTATGTGATTTCAGAAGTTTGAAAACAGTTCTCTAAGGACCAGTGAAATGATCTGTGATTATTTAGCTTGGAGAAGGAACAGATAAGGAGAGACCCCAAGCACTGTCTCCAAACACACAAACCTCTCACTCTCTGTCTGTGGACAATCTACATCCAAACGCTTGAGAATTAACTGCACTTTTACTTTCTATTCCCACTTGTCTGCTTATCAAGGGAATATATTGGCAGCTGGGCTAAATGACTTCTGAAGTCTCTTCCAGAGATTCTCAGAGATTCACCGAGTCAATGGTGGGGTGGAGGGAATAGTGGAAAAACAGTTCTGTATTTCCTCAAGGGAAGTCCTTGCTTCTCTCAGCCTAACGATCTGGAAGCCTAAATGTGTAAGAGGGGAAATTATCGGGCAATGGCACACATAAGTTTGGCCAACGTGAGCCCATTGGAATTTTGAACCCAAGAGGCTGTATGTAACTGCCTTGGATTTATAAAGTGCCTCTTCTTCTTTGAGAAACCTAAACCTATTTCCATATTTCCCTTATTATCCTCAAAGTTTTTGTTAATCATAGAAGTAAGGCCTGACCTATAGATCCTCATTCAATAGCTAAAGGAACTAATCCATGAATAATAACATAATCCCCCAAAATGTTGGAAATAGATTCTGCTACCTTCACTCCTCTCCTTGGCTCCAACCATTCGATTTCGCCTTTGGACGACTCTATTTCTGCCCAACGCTCAGAGTCTGAATGAGCAGGAAGAGAAACAGAATGATTTCTTACATCACTTCCACCAGCAATAACCCTGAATGGGGCACAGGCTCAGACTCTGCCTACCACTGCCTTCAAGAGAGGGGAAGAGTTAGTTAGGAAACAGAAAGCAGAAGATGAACACAGATACCTCCACCTCCCAAGAGGAGGAATGGGACCTAGCAACTCCATAAAGACCAGACCCTTCTCTTTTGCTTCACACTCCTGTCTCATGTGGGTCAAGGAGCTCTCAGGATGGATCCAGGACACAGAAGCATAACTACCTTTTTGTCCCAACCTGGTATCAAGGAAAGCTTTAAAAAGGCTGTGGGTTTGGGGAAATGGCAACAAAAATTTGCCCTACTGTTGTTTTTCAGTAACTACACAGTAAACATCACTGATGAAGTAAGTACATGGTGACTGCAGGCAGGACACCCCAGTAATTGTTCTGAGTGATAACGGTGAACATTCCATGCTAAATGCCCAGGGCTTCTTGCTTATCTCCCTAACTGCCTCACCTCTTACTTTCCTGACAGTTTGTACCTCTTCAATAGTGCTTCTCATACCATGTTTAGACTGCAGACTCAGAAAGTCTGCCCTACTCACCTCCATAGCTGTCTCCATGACACCAACACAGGGGTTCCCACATAGGAGAAGGTTGGGAGATGTTACTGAATCACATTCATCTGATTAGTGGAAACAGTAGGTATCACTAAAGGGCGGGTGATGGAATTTGCTCTATTTTCTTTCTGGTAATGAAAAGAAGAGGTAAGGAGGACCCAGACTCCTTACGTATGTTGCACCTTACCTATGTGACAAAAGAGAAGGAAGTTAAGGTGGCATTTTTCGCAGAAATGAAGGAGCTCCTCTACTTGGCAACATTGAAGATGTTGAGGGACAGGTGGGAGATTTGGAGCCACTGATTATTTTTCCTCTTCCCATTGCTCTCATGCAGTTGTTATCGTGGCTGCTGTCGGTGACATTTCACAGGGCATTACTTACTCTTGAAAATGCCTTCCAGTGACCTGGCAAAAGTATGTAGTAAACAGGCCCTTGGACTAAAAGTCAAGTGAATTATGTCCTAATCCCAGCACTTTCCCCAACTTGCAGTGTGAACTTGTGCAAATCTTGGAGCTGCCCTTGTTCTCAGCGTCCTCTTTTTAAGGGTGCCGTAGTGGAAGGAGAGTGGGCTTGGGGGTTAAACAAACATGGGTTTAAATATCACACCTTACTTTTATAAATTATGTGGGCTTGGGCAAGTTAAGTCACTCGCATAGTCTCAAGTTCTTCATTTTTAACATGAGGATAGCCTGTCCTAATACAGAGAACTTTAAATGAGCTCATACATGTAAAACGCATCGCCAAATACCTGGCATAAACTAGGCATCCAAATATGTTATTTGCTTCACTTTTCTATGAAATGGGTGTTATAGGCTGAATGTTTATATTCCCCCCAAAATTCATATGTTGAAACCTAATGCCCAATGTGCTGGTATTAGGAGGTGGGGCTTTGGGAGGTGATTAGGTCATGAGGGTGGAGCCCTCATGAATGGGATTAGTGCCCTTATAAAAGAGGCTCTAGAGAGCTACCTCGCTCCTTCTACCCTGTGAGGACACAATGAGAAGTCAGCCATCTACAACCTGGAAGAGGGCTCTCACTAGAACCCGACCATGCTGACATACTGGCCTCCAGAACTTTGAGCAATAAGTTTCTGCTGTTTATAACCACCTGGTTTGTGCTGTTTTGTTATAGCAGACTAAGACAATGGGGTTTCATCACCTCCTTGTCAAGTTGTTTTAAGGATCAAATGAGATTATAAATGATAAAGTTCACTGAAAACTGCAAAATACTATGCATTTGTATTCACATGGGAATAAGAGAAACAGAACATAAATAACTAGGCACTATTGTATTATGCTCCAATATCCAAAGAAAATTATCTAGTGCTTTCAAAATTGTTGTTTTTTTTGTGTGTGGTAGATGGGCCTCTCACTGCTGTGGCCTCTCCCGTTGCAGAGCACAGGCTCCGGATGCGCAGGCTCAGAGGCCATGGCCCATGGGCCCAGCCGCTCCACGGCATGTGGGATCCTCCTGGACTGGGGCACAAACCCATATCCCCTGCATCGGCAGGCAGACTCTCAACCACTGCACCACCAGGAAAGCCCTTCAAAGTATTTTTAAAACAACTTTTAAGAAGGAGACCAACATGAATTGTTTTTATTATAAGAAGCCATTTGTGGGGTTGGGCTAGGGAGAGGAAATGAAACTCCAAGTGTGATAAGATATAGAAGGATGACAGAGATGGCTCTAATTTACACCTATATTCTGGCTCATCAGCAAAAGTGAGTTCCAATCCAAACTAAATGTGTCAGCACTATTTACAATAACCAGGACGTGGAAGTAATGTAAGTGTCCATCAACAGAGGAATGGATGAAGAAGATGTGGTGCATATATGCAATGGAATATTACTCAGCCATAAAAAAGAATGAAATAATGTCATTTTCAGCAACATGTATGGACCTAGAGATTGTCATACTGAGTGAAGTAAGGCAGACAGAGAAAGACAAATATCATGTGATATCGCTTATATGTGGAATCTAAAAAAAGGGTACAAATGAACTTATATACAAAACAGAAATAGAATTACAGATGTAGAAAATAAATTTATGGCTACCAGGGGGGAAGGAGGGGAGGGATAAATTGGAAGATTGGGATCGACATATACACACTACTGTATATAAAATAGATAACTAATAAGGACTTACTGTATAGCAAAGGGAACGCTACTCAATACTCTGTAATGGCCTATATGGGAAAAGAATCTAAAAAAGAGTGGATATATGTATATGTATAATTGATTCACCTTGTTGTACCCTGAAACTAACACAACATTGTAAATCAACTATACTCCAAAATTTTTTTAAAAAAACACACAACAAACTAAATGTGTCAGAATAGAAGGATCAGTCCAATGACCATTTCAGTCAATCTTGAGTGATTCATGCTCAGTGGAGACTTTGTGAAGATGGATAATGGCTAGAGTTCTTTGTTATAGCCTCCTGCTAAGTGTGCCAGGCATATAAAAACACCTTGGCCGCTCTAATTCAGTAGGACAACTCTTTCCAAACTCTGATGCAGGGAGCACTTTTCCACAGAATGTTTATAGTGCTCTGGAGTCAAATATGTTTAGGAAAATCTTTACCCTTGTCTCAGATATTCACAGCACGTATTTGTAGAGTAAAGCTTCTGGGAGGTCTTAGAGAATTAAGTACATTTGTTTAACCCAGAATTTCCCAAACTAATTAAACCATAAGATTTTTCCCCTTTCCTCTGCAAAGTCACAATTCATGGCTGTTAGAACAATGTTTTATGTAAACACAAATCCAAGAAGAGATCTGTCTCCCAACCATGGACCCTGTTCTGTTATACAGGGGCCATAGTCAGCATGCCGCAGAGTGAGGTTGGTGGGAAACAAGAGCTTCAGGGCCTTTGCTAGATAATTGTGCATATTCTTCCATCAGTGTTGTGGAACCAGAATGTCACTTGGAAGAGCAGAGATCATAGATGTATATTTCAGTATGGCAAATATTCACCACCACATGGACACTGCAGAGGGTCTTGGGTGAGGGAGGCCTACGTAGCACCACCCAATGCCAGAGCACATTTCATTCTCAGATCGAGCCATCAGCAAAGGGGGTTATGGAGAGAGAAAACTGAGGCACTGCCCTCATTCCGCAATGATGCAGCAAATGCACTAAAAGTCAGCCCCCACCCCTTACTCTCCCTCCCCTGCTCAAAACCATTTCAGATCCAAATAATAGCTAAACTTGTCATTGAGAGAAATCTGGCATCTTCAAGGTGGTTATACAGTTTCTAAATTCACTCTCTGAACATGGTTCTAGCTTAAAGAGCAGAAGCTTAAATCGAGTAGTAAAAATCAGACGGAGTAACAGGACACAGGTTTCACATCCTTTTCCCCCAGCGCCCTGTGCCCACACACACACACTTATTCTTCTATTTATTTTCCTCCACTATTCAGATTCATTGGCATCATCCTTTCCTCCCAGCGATGATCTACACCATTGTCTTCTTGCCACACAATCCAATTCAAGACAATTGTTTCTTATCCACTGTGTGCCAGGCACTGACTTAGAGTCATCCGTTCTCGGGGTCATCTTGGAGCAGACTCATCTTGGCTTCTGCCCTCTCATGCACGGTATTTAACTGATTACAAAATCCCATCGATTCTACCTCTGAAATATCACCCCACTGTTACCAGATCTACTTCCTTAACTATCCTCCCACGGCCCTCCTTCTGGTCCTCATCATTTCTCACCCAGAAAAATGCAGCAGCCTGATGGGTCTTCCTGCCTCCAGAATTAATCCACTTCCACGCTTGGGCAGCCAAAGATCTGACCATGAACTAATGATGCTCTGCATCATCTACAGAAAACAGCCTCGACTTTAGGCAGCAGCATGAGGGGTCCTTCATAGTCTGGCCCCTCACTACCTTTACAATTCCAAGTTTCCAGGACTCTTGCCTTCTCCCTTTCCTCCATCATACGTCCCCCAGCAACAATGGAGTCTTATTCATTATTCTTAGTATATAATGCTAGGTCTGGCACAAAGCATGTACTCAGCAAATTCCTGTCAGATGATATGTGGCATAAATGTATGAATGAATGGACGAAAAAGTAAATATATTACTTTTGTACTGCTGCTGTAAAAAGTTACCACAAATTTATTGGTTTAAGACAGCGGTCCTGGGACATCCCTAGTGGCCCAGTGGTTAAGAATCCACCTGCCAATGCAGGGGACACGGGTTCTATCCCTGGACCAGGAACATCCCACATGCCACGGAGCAACTAAGCCCGTGCGCCACAACTACTGAACCTGCACTCTAGAGCCCGTGAGCCACAACTACTGAGCCCGCGTGCCACAACTATGGAAAGCCCGTGCGACTAGAGCCCCTGCTCCACAACAAGAGAAGCCACCACGATGAGAAGCCTGTGCACTGCAATGAAGAGTAACCCCCACTCGCCACAACTAGAGAAAGCCCATTCACGGCAATGAAGACCCAATGCAGCAAAAAAAAAAAAAAAAAAAAGGCAGCAGGGGCTTCCCTGGTGGCACAGTGGTTGAGAGTCGGCCTGCCGATGCAGGGGACACGGGCTCGTGCCCTGGTCCGGGAAGATCCCACATGTCGCAGAGCGGCTAGGCCCGTGATCCATGGCCGCTGAGCCTGTGCGTCCAGAGCCTGTGCTCTGCAACTGGAGAGGCCACAACAGTGAGAGGCCCGCGTACCGCAAAAAGATAAACAAAAAAAACCAACCAAACAAAAAATAGCAGTCCCCAACCTTTTTGGCACCAGGGACCGGTTTCGTGGAAGACAGTATTTCCACGCAGGGAGGGTGGGGGGTGCAGGTGGGGGGATGGTTGTTCAGGCAGTAATGTGAGCGATGGGGAGCGGCAGATGAAGCTTCCGTCACTTGCCTGCCGCTCAGCTCCTGCTGTGCAGCCGGTTCCTATCAGGCCCTGGACTGGTACCGGTGCGCAGACTGGGGATTGTGGAAAACTGGTTTAAGACAACACAAGGTTATTATATTATAGTTCTGGAAGTCAGAAGTCCAAAATGGGTTAACAGGGCTGCATTCCTTCTGGAGGCTCCAGGGAAGAACCTGTTTCCTTGTCTCTTCCAGCTTCTAGAGGCCACCTTATTCCCTGGCTTCATGCCCCTTCCTGTATCTTCACATCACTCTAAACTCTGCTTTGATCATCCCATATCCTTCTTCTCTCGATATCTCTGACTTTGACACTCCTGCATCCTTCTAGTAAGGACCTTTGTGACTACATCATAGAGTCTATCTGGATAATCCATAATGACCTCCCTGTCTCAAGTGCTATAACTCAGTCATATGCAAAGTTCCTTTTGCCATGTAAGGCAACATAGTTAACAGTTTTGGAGATTAGGATGTGAATGTCTTGGGGTGGGAGGCATTCTTCAGCCTTCCACAGTGAATCAATAGATTTTTTTTTTAAATGAGAAGTATCATAGTAGTATAAGCTGCCAGGGAAAATATAAAAAGGTGAGTCTAAACTCTGCCTAGAAAATCAAGGAAAAGCTTCACAGAGGGAATGGTGCTTGAGCTGAGTTTGAAGCGTATGCAGGAGTTCTAAAGGGACACAGGGAGGCAGCTCTTCTATGTGGAGGAAAGGGCATAACCAAAAGCAGAAGCATGGGGACGGGGGCCAGTGGGTTGACAGGACAGAAGCACAGGTTTCAAGTGGAGGGTACAGTGAAAGGGAGAGTGGACTGGAGGGCAGGATCTTACATGCCAAGCTAAGGAGTTTGGAGTTTACTCTGAAGTATGTGGGGAATCATTTGGGAAGCAAGCAGGGATATGAAACGATTACGTTCTAGAACAGCACTATCCAATAGAACTTTCTGCAATGATGCAAATGCTCTCTATCTACACTGTTCAATGGGCAACCATGAGCCGCATGAGCTATTGAGCACTTAAAACGTAGCCAGAGTAACTGAATTTTAAATTTTATTTAATTTTAATTAATTTAAATGTAAATAGCTATATGTGGCTTGTGGCTACCCTATTGGACAATACCGTTCTGGAAGGATGACCTGGAGGAGAGATTGAAGGTGATTTGTAGGTATGGGAGACTAAAGGCAGGGAACCCAGAAGACATCTGCCCAGATGAAAAGCGAACATAACCTAAAATACTGGCAGTAGTGATGACAGTTGGTGGAGACATTAGAGAGGGTTGTCATACTAGGAGTGTTTGATTGATTGAATGTAGGTATAGTCAAGTCTAAGAATCTCAGTATCTCATGTGGGTGGTTGAATAGTGCTATTCACCAGGCTAAAGGAGCAGAATTTAAATGTTATGATGATAAATTTAATTTAACAGACCTACTTTTAAGCTTCCTATTAAATGGAAACATTCTAAAATAAATATGTCTACAGCTCACGAGACGGAGATCTGGGCTGAAGGTATAGGTTTGGAAACTATCAGCACATAGGTGAAGGCTGAGCCCCTGGGTGTGGATGGTTTTACCCAGGAGGAGTAAATAGCCTAGAAAAGCAGAGGATACAAGACAGAACCTCAGGGAGAACGAGCATAGGCTGGGAGGAATGGATTCTTGAGCTATGAGGAAAACTAGGAGAGAGTGGGGTTGTAGACTCCGAAGGAGGAAGAAATCAGGAAGGAAATGATGAGTTTTTCTTACAGAGCTCAGATGCAATAGTGACTGAAAAGTTGTCATGGGATTTGAGACAGGTGACTTAGCAAGAGCAGTTTCAGCAGAGTGGGGATGGAGGTTGATGGGCAATGGAAGCCGGAGGAGTCATGGGTAATTGTGAGGGAAAAGGCAGAGGCACCATGGTAGACCCTAAGCGTTAACTCTTGTCTCAATGAGCTTGACTGAGAGAAAAGGAGAAGGAGACCAGAGGGTAAAGGGGAATACAAAGGTGAAAGATAGGTGAGATTTACTCCCATTTACATGCAAAAGGCAAGAGACTAAAGCTTGGGGGATGCTGAAAATATAGGAGAGAGGAAAAGGGGGATGGATAACGCTGCCAGCTGTCCAAACCAAGCAGTCTATACTTTAGTTTTCCACATGATAAAAGCAAAGAAAAACACATAGGTGTAGATTCCATTTTAAAAATTCCATTTGAAAAATATAATTATATGTGCACAAGTAGTACAGTCTAATGTAAAATGTAAGCTATAATACAGATTTTTATCAGTATGCTTTCCCTGTCAGGCCATCCTTGGTCCACAAATTTAATTAAAGAGCCTCTGGTATTTCTGTCGAAACCTCTGACACATCAGAGAATGACTGATAGAGCAAGGTCTCTGCATCTCAGAGAATTAGCCCCTTGTCATTTGCTGAGCCAAGGCCAGAATGACCTTCTTTCCAGAGGCATCAGAGGTGACTGTAGGAGCAAAGTTACAAAAGTATAAAATCATTCCCAACTTGCCCCTCAGGTTTCCCCACTGCTCCACTACCAGCACCCTATACACACACACACACACACACACACACACACACACACACACACACTCTCTTACACAGACACACGCAAACCCTACTTTACATAAGGATAGCTGTCTTAGTCTGTTCTGGCTACAAAATACCATAGATGGGGCGGCTTATAGATGACAGAAATTGATTTCTCCCAGTTCTGGAGGCTGGCTGGCTTCCTGATTCATAGATGGTCATCTTCTCACTGTGTACTTACATGGCAGAAGGATCTCTCTGGAGCCTCCTTTATAAGGACACGAATCCCATTGATAAGGGTTCTGCCCTCATGACTAATCACCTCCCTAAGGCTTCCCTTCAAACGCCATCACATTAGGGCTTAGGCTTCAACATATGAATTATGGAGGGGGTGGGAGGGAGAAAAACATTCAGCCAATGACAATGGGATAGTTGTGACCTGGGCTCATCTCCCACCTTCACTCTGATAGCCACCAGTAGGTTTAGAGTTGTCTCTAAGAAGTGGCCTCAGTAGAGTCAGGGGGACTGAAAGGAAGAAGAGAAGGGTCAGGAAGAAAAAGAAGATGGAAATACAGAGGTTCCTGCAGGAGAGAGTGTGAAAGTAACACTCATGACACTTGAGGACACCTGGACATTTCATTAGCCATCATAGATTTTGGTCTTGGGAGTGTCAAGCACATACAGAGAGTCAGATTAAGTAATATGGGAAGAGTGACTATAGGCCAGTGCTTTGTAAACTCTCTGAGGAAGAGGAGTGGGGCGGGAAGAAGGAGAGCAGAAAAGGGGAGGGGAGGGGGATAGAGAAGGTGAGGAGAAGGCTGCAGAAAAGGCCAAGGCAACTATGTTCTGCTGCTCCCTGAATTCTTCACATATCCCCATGTCATCAGCCCATAGTCCCAGTCAAATGCTGGGGATGAAAATCTGTTCAATGCTAATGGCGCTTGAGTGGGAGATTTCTTTCTCTTTCCTGGCACTCCAAACGGTGGCAGCCTGGCCCTGTCTATTCATTAATGCCTGTTAGTCAATACTGAAGGAGATGACAGAGTACTTGCAAACGACACAGCCAACATGTATTCCTGTGTCTCCAAGGAAGGGAGAATTTGCCAAAAGCTCAGATCTTTTTCTACGGAAAGCTAAACAATAGAAGAGAAGAAGAAGAAACTGGGAGCTGGAAATTTCAGGTTCATTATCATTTTCAGATAAGGAATATGTGGCTCACAGATGCTTAATGAATTGCCCAAAGAAACAAACCAGAGACCAGGTCTCCTGACTCCCCAGCACGTTCCCTTTCCACTGCTTCAGAGGTTTCAGATTCAGTCCCCTGGAGGCATCCTGGAAAAAAGGGTGGAAGGAAGTCCAGTTGAGTGGGCAGACTCTGGTTCCCCCACCCCTTCAACCACATTTAAACATAGTGATTCCTTTTGTCTCCCCTACACACACACACACACACACACACACACACACACACACAGGGCTTCTACATAATATTTCATGTGAAGCAAATTTCTGTTCCTAAAACTAAGTTAAAAAACACTGCGTATACCATACTTCTATTTATGTTTTACATACAACAAGAAACCAGTCCTTGTTCTAAAGACTCATTATCAAATACAGAAGGCTTTTTTCAATATGAATATGACGTGAAACTGATGAGGGAGTGAACTGAATAGTGAGAGTGGATGGAAAAAGAGTTAGTGCAGAAAGATTCCCATGCAGCAGGTAGACCTTTCTCTGGAGAGTGTATGACAATGTTTCTCAAACTGTTTTTGTACATTGAAATCACCCAGAGAGCTTGTTAAAGCACACATCTCAGACCCCACGCCAGAGTTTCTGATTCAGAAAGTGTGGGGTGGAGACCAAGAATTTTCACTTCTAACAAGTTCCTAAATGTTGCCGGTGCTTCTGGTCCAGGGACCGCATATTGAGAATCACTGGTGTAGAGTATAGACGGTTGAACAGGAGTAGCTTCTACAGGAGGTCCTCACGATGCTCCCAACTGAACTTTTGGTATAAAGCAAGAACTTCTTTCTGAGGTAGTATTATTCAATTGGTGCAAACAATATCTGGGACTTTTTTTTTTAACATCTTTATTGGAGTATAATTGCTTTACAGTAGTGTGTTGGTTTCTGCTTTATAACAAAGTGAATCAGCTATACATATACATATAGCCCCATATCTCTTCCCTCTTGCATCTCCCTCCCACCCTCCCTATCCCACCCCTCTAGGTGGTCACAAAGCACCGAGCTGATCTCCCTGTGCTATGCGGCTGCTTCCCACTAGCTATCTATTTTACATTTGGTAGTGTATATATGTCCATGCCACTGTCTCACTTCGTCCCAGCTTACCCTTCCCCCTCCCTGTGTCCTCAAGTCCATTCTCTACATCTGTGTCTTTACTCCTGCCCTGCCTTTTTAAGACAAGGAAAGATGCTTATGTTATGATGTTGAATAAAAAAGAATATGATTTCAATGAGAAAAGATAATAGGAAAGAAACTGAAATGTGCTAATTATTTTCCCTGCTGCACAAAGCAGACAGTATTTGATCTCTAGACATTATGTAGATATGGTAGTTGGTGGTTGGTATGGGAATAAATGCTTATATCTATATGTGTATCAGAGGTACTCATCCATTTAAAAACCATTCATAAACATTGGGGTTTGGGGTGGAAATAAATTTCTATTTATATGCATATGAGTGTCGTATGCACTCATTCCTTCCACAAATATTTATAAATGCCTACCAGATGCCAGGCACTGTGCCAGGCACTGGGGAAGAGACACATGTTCATTGCCTGCAGTCCCATGAAAGAAACAGGAAGTGAGATAAGAACTAATAGAAGTTTATGGAAAATTCTGTGGAGAGGGAACCATTTGGTTTGACAGATATTGAGCTCCATTTTGGACAATTTAAGTTTGGGTTTGCGGAACATACAGGGTGAGAGATCAAGTAGGAAGCTGGAAAATGTGTAACTCTTGGGGGAAACCTGGGTTGGAGGTGTAGATTGGAGTCTCTAATTACAGGTATAGATGATTCCTCCATGAACATGAGTGACGTATGAGGAAAAGAACACCAGCTAGGTAAGGAGGAGCCGGTAAAGAAGCTTGAGAAGATAATGCATAAAATTAAGGACATATTAATGCTTCCTTTTTAAACAATAGTGATTTATTTGCTTGCTATAAGATTCCTGTAGTAATTTAGTCAGTATACCCTTCAGGAAAGAGATGATATGCTGAACTAGTCATAACATGTCTAATACTTCCTGGTGAGAATCAAACCATACTCAGTATTTTCATGTAAATCATGGTGTCTTATTTAAGTGAGCAAAGGTTTATTCTCACAAACATAATGCTAAAATCCTTATTAATAATTTTTCTAATAGTTTTCTCCTTAAGGCCATTAGCTTTCACTCATTTAGCCATATATATGTGTGTGTGTATATATATATATAGTATTGGTCATGTGCAAAAAATAAGTCAATTTCCATCAGTCTAGGGCGCTAACAGATTTGTAGTGTAATCTCACATGTGCTCACGTGTGTGCATGCACACACACACAAACACAATCGTTTACCTTCTTCCTTATACCTCATCTCTCTTTGTGTGTTTAAGGTACAATTACAATGCTGAGACTGTCACATCTCTAGTTATATTTGTCATGAGCTCTTACAATTTTAAGTAAAAATCACTCCTCAGTCTGTGGGTTAATATTCAATTCAATGTACATTTAATACGCTCTTTTGTCCATGTTGATACAATAGTGGGTTAGAGGACTATTTCTGCACTCACTGAACTTACTGAGCAATAAGTAGCCTTTTTGACAAAAGAAAGTCGGCTTTCCAGTTATTTATGTGTACAACAGTATATATATATTTAAAATGTGTCGATGATGTTTTCGTTATTTTGTTATATATATGGTTTCAGGTTGTCATTTTGGTCATTGTGCAGGTTATACATGTGTAATACTGTATTTATAAGAATTTAAGATTTTTAAGGTTTGGGAGTGAAAGATTTGACTACAAAGAAACAACGCAAGGGATTGTTGAGGGTAATGGATCTGTTCTGTATCTTGACTGTGGTAGTGCTTACACAATTCTGCATTTGTCAAAAGTACAGAACTCTACACCCCCAAACTTACTATATGTAAATTTAAAAATAAATTTAAATGCTGAATCTATAATAGTTGCTACTTTAAAGGATATTGTTTAAAATAAATTCAACTTGTTACTTTATGGTCAAACCACTGATACACACACACACACACACACACACACACACTCTTCTCTTTATAGAACTTCCACACAAGGTTATTTATTTGCTTGTAATCTTACTCCAGGGAAGTTCGGTTGACTTTCCCAAGATACAGTGGAAGGGGGCTGTTCAACACTTTTTGCCTGCAATACCTCAAATTTCTACTTGTTTGTTAAGAGAATTCTCCAGAGACAGATGTATTACAGCACTTTGAGAACAATATTCACACCCACTGATGAAGAGTGAAAAGAGAGAGCTCAGGGTTCTACTCTGGGAAACAATTTAGTGGCTACATGTGTTACTTAGGAATTAACTTGGAGCAGGTACCTGGGAAGAAGCAATTAAAAATGGTGACAAATACCTCCCAGAGTATATGGGGATTAAGACTTGTGCTCAAGTCTTCCATCGCTGCCTCTGTGAACACACTGGACTTCAAGTACACGTCTCTTTATCCACTCTATTACCTCATGGCCATTACTTGCGGGTGATAGATGCTGGTGTTCACAGAACAGCGTGCTGATGCATTTTTTCCTGCCATTGTATGTAACATGTTTTCTAATTCTTTTGCTCTATTCAGCATTTGACCCCAACGATAGGGGATTATGGTATTAACTCTCTACCCAGCACACATTCTTTACAGACTCTCACTAAATACTGTAAGCCTGCTGCAGATAGGAATAAAAGTGAAAGCATACCGTCTGCTCTTAAGCTGAGCACACAGAGGGTCGTGATCCAATTGGAAGGGAAGCAGAATTTTTAAAAAGAAAGAGGTTTGACCAAATTTTAATCCTTGTCATTTTCATTTCTCTTACCCTGTGGATTTGGGTGATTTTATTTACACTGTCAGCTTGAGCCTAGGGATTGGAAATCAGGCTTTTATGGAGATTATTAAAAGTACATAGAGTACACTAAAGGTTGGGCTAACTGATATATGCTGCTAAAAATATGAATGTGAATGCCCTGGTATTAGATGCCACTGGCGTACATTTCATCCTCCTTAGAAGGTTATTCTTGGGAGCTGGACCTGCTGCAATGGTAATGAGATGCAGGCTGTCAGGGTATTTCTAATAGGGAGTGAATGACCAGGGATGGAGACGAATTAGCATTACTCAGATGAGAAGGTAGCTCTTTATACCATTAATTCCAATGCAAAGTAATTCCACCTCCGTCTCCTAAAAGAGAGGGTATTGTAAATTGGGGGCCAGGGGTGGGGATAGGAGGAGGGCAGGGTTAAAGCTTCAAGGATTTATTGATGGCTTGGATGGGCTGCGATGTCATCCAAGTCTCTAGCCTGGGTTTTTTTGGCCTGAGCTTCTCTAGTGACTAGATGCATGACTAGTGACTTGGTTAGGTAATGTTATATAGGCCTAGATGACAAAGATAAAGCTCTAGACCTCAGTCACAGTCTTTAAGATCTCAGCAGATAAAAATGAAATGGTTTACTCAATCTCAAAATACTAGGAGCATTCATGCTTTGACAAAGCAGGTTTAGGATCTCAAAGACGTGGAAATACCACGTTACAAAGTAGTTGACTATACAAGACTGGTGTCCTTGCAAGGTTATAGATTATGATCATCTTAACAGGCTTAAGAGGGTTTTAGATAGATGCATGGGTCACAGCTCTATGCTGGCCCACCATGAGAAAATAGGGTATTTTAGGGACTTATTTCCAATGATGAGGGCCAATAGCATCCCCAGGCCTGCTGCGTAGCCTCCTTGGGTGTCACTGATAGATCAAGAGTCACTGCTATGCTGCAGCTTTGAAGTGTGATCCACACCTAGAAATGGGGAGGAAAGAAAATGGCTGGAAACAATTGACCATGTGTTTATTTCACCTGGTGCTCACAAGTCCCAAGACCTGGACCATGATGTTGAGTTTATGAACTGAGGTCTGTATCTCTTTGTCATGTACTAGATGCTATGTATTAAAATGTGCTATCCAGGCCGCAGAAAAGGGACCACTGTAAAAGGTGGACCTTCAGTGCCTTCATTGCCCGAAACCTTAGCTCTGAACAACTTGTCCCAACTCTCTTACATTCTACATCCTGACTTGTTCCTTATCCTCTCAGCTTCACATCTGGTGATTTATTTTCCATTTTACAGCCTTACCCACTCACCCCCAAAACCAGCCACCCTCTGACTAAAATGTTTATTTCCCTCTTAAACTTTGATCCCAATTCCTGCTGTGATGGTACTGCCCTCATGCATGCTGAGTAAACAGCCCCACCTGCCCACATGGACCGCTCTAGTCAGTGTGCGTGCATCTCCCAAGAGAGGCTCGCCCTCCAGGTGTCCCGCAGTCCCCAGGTAAGATCTGTTTGAGGACACTGAGTCAACTGCTACCAGAAAGAAGTAAGATATGTCCTTTAGTGTGATGGCATACAAACTGCTATGACTCTGACTCCTACCAGCCCAATCCTCCCTCATTAACTGTCCTTTGAAAACATAAACGAACATGTTATGCTATTTATATGTTTTTTCAAATCAGGTTTCACACGTTTTATTTACTGGATTTGCATAAGTCAGGAAGGATAAACATGAGTTCTCTCTTTAGTACAACAGTACTAGTGACATCATGACAAGTCCAGTGTCCTGGCCCATATTACATAGCAAGTGAATTACAGAGCTTAACGCACTTGGTCATTGCTTCATCTGCTACCTATGTTCCCTTGGACTGAGATCTTCCGGAAAACAGGGATCAAATCCATGTGGTCCCTCTCTATGAAAATTAACAAATAAATTAGACGATAGGATGATAAAATCGATGCTGATGAGAGTGATAAATATGCTTTTCATTTCTAACTGTATAAATCAATTTATTTTCCTGATTTTCATATCTGCATGCCTTTGCACTGTTTCCTCTACTTAGAATGCCCTAGAGCAGCGGTCCCCAACATTTTTGGCACCAGGGACCGGTTTTGTGGAGGACAATTTTTCCACAGATGGGGAGGTATGGTTCAGGTGGTAATGTGAGCAATGGGGAGCGATGGGGAGCTGCAGATGAAGCCTCGTCCACTTGCCTGCCGCTCACCTCCTGCTGTGCAGCCGGGTTCCTAACAGGCTGCGCACTGGTACCAGTCCATGGCCTGGGGATTGGGGACCCCTGCCCTAGAGATTGTGAAGTAAGTCAGACAGGGAAAGACAAATATCATATGATATCAGTCATACATGGAATCTAATTTAAAAATGATACAAATGAACTTATTTACAAAACAGAAATAGAGTTACAGATGTAGAAAACAAACTTATGGTTACCAGGGGAAAGTAGGGGGAGGGATAAACTGGAAGATTGGGATTGACATATACACACTACTACATATAAAATAGATAACTAATAAGGACCTACTGTATACCACAGGGAACTCTACTCAATACTGTGTAATGGCCTATATGGAAAAGAATCTCAAAAAGAGTGGATATATGTATATGTATAACTGATTCACTTTGCTGTACAGCAGAAACTAACACAACATTGTAAATCAACTATACTGCAATGAAATTTTTTAAAAAAAGGTAGTCCCTTTACACTCACTTTACAACACTAAAGTTAATAACATCATAACAATATATTAATAATGTATAATAGTATAATAGACAATAATATATATGCTATATATAAAAAAGAAAGAATGCCTTCCACCTGCCTTATTTGACTAGAAAATCTCTCTTCATCTTTTAGAACCTGACACCTGTGTAACCTCCTCACTGAGATCTGCACCTATCCCTGCCCCTCCCCACCTCCAAACAGAATTAACTATGTTATAAGCTGTTACACTTAGGATATAATTCTTTATGTCAGTTTTGTTTATCTGTATGTTTTTCCCACCAGATTATGGACAAGGCCAGCCTCAATTTCATAGTCCTTTTTGCACTCCAATCTCTGCCATGGTGCCCAATAAGTTACAGATACTAAAAAAGGATTTTGGGAACAAAATGTTATGAAGATGATGGTGATGAAGATGATCAGGCAGGAGGACGATTTCACTCCTTTCAAGAGAAATAAAGAGCTTTTCCAGCTTTATGAACTAGTCTTCCATTTAGAATAGTATATTAGTCAAGAATATCAATGCAGGCTGCTATAAAAAGCAATTTCCAGATAGAAATACTATTGCCCAATACAAAGCTATTACTTACTCGTGAGCATCTGGTGTTGCTTGGGCATCTTCCATTGTGTAGCTCTTCCATCTTAGAATTCTTTGCTTCCAGCTATTTAGATGGGAGAAAATGTAAAGAAGACACATGAGATTTTAACACACTTGGCCTCAAAATAACAGTCATCACTTCTGTTCCTGTTCCATTGGCTGGAGCTTGGGAATCACATAGCCCATCTAACTTCAGAGTGACCCAGGAAATGTAATCTTCCTGCATGTCCAAGAAGAGACTCCAAAATTGTGAAGACTCCAAAAGTTTCTTGCAATAGTCTAAACTTCTGGACACCAAATATCTATTTTACTTTCCTCTCACTCACAGAGCATGCTCACCTCACCCCATGGAGGACAATGTAAGGTCTCATCCAGTCACCACCACCATATCCATGTTCAGAACACCCGGGGGACGCAGCATCTTCTCCATCAGTCTTATGTAGGATCTCTAGGTGTAGTAGCCTACATATTAAAAAGACAGGTAATCTGTACCCTACTTCCTCACCAATCACAACCCATTTATATAACGGAAAAAAGAACAGGAAAATAATCCCGTTTGCAAAGGGAAATAATAGGTAACACTCAGCATGATGGTCCACAGCCACGCTGAGCCCCTCTGGGTCAGCACTGTGAAGCCCACACCTTCTAGGCAGGGTGGATGTGTGTGAAGTTGGCTCTAAGAAGGACTCCATTTTTTGTTCTTCTTCTTGGCCACATATGAAGTGGGCTTGGTGGTGGGGGGCTACCCTTCCTTCAGAACAGTGCACCTCTAAAAGTTTGACTTCCGCTCAGTCTGGAATGGGTTGGCAACTCGAGAATTGTTTTAAGCCTTGAGCAGGGAAAGACGTTTCAAGTCCAGGCCCCTGGTTTCTTTGGCAATGCAATTTTAAAAATTAGAAGACATATGATATATTTGCTTCCAGTCAGGTCCTTGTGCCAGTAAGCACACCCAGAGTTATTTTCTAGACATCGTTATCAAATCTACTCTTGTTTTTTTTTTTTAAACATCTTTATTGGAGTATAATTGCTTTATAATGGTATGTTAGTTTCAGCTTCACAACAAAATGAATCATTTATATATATACATATGTTCCCATATCTCTTCCCGCTTGCGTCTCCCTCCCTCCCACCCTCCCTATCCCACCCCTCCAGGCGGTCACAAAGCACCGAGCTGATCTCCCTGTGTTATGCGGCTGCTTCCCACTAGCTATCTACCTTACGTTTGGTAGTGTATATATGTCCATGCCTCTTTATCGCTTTGTCACCGTTTACCCTTCCCCCTCCCCATAGCCTCAAGTCCATTCTCTAGTAAGTCTGTGTCTTTATTCCTGTTTCACCCCTAGGTTTTTCATGACATTTTTTTTTTCTTAAATTCCATATATATGTGTTAGCATACGGTATTTGTCTCTCTCTTTCTGACTTACTTCACTCTGTATGACAGACTCTAGGTCTATCCACCTCATTACAAATAGCTCAATTTCGTCTCTTTTTATGGCTGAGTAATATTCCATTGTATATATGTGCCACATCTTCTTTATCCATTCATCCGATGATGGACACTTAGGTTGTTTCCATCTCTGGGCTATTGTAAATAGAACAAATCTACTCTTGTTTTCCTTCTTTCCCTCCACGCATTTCTCTCTTTTAACGTAATTACCTAAATGAATTGAGGCTATCAGAAACAATGGGTGGGAAGGCCATACCCTTGATTTGATATTTTACCTCAAGTAACTTCATTCAATGGAGAACTTTTACTGGATATTTGCCACTTAAAGCCTTCCTTTAGTATCACGTCTTACTGTCGGAGTCTAAGATAAATTTATTTTCTCTAATCTGATAGCCCGAATTTCTGGACTCTGTATTCTGTTTTTGCTAGCAAACTCATGAATTCTCTCCTGAGTCATCTCTTTCCTGTAGTACATATACCTAGATTAGCCAAAAACACTACTAAGTCTCTGTTTCCTAACCATTTCCTCTGATGATAAAAATTGTGATGTGACTACCTTCTAATTAATAGCAGGCAATAATTGTAGCAAATGATTTGTCACTGCATAACCTGAATTTCCATCTTTCCAGGTTCTGGTATTATGGGCTTGGCCAAAAAGTTCGTTCAAGTTTTTCCGTAACATCTTACAGAAAAACCCAAATGAACTTTTTGGCCAACCCAATAGTTTCTTTTCAGCCTGTTGCTAACCTCCTAAACCAATGATATACCTTAAGTCTAGGGTAACAGTCAAAGAAATCGATTTGGTTATGTCAATACCCCATTTCCGGTATCAATTTCTGTGTCAGAGCAATACATACCAGTTGCTATAACAACAATCTCAGTGATCTCACACATAGGTTTATTTCTCCCTTGTGTCACTGTCCAATGCAAGTCTGGCAGCTCTCCTTAGAGGCTGTCTTCCAAGTGGTTATTTAGGAACTCACACTCCTTCCCTTTCATGATGCTGGAATCATAAATCAGTGACTTCTAAACTCACTGTGGAAGGGGAAGCAAAAGCCAGAATATTGTTTAAGATACTTCTAAGGGGCAGAACTAGAAGTGGCTTATATACTTCAGTCCTAATTTTTTTGGCCAGGACCCTGTCACATGACCCCAATGCAACAAGGAGGAAATGAAATGTTCCTGTGTGCTCAGGAACAGGAAATGGGACTGAGGGGCTTACAGCTCTCTATCCTGTATTAGAAAGTGTCATTTACATGACACTTTACTAATGACTGGCCAAACTGAGAAGAGAAGCCCTTTCTTTTCTCAGTTATCAACTAGATGATTGGATAATGATGACATTTTATTTTTATATTAAAAACGCAGGATCAAAGTACTTTGAAATTATAAGAAATTTAAGGCAGGTATCATTTTTTACCACTTAAGATAAAATGGAAATACTAAGAGGTTCCAAGGGATTCACTGTGAACCATCCAACAAGCCACCAGATCTTTGGCTTTGAAACATCAACTTCTCTGACCAAATCTTCATAACACAGGCAAAGTAGTGTGCAAACTGGCTATAAATGAGTGTTAAGCATGACCGCGCAGTTCCTCACAATGGCGATGGCTCAGTCTAAGTGAACTGACTACCTATGTTCTCTAGTCAGACTCAACAGTCACCCAACTGCCTCTCCTTTGAAAGGCACATCTCAGCCCAAGGAGACAGAGGACCTGATCCACCACCAAGTGGTAATCAGAGTAGTAGTACAGTGGAAAGAACACAGGTGGTGAGTGCAACCAATCTGGAGTCTTCCATTGGTTGTATGTCCTGAGCAAGTAATTTGAAACTTCTCTGAAACTCAGGTCCCTCATCTCTCTTCTGTGAAATGGAGAGTAATATATCCATCCTGCATAATATTGTGAGCATTACATATAGATGAGTGTGTGTGTATGTGTGTGTAAGTGTGGCTGATATTCAGACAATATGAATTGGTCAGAGCACTCTCAATGGTCAGTGTTCATGCTATACTAGGTATTAACTATTTTAGCATCATCACCTACCTATTTATTTACTTAGGCCTACAACATGCATATAATTTTCCTAAGCATTATGGAAAATACAAAGAAATTTAAGACCTAGATCCTGCCATCAGTATAGTTTTGAGATCAACTATGTGAATCGAACTAGAAATATGACAGAAATTCAGAGAGAGAATTCGTGTCAGCATTGGCTAGAAGAGTCAAAGAAATTTCCATGAAGAAGGTGACCCCATGAATTTGGAGGACACCAGGTTGTAGACAGTCAGAGCAGGTGAAATGTTTCAGCACAAAGTAAAGTAGAGAATGCTGAGGAGACCAGGACCAGTCAGACTGGAGAGGAGAGCAATTAAAGACAAAAGAACTTTATCACCAGCACTGCAAATTCATTCTGAGTAAAATGATACTTAATTTTATGATTAATTTATGATTAATAAAATTTATTCATTTTTAATAAAGGGCAATACTCCAGTTACTGAGGGTCCTTTGTGTTTCCAGAGGGTACTGATATGGGTGCAGTTGTAACAGATTTCACTGACTGCAGAACTTTTGCAGAGAGGCAAAATCATCATCATGATTTTGATGATGTATGGTGTGTTTGGTGCTTTCCCAATGCAATTAATCCTGCCCTTTCTATTTCTCTTCTCCTCAAATTGTTCTCTTTTGCTACTCCTCCATACTTGGTACTACAAGAGAGACATGCCAAGTGCCCAGAACAGTAGCTTGGCACATAGACACTCAATGAATATTTGTTAAATGTATTCAATATAGTTCTGAGAAAGTTCTGCTAGGCAGGATTGCAGCTTCTTATGGTCTTTAAATCAAGCAAGGTGAGTAGAAATTCATCTCCTAAAAACAAAGACAAAGAAGACTGCTGATCAACTCTTACAATGAGTTTATATGAATCCATAAGGAAGGAAATTAGTAAATGCTTCTAATGATGAGATATAGTGACCAGAAAAGGCAGACAGCCCAGAAAAGTCCCCGCCTTTGGAGGCTTCAGTGTAGACACTGTGTAAGTGCCACTTGCCTGGGCTCAGCACAAACTGGTAATATGCTTATAGCTTTGATGGGCCTTTCAGCAAAACACCTTCCTTCCCCAATGCTATCCCTGAACTCCACTTACATAGTTGAATGACAGCAGGTAATCAAGGTGGCATAATCTCCAAACCATGCCTAACAGGTATTATTTTTTTAAGTTAAAGTGATATAATCTTCCTTTTCCTTTAAGTCATGATTCCTTATGGTTTCCATCCATCAAGTCAATGTTTCTTATTCTTTACGTGATGAGTAAGTACCTGCTGGAATAAGGAAGGCATTGCTCAACTTTCACCCTCAAATTAGTATTTTTCGGGTGCTTAATAAAATGATAATCTTGAAAGCTAAGCTTTGAGAAAAAGGAATTTCTAAACTTCAAAAACTCCCTTTATGTAAGCAAAGCAATACATTGAGGGACAATATGGAATTTTACAGGTATAGAGAATTTTGAATATGGCGTAAGGGGCATTCCCACCTGCCTGGAGTGCAAGTTGAAAATTATTCTGGAGCTGGGAGGAGGAAGAAATGGAAAAAGCGAGGAAAAACGAAACTAGCCAGTTATGTGTGTTCCTGATGCCCACACTGTGCACGCGAGGAATTCCCCTGAGCAGTGGGACTTGTTCCTTGCTTTCCTGTGAACATACCAGGACAGTTTCAATCCCAACCTCCCCCTCCCTCCAGAAGCCTGCATTTTTACTGAAGCTTCAGCAATATGGTACCATTGCCAGGTAGGTTAACCTGGCTGCGGTCGTTGTTTAGGTGCCCTGAATTACAGCTTCTGGCTCCCAAGGCCTGCACTAGGTACACATGGAATCCAGAAGTTTCTATATACTCCTGTAGGATGATACAGTGGTACTAAGAAGCCAGAGGATTTCCAGGTGCCTGGACTTGGAACAAGATGGCCACAGAGTACAAGGATTCCACCTCCAGAGACAACCAGCCAGGACCACGGGTGGGATTAAACACTAACCCCAAAAGACCAGATGGAAGAGCCACTTCTCTGTGCCGCCAGTCCAAGGTACCCAGGGAGTGGACCAGAGTCATCCCACAGCAAAGACCAGCAAGTAATCAGAGGTGACAAGCTGACCCAAGGTCCCCTCCCACACCCCCATAAGGGTACATAAGCCTCCTCCCAGGCCCAGATGCTACCCAGCTGACAGGTAGAAGGAGAGACGTGAACTCCAGGAAGACTGGGCATTTACCCCAAGGAGGCTGATGTCAACAAGAGAAGGGGTTGTCTTTAGTTGTCAAGTTTATTTGGTCTCCCTCCACTTCCCTATGAGAGAGAGATGAGAGGTCAGAGCAAGATGAGAAATTATATTTAAAATACAAAATGCTCTATGCTTTTAACTCAGCTGAGTGTAATGCATGTGATTTTTAACCCCAGCCTGTATTAATGATGCAAAGTCACTGGTCAAAATGCCCAGAGGCCCTCTCCCTGCTTTAAATGGTAGAATGCAGTTTGGATAGAAATAAGCGTAATGCCATCTAACTTGTATAGCTTTGCAAGGTTTTTCATCTGTTATTAAAATTTTTTCACATCATAGATCCAATGAAGGGGTGGGATTTAGTCACTACATTTTTATCTAAGACATGTTATTTCCTTACCATCGGTGGAGAGACTATAGAAAACATAAAGTTGCTCACATTAGTTGTGCTATGAATCAATATTTGGTATTTAGAAAGATAACAGGACAGAAACTTATGGGAAAGACATCATTTGCCAGGTATTGTCAGGCGCTTTACATACACTCATTGTCTTTCATACTCTTCAAACCACCATTGTTCCCATGTTACAGATGAGGAAACGGAAACTGATTAATAAATCAGTCAGTTTGTCCAAGGTCACCGAGGCTAGAAGGTGCAGAGCTAGAACTGGAATGCAGCTGGATGACTGTGGCAGGACCCTTGCTGCTTCCCCACATGGTCCAAGGTCTCTGCCCGTCTGCCCAGCATGTCGCACACAGACCTGCCTAATAGCCACACACGCAGTGAACACACAGGGCTGATGCCTCCTGTTCTCTGGAAATGGACTCTGGAACTTCAAACTGCCAACCTCAGACTTTATTTGACCTTAGTGAACACCAGCAGCCCGGGCTACCTCCCCTCCTAAGACAGGAGACTTTCTTCTCTCACCCAGGTTCCCAGTTTTGAAGCTAGATTGAAAGATTTCTTTTCCTCTCTGGCTACTGCATTTGCAGTCCCTCCAATTAGCACATTCATTCTTTAAAGAAATGCCCAAGTTGCTTTTCTGGTTTCTCAGCTTCTCAGGCTCCTGATCTGAAGGGTCATTGTCTTGACAAATCAGGAGTGTGGCACCTAGCAGCTGGGTTACTCAGCCTGGCCCAGGTGCCTTCAAATAACCACCTGTTCTTTTAGATACTACAAGAAGCATGCAGGAGCCAGAGGTAAGGTGTCATGGTCCCTGGAACACAGCAGCCTGAAGGAGTACTTAGGGAGAGGATGCTCGTCTTCAAACACTTAAAAAAACACTTTCTAATATGCAGGCATCAAATCCCGTGGAGCATGAAGCATGTGGTAGGACAATTATGGTGGGCTTCCTGAAGTCGTGGAAAAAGACTAAAAATGGCCCATTCCTTAGGACATAAGGAAAAATAGGCATTGAGCCAGTGGAAACCAAGAAGTAAGCCAGAAAGGAATGGAAGATTTTCTGCTTTTCTTTGCTAGTTCCTTTCTATAGTAAAAGCCAATTTTACTAGCATTTTGTCAGCCAGAGCCCTTTGTAAACAAGCACTTGCAAATTCTCAGACCAGTAAAAATGGAGATTCATAAAGATGCTTTGAGGACTGTAACCCTTAAATGCTTTTGTGAATTATTAAGACAAATTAAAGAGTGTCTGCTTTTTTTTTTTTTTTTTTTTTTTTGCAGTACGAGGGCCTCTCACTGTTGTGGCCTCTCCTGTTGCGGAGCACAGGCTCCGGACGCGCAGGCTCAGCGGCCATGACTCACGGGCCCAGCCGCTCCGCGGCATGTGGGATCTTCCCGGACCGGGGCACGAACCCGCGTCCCCTGCATCGGCAGGCGGACTCTCAACCACTGCGCCACCAGGGAAGCCCAGTGTCTGCTTTTTTAACCATTGAGTAATGCTAGCTATTTTATGAAAACTAGTAATTCATACTGAGAATGTTTAGAACATTTTATTAACCAGAATATTTAACTTATGGGAGAATTTGGTACTCAATTGGCTAAAAATTTTCATAGATCGTGAAAATCTATGTACTTCAGAATTAGGAGGAGGAGGCTGCCTCCCAAATATGGTAATTTGTTAACTGTGTGACCTTCAGGTCCTTTCAATTCCCTGTGCCTTATTTTTCTCATTTTTAAATGAGTATAATGACATCTACCATCCCCGGTTATTAAGCTTAAATGAGAGAGGCATATGCGCATGCCTAGCACATACTTGCATATAGGAGACACTCACTGCATAAATACACTGCAATTATGATGATGATGATTAGCATCCTTTTTAATGCTGCTACTACCATTTGTGTGAGCTTATTTCTAACTCTCCTTCTCATGTTACCAGTCTCTGCCCACCCTGGAATTCTGGCCTTACATACCTCCCCCTGGAACACTGAAAGTTTTCCCAAACGCTACGATCAGCCCTTCCTTTTCCCATTCAAAGAATAAAGAGTGGTTTGGGAGTGTCTGAGCCCTCCGGGGCTGGCTCTCCCCTCCACGGAGACACCACCCCTGGCTTAGTCTTGGTTCGTCCCATCATTTCCTCTTTCTCTGGGCCAGACCTGGATAAACTTGTGGTTTCCTTCCTTCATGCTCTCTGGAGAGCTGAGTACTGCACACTTGAAAGCCTAAAAACTTGTCATTTCCACCTTGAACTAGTGGCTGACCTCGCCAGACAGCCTGGGAAATGAATTAGTGTCCTTAAGCAGAGACAGAATATGAGCAGTGACCCAGCTCTCCTAGGCAACTATGGAAACTGTCAAGTGGTAGTTAAAGTTCCCTTTTTCCCAACCCCTTTAATTATGTTGAAAACTATGTCATATTGTTTTTGAAAAAGTTAATGAAATAGTAGGTAAAGGTGAACCAAGGAACATAATTTACTTGGATTTCCTTGCAAGCTTTTGATAAGGTCCCTCATAAAAGACCATTAAGGAAAATAGATGGCCAGAGGGCTCTGAGCAAAAGTCTTTTTGGTGTATTAAAAACTGGTTAAGCAATTTTAGAAGGAAGAATCACTGACGCTGGCTACTTCTTGGAGTGGAGAGAGGTTAATCACAAGCTGTCCCCAGTGTTAGTATTTGGACTTGAAACGTTTGAATGATTTATGAAGGAAAAGAAAGCAATGTTGGTCAAAGACACAAAACGATGATCATAGTACAAGCTGTCCAGAGCGTTTGGTAGGAGTGAGGGTTCCTTGCCCATCAACCAGGAATACAGTCCCTGGAGGGAAGAGCTGGGGGCCTACCCTGAAGATGAAACCTCCAAGGATGAGAACTAAGCTCTGAAAACCTTTCAGAGAAAGACAGAGACACTTCTCATTTGTGGCCCCAGTGCAGCAAGGCCTGAGGCTGGAGGGCAGGACACAATGACCTTGCAAGTGTCCTTCCCACCCTTCCCGCAGATGGTGGTTTAAGGCCATGAAAAATCAGAAATGAGTGGCATGGGTGGAAAGCATTTAAGCAATATGAAGACACCATTTTGCATAGTTTTCATTCCAAAATTGTAGAAGAATAATTCTACTGGTAAAGGAGAGCCAAAGAAATGTCATGGGGACTAAAACATTAAACACACCTTCTGGTTAATTCTTGTATTTGACTTGACGCAGCAGAAGACAGACAAGAGATACTGAGGACCTGTTTACTGCCTACTATAGGGGCAATGGGAGTACTCTGTGTTTTACAAAAGAAGATAGACCTTCCTTGAAAGTGCTTGTAGTCTAACAATGTAGTTATTCTCATAGTTATCCTCACTGTTGCCTCCCCCCTTCCAATATTTTCACTGCAAAATGAAACAGAGGGAATTACACAAATACCTGGATGCAGATGAGGCAAATAAACCCCAGGTGCCCTCCCAGCCATGTTCGTCATTAATCTTTATGACACTTCATATCAAGTCCCACCTGCATTTCTTCAAGATCAAAAAGTCTAAAACCCAAAAGTCACATTGCAATCAGGGGCAAAGTGAATCCAAATCTGTATTTACCCAAACGTCTTTTCTTTTGCCCAGTCGAGGAATAATCCTAGTTTATACATAGGGTGCTATTTACACAGTAGAAACACATTTATTTGAGACAGACATAGACAGAGAAAACGTCAGATAATACATTGGACATTAAAATACTGCTCTCAAAGAGTCCACCAGTAGACCCACTCAAATATAGTCAACTTACTTTTGAAAAGTTGCAAAGGCAATTCAGTAGGGAAGAAGTAGTCTTTTCAATGAATGGTACTGGAACAATTGGATGTCAATAGACAAAAAAAAAAAGAAACTCCAACAAAAAACCTCTATACATACTATATACAAAAATTAACTCAAAATGGTTCATAGGCTTAACTGTAAATGTAATTGTAAACTTATGAAATTTCTAAAAGAAAATATAGAAGAAATTCTTTGCAACACTGGGTTAGTTGCAAAAAGTTCTTAGATACAACAGCAAAAGTGCTATCCATAAAAGAAAAAAATGGATAAACTGGACTTGATAACAATTCAAAGTCTTAGGATCTGAGTCATAAACAGAAACTGAAACAAAAAACAAACTTCCGTGTTTCCAACCAGACTTAGAGATATAAACCTTTCCTCAGGAACAGAAGAAGCTGAGTGAGCAACTAAATTGAAAAATGGCAGCTCCTCAGCTAACTTTTCCCCGGACTGGGTCAAGTAGAAATCAGTGACTCTTTGCTTTGTTTTCCTAGTACTTTGTGGGCGTTTTGGTACTTAACACACTCTATCATCATCAATTGTCATAGACTCATGCACAAATGTCAGCGGCAGGGCCCAGTATATTGTATCTGTGTCCTCCCAGAACCTAGTAGAGGGATTGATAGAGAAGATGTAGTCAATAAATGTTTGAAGAATAAAATAAAGAAAGAGGAGGAAAGCAAGAAAGTAGGAGAAAGACATTATGTGAGGAGAGAAAGGGAAGGAGGGGAGGGAGGAAAGGAAGAGAAAAGGAGAGAAGAGTGGAACGCGAGGAAGAAAGAGCGAAAAGGGAGAATGAAACTGAAGAAAGGGAAAGAAGGGGGAAAAATGTGCTTCGGGTGAAGAAAATGAGGACAGGTAGGGTCTGTGGAGAGATGGGGTAGTGTCTGGTGTGGGACAGAGGCAGCCATGGGGCAGCCTGATCATCTGGGCCGTGTTACGCAAACCAGCCTGTGGTTTCAGGCCACTCACCCTGAGATCACCAGCACCCGTTATCCCTCATGCTACAGCCCCGTAGATGACAGCAGCCATTGTGTGGTTCAGCACAGGGCCAAGACAGCAGCTGAGGCAGGAAGAGGGAGGCCAAGTTTGCTGGCTGGTGCTACTGGGCCTGCTCCGCTGCTCCGCGGCTGTGGACCTGGGTGCCAGCGCCAGAGGAGCCAGGTCAGGGTGGCGAGGAGCGCTGGCATGGCAGGCCTCTCACACTCTCTCCTTTCCAATGGCCCCGCATTGCTGGGGAAACGGGAGGGGCCGGGCAGCCAGCAGCCGAGAGTGAGAACTTCCTCTTGCCAGAGCCAGCTGCTGGCTGCCATCTGGGCAGGGGCAGTGCCAGTTTCCCAAATCTGCCTTCCCTTTGGAAAACGGGGAGAAAACTGTGCTGCGGAGATAGCTTCTCCTTCCATCCTGAGGCTCTCAGTTAAAAACCCAACAAAACCAGCCTTTGAAAAAAGAAGGGATGAGAAATGCCACGTGTTGGGCTGTTTCCAAAGGAATTTGCTTCTCCTAGGGCCTTTACATCCAAGAAAAATCTCTATTTGCCCTCGATTTCCCTTGGTTCTTTCCTTTTACTTAGTGATAACCTTTACTTTTAAAAATTAAATCTGTCTGCACTAATAAAATGCATATCTGTGTGTCCTTTCTTTGTCACATAGAGATGGAATCATCCACTATAAACTGGAAATTTTCTGAGAGATGTGATCTAGTCTTTCTAATTCACCTTCTACCATGAGTAACCCAGCAGTTCACGAAACTGATGCTCACTGGATACTTTCTGGAGGATTTATTCATTCACTGAATGCATTTTGAGCACCGTCTAAACATTAGCACAGGATTGTTGACGATGAAGAATTGAAGAAGACCTGGCTCCTGTTCTCAGAGTTCAGCCAGTTGAATGGAAGCATCCCCTCAGACGCTCCTGGACAACAGGGCAATGGGAACCTGCTGCAGCGTGTCAGCTCTGTGTGCGGCCTGGACCCGAGCCCCCAGCGTTATTTCCTGTGCTACTGCTATGTTCCCAGGAGGCAGATGGGACAAGAGTTGGCACCTGACAGAGCACAGAATCAAGGAAAGCCTCTGCAAAACCAAAAAGCAGATGAGCTTTGCGCAGGGGTGTGAGTCAATATATGTAACCAGCTGCCCGCCATGGGCACTGACCAATCAGAGCAGATGCTGGCCGGGAAAGATCAGTACGGTCACCTTGATACATACCAGCTGAATATGAATCCTGGATTTATTTTTTATTATTGCCTTAGCCGTCAATTCCTTCTTCTCCGTCTTGATACCTTTCCTCTTAGTGAAGCATGGAAGCAACCCAGCATCCCACCATAGCAACTGGATGGATGCAGGGATAGAAGTGCTTCATGAGGACCTCAAGTTAGCAGAGATCTTCACAGTGAGGCTTCAGTTTGGCTTCCCTGACTTTGCTGGTATCCTGGTCCCAAAGCAACTCTCAACACGTCTAGTATTCATGGGATAGTTGGAAGAGGCAGGCTGAAATCCAGGGAAGGGTTCAAGAGTGAGGTTCACTCTCTAAAATACAGGGTTCATCCCAGCTGATGTTTAGCCTGTCTGAGGGCAATAAGGCCCTAAGGAAAACTGGTTCACACTGTCCAAACTCACAGGAACAACACTAGCTTGCATTTTAAGTTTCTCCTAAGTTATTTAACAATGATAAAAAATACATGTAAAAATACATGCAGTTTGCATAGGCCTGAGCCTCCAGTGAGCACTGATTATTGGATAAATTTGAAAGTTCGTGATCTCATTTGACTCTCACCGTGGTCCCTGAGATAAGCAGGGCAGGCATTATTTGTTCCCATTTGGTAGCCCAGCAGAAGTAAACAGTTTGTCTCAGCTGGCATATTCAGTGGCAGAGTTAGATCAGAAGTTAGGTCTCCTGACTCCTAATTCGGTGCCCTTTCTATAAGCCAGATTACTAACTGATAATGTAAACTCCAGCATCCTAGACAAGACCTACCTGAGAAATGAAATTAAGATCAGAATTTCCCCTGATGGAAACATAGATGAAAACACAGAGGATCAATTGGTGAAGAGCTCTGACTCCTGGTACTGCCTTTGCTAATCATGTGATGTTGAGTAAGTTAACCAGTCTCTCCAAGCTTCTGCTTTTTCATCCATAGGAAAGAAACAGCACCTCATGAGGTTGCTGTTAAGAACAGAACTAGGCAATATAGGACCATGATCACAGGGTCCAGCCTAGGGTAGGTGCTCAATACGTAACGATGTTCTTTGTTATTTTTATTATTTATTCCTGAGAAGGTGACTTTTGCTTTCAGGTCAGAAAGCCCTCCCTGGGGCTTTTCTGGACTGGTCTGTGCTACCAGGAGCTCCCATGGTCCACCATCTCTCGTATGAGGTGGGAGGAAGCCATTCATTCCCACACTGGTACTTCCCAGTGTGAAATCTATCCATGTCCTCCCAAGGAATATTTGCTCATCTGCTTACTGAGCACTGATTCTCTTCCAGGTACCTTCTAATACTTTAGAAATATTAATTCATTTCATCCTCATCACAACCCTCTTAAGTAGGTTGCTATTATTATTCCCATTTCATAGACAGGAAAACTGAGGCACAAAGAGGTCAAGTCACACATCTAGGAAATGGCAGAGCCAAGATTCCAACCAGAAGGTCCAGCCCCAGAGCCTGGGAGTTTACCCACTACACAGGTGGCCTCCTCATTTTAGCAAAGGATGTGTCTTTAAAAAACTGTGTGGCCTTGTTGGAAAGGGGCTTCTAGGCAGCGTTTATTTCTGAGTCTCTTAAATCTCATTATGAAATTTCTCCCCTGCTCTCCTACCAAAAGCTTGGGCAGCCCTGGGGTGTCTTCCTAGAGGTTTCTTAAGCCTTAAACCTTGAAGAGCCAGAAACACTGAAAGTGACCAACTTGCCTTAGAGTCCTCAGACATAGATTCTTCACCAAAATTAATTTTCTAAGTGTTTATCAAGACATAGCTCTCTGGCAGGCACTGGGCTGAGATATTACTAAGATGGTGTTTCGGGCCTATAGTTAAGGAAGACAAGACAGTTGCTGATACCTGTGGAAATGCCAAAGGACAGGGGTTTCAGAGAGAACGTACAGTGATCACTGGAATGGAGGGAACTTTGTGTGAGCACAGCCTGAAGGAATTAGGCCTCATGCTGCAAAAGCAAACCTGGAGGGAAGATGAGGGGAAACTTACACAATCATGTAAAGTGCAGGCAGAGTGAAAACAGGTTTGTTCACAGATTCCAAAACTCTGAACCCAGGGGACATCTCCTGGTTTGAAGGAGGAAGTTTCAGGACAAATAAAAGGTAATCCTACTTCAATACACAGGCTGTGACATGGGGTGAAAACATACATAGTTTCAAGAAGGTTTTCATAATGGTAAGGATGCTAGAGTTAATAACCATATGGTAAAGGGAAGTTGGGGATGCTTGAGTTGCATTGTCACTAAGGCCTCAACGATACCTTGCTTTTGAATAGAGCCGGATGTTTCATATACACCCATGCCTGCCTGAGGTCTCATCAGAGCCCTGGGAAATTGTCAAGGCTGGTATTATCAGGCCCACTTTATGTAACAGGAAGTGAAAGCTCTGAGATATTATTTGCCTAATATTGGTAGCATGGGGATCCTGTCTAACTCCAAACTGAAGGTGAACCTGGCTTCTCAGGCAGGTGAAGACATCTGGGGACAGCACACTCAGATTTTGCCATTTTCATCTGAACCACCAGGATCCAAGATGACCCTGAATAGGAACTTTTCTGGACTGGACCAAGCTCAGCCATTCAGAGGACAAAACGTCCTATTCACAAGCCCTTCGGTCTCCCCCATTAAGCCCAGGCTCTCATGCATAACAGGCTCACGTGAAGATCTCACAGGGAACTATGCTGTTGATTTAAAAAAAAAATAATAACCTATGAGTTTTATCTCTTTATCTCCTCAGTCCAGAGGGAAAAAAAGGGACACAATCTGTCCTCCCAGTGGGACATCCATCTGATTAGATGTCATAAAACAGAGTAGTCCTTTAGTCAATAATGGCTGGAATACCTCCGACCCACAGTTACTGGAAAGAAAAAAAAACCTGACTACAGATAAACTCCCTAGGGTTTCAGATCCATTTTGCAATAAGCCATGTTATGAAGGAAACCTGGCCCCAAAAGATAGTTTGAATGCAAAATAAAGATAGTTCACATGCTTTGAAGCAGATACAGGGCTCCTGTGGAAGCAACAGTATCATATTTTCGGAGGATCATTATATTTCCTGCTTCAGACTTTATTTGGGTCCCACCGTTCTTTTATACAACTCCTATTTTTAGTCATCAGAGGCGCCATGTCCCGCCAGGCAGGGGCCTCAGCAGGGCAGGTCTGGCAGGAATAGTGAGGGTTGGATGCCTGAGGAGTCGAGAGAGCTGGGCAGACAGGGGGCAGGCAAGCTTCAAGGAGCAGGTGTGGCCCACGGGGCGAGACAGGCCAGCAGCCGGACCTGGGGAACCTCAGGGAAAAGATTTAGGGGGAGCGCCATAGGTTTAGGGAGAGGATTCCAGGGTTCAGGAGGCCAGAGAATTATCAGGAAGGGGTTGGAATATAGACAAAGCAGAGGTAAGCAAGAACTCTTTTGAGATACCCTGTCACAAAACAATGGGCAGGGGCTGAAATGCATGGGCCTGAGGACCTTGAAGACGTTATGCAAAGTGAAATCAATGAGTCACAGAAGGACAAACACTGTGCGATTTATGTAGGGTATCTAAAATATTCAAATTCATAGAATCAGAGTGGAATAGCAGCTGCTGGGGGAGAGGGGGAAATGAAGAGTTACTAACTGGTGGGTAGAAAGTTTGAGTTGAGATGATACCTATATGTATACATAGTTAAGTATATGATATGTATTGTATATGATATATAAGGTGTACAGTATACCTTAACAAGGTAGCTATACTTAATAGTTAACAATTCTGTACTATAAACTTTAAAATTTGTTAACAGAGTAGCTCTCGCATCAAGTGTTCTTACCACAATCAAACAAATTTTTAAAAAGTAAATAAAAACTCATGGGTTTGAGCCAAAGGGGTACAGGATGAGTCTGATCCAGGCAGGGGCAGATGCGCCAGGCTTGCTGGGAAGTTCCTACAACCAGGCCTTTAGAGAAGAAAACGAAAACACCTGTGATCCCTAAAAACCATCATATAAGAAAATCTTAATCTTCATTAGGCATTCACTCATGTCACTTCTAATCCTATGAGATCTAACTCTTGGTGAAGAGGAAGAAAAAAGAAAGGGTCTTCTAAGTGAGAATTAGCCAGGTGGAGATGGAAAGTTCTTTATCTGCACAGACGTTAGAGTTTCCTTATCTGGGTGATGAGTCCCAGCATCTAGGCTGACCTCCAGACTTCCTTAGGTGTTTGGTAAAAAGATACCCTGAAATTCCTTTCTGACTCCCACCATTTCATTCTTGTTTGGCATTTTTCATTTTGTGGGGTTTCCAAAAAAAATAGCACAAAGAAGTCAAAAAGAAATGCCATGGCACAGAGCAAGGAGCCACACGAAAACTCCCGAGAGATGGATTTGACCCAATCATTCTGCCATCTTTATTTCCAAGTAGAACAGGCCTACCTTTCTTCTCTGTGGAATCCTCTCTTCTTTCCCACATCCCTCTCCTGCCCCTTCTGCCCTTTATGCAGTCAATATAGCTCTACATTTGTCTCCTGATGTCTTCCTTCTCCTGACCCTTGTGTGGTCAAAGGAGGCCTAGGGAGAAATGTGAAAGAACAGGGCCCCAGACAGTTCAGGTCCTATGTAGGAGAGGCTGGGAGGAACCACGTTACCGGAAGGCCAAGGTAAAAGGTGGAGTCCCATGGCAGGTCATATTCTAGGAAATGGAACTTGGAAATTCCCTCCTGGATTGGCCCAATGCTTTATGAAAGAAGACACAAAGGGAATTAGAGAAGAAGACCCTACAAACCACTAGAGTAAAAAGAAAATGCACTAGAAGTAGAAGGGCATGAACTGCTGGGCCTTACAGAGCTGCCCACGCCCTGACCAGCAGTGAGTACACCAGTGGTACAGCGTCTAGCTGGCCATACCCACTGTATTCCTGAGGTACACAGGCCAAGCCTTCATCATTTATTTGTCTGTATGTTCATGTGTCTTCTAAGTTCCAAATGCTGTGCTAAGTAACGAGAATACAGAGGAGACTCCTTACTGATTGGCAAGAATTTACTGAGAACCTACTTTGTGCAAAGCCCTGGAGGAAGCATGGGAAGACAAGGAAGCTGAGACAGGACCCAAAATGAATGGCAGAACGTCCCTGTCATGAAACTGGATGAAGGGACAAAGCAAATCCTGGTGAAGTAGCTTGCTGGAAAAACCTGGAAAAAAAATGTACTTTTCTTAGAGGAACCTCTCCCACAGAAAGATGTTCACTTTTGTTGGAAAAATGCTGGCTTTCCTGGGCATTAGGATCAGACTTTGATGAAGAAATTCAGAAGAGAGCTGAATTTCTCTGACGAGGAAAGGAGGAGATAATCAGTGGCTGCTTTAGGGAACGGTTCAGAGAGAGGGAGAGGGAGACCCAGAGACCCATGACTAAAGAGGGAGCCCTGACAAGAGAAGGCGAAAATCTTTGTCATTATTTATTGCCGGGTGTCGTATCATGTAGCTTTCTCCTTCATCTCCCCATAAAATTGTAGTCAGTTCTTCACTACTCACTAATGCTTTGTGGGTTGGGTCTGTTTTGAGGGGATGTGATAAAGCCTGGAATCTCATTTCCAAATGGTCAGAGGCAAAGGCAGAGTGTTTTCATGTGAGAAAAACTATATATGAGTTATCAAGGACACATTTTTAGCAATGCATTTGCAAGTTTAGATGTGAAACACATGTGCTCAGGAAGTTCAGAGGGAAGTAATCTGAGGATGAGTGGATAATCAGGGCAGTCTTCCTAAAAGAAGCAAATTTTGAACTAAATATCCCTTGGGAGATAGATTCAGGTCATGGAAATACAAAGGTATTATGTAAGTTCACAGAGACCCCAAAATACACGTATGGTTTCCTAATCTCAACTCAAGGTACAGACATGTACATAGGCAGACACAAGTGCATTCAGCTATGCCAACACCTACCATAGAGGAAAATACAGGCATCACCAGATCATACATCCGTTACCACAACCAGACAACACATAGCATCCCTTTCAGTCTATGCAAAAGTGGTCCCTCCTCTCACTGAGATGTACAAAAAGCGGTCCATTAGTATTAAAACGACCTCACTGCCGAAGTGATTTATAACATGTCAGACATTTTTAGTGGAAAAATGCAAATACATAGCAGAGAAGGTTGGGCACAAGTCCCTTGAAACCATTGCCTCACAAAGCTTAACAAGGGTCTAGGTCTTTCACAGAGAAAAGCTATTCAATCTAAGCAACATCCAAGATCATCGCATCAAAGTCAGAGGCTTTAAAGAATACAAATTGTCAACTCAGAAAATAAGAAATACAAATAGCCAATAAAAAAATACAAATACTATTTTAAATGTGCATATAAAATATATAAAAATACAAATACTGTTATATATATACAAGAAATCAGCTTCACCTGAAGTTAAAGAAATACAAATAGGGCTTCCCTGGTGGCGCAGTGGTTGAGAGTCCGCCTGCCGATGCAGGGGACACAGGTTCGTGCCCCAGTCCGGCACATGTCGCGGAGTGGCTGGGCCCGTGAGCCATGGCCACTGAGCCTGCGCGTCCAGAGCCTGTGCTCCGCAACAGGAGAGGCCACAACAGTGAGAGGCCCGTGTACTGCAAAAAAAAAAAAAAAGAAATACAAATAAAAATGACATAATACAATTTTGCCCTAATTTGCAAAATTTAGAAAGAATTAAAAAGTTCCGCAATGCTTCACATGGGAGTCTGAAAAACTGTGCTCTCAACTGTAGCAGTAGGGATGGCAATTTGGTACATAAGCCTCACGGGAGGCCACATCTACCAAAAGCCCTACACACGTGCATACTCCCTAATCTGTAACTTCACTTCGAAGACTGTATCTTGATGGAATACCCAGGTAAGTGCATAAAGATGTGTGTGTATAAGGATTTCATCATACTGGTTTTGAAAATAGTGAAAAATTGGAAGCTATTTAAATATCTAATAAAAGCTTATTGTTAAATAAAATATGGTATCCATTCAATGAAATACTATATTACTATTATAGGAATAATATAAGGTTTCCTGACACCAAAAAAATGTTATAATACATAGAAAGATATTGTAAATGAGAAAAGCAGATTCCGTACAGTATATAATATGATACTCTTTGTAATAACAGAGATAGTTAATGTATTTGGTGGTTAAACCAGAAAATCAGCTGCATAGCAGCAGTGGCCCTTTTGGCTGAGTGCTGTCCAGAAAAATGTCTGACATAAAACAGGCCCTCAATAATCTTTGTTAATTAATTAGATGCATGCTTACTATGCACTAGGTACTGTTGTAAGCACTTGATAGAATATTTTGTTCTCTCAACAGCACTGTGCTCTAAGTCTTACTATGAACTCCACTGAGCCATGAAGAAGCACAGAGAGGTTAAGCCATGTGGCCAAAGTCACCCAGCCAGCCAGTGGTAAAGCCACGATTCAGACTCAGGCAGCCTGAATCCAAAGTCTTCACTCAAACACTTTCTGTATGCATGTGTAGAGAAAAGTCTGCAAGGATGTGCACCAACACATCAACAGCAGTGATTTGGGCAACACTGGGTGGTGGGATCATTCAAGGTTTTGTTTTCCCATTCTACTTAGAGTTTCCTAATTTCTCTACAGTGGTGTAAAAATTACTTTTTTAAGGTATATTAATATTACTTTGAAATAACATGCAGTTTCCTTTAATGGATGCTTTCTCTGACCAAAACAGAAGAAAAGTAAAGCAGAGGAAATGGGTTCTCAAGAGGGAGGGAAAAGATAAGGAACAAGTAGAGGGACCAAGTTTCCAAAACTAAGGTAAAAAATTTCAGAAACTACAAGCCCCCTAACTTCCCATGTGTTCTTCCCTGTGTCCTTCAATCCCAGAGGGTTCCAGGACACTTCTTGGGGTCGCTGCTCACCTGGACAGACACACAGTAGCCCAACGTGCAGGGCCTCTCGCAAGGCCATCTGCATGCGGACGCAACCATTTATTTGTGGAGGTTCATTTGCCCAAAGACGTTTCTTGAAGTTTTGTGCTGGACAAGGGGTGGCATGAGGGATACAGCTTGAGAAGGAGAGTCCCTGCCTTCAAGAAATTCAGAGATTGTTTGGGAGACGGGCAAACTGTAAACACACAAAGTATGACAGAGCTAATAAAACAGAAGGAAGTTCAGGATGTTATGGGAGCATCTGATTCCTGTAACATCCTGTACTTGCCTCTGTCACAGAGCTCACTGCATTCTCTGTTTTAATTGTCTGCTTTCTCGTCTGCCTGTCCAACCATCTATGAACTTCTTGACGACTGGCACCGAATCTCACTCATGTTTGTGTCCCAGCACTTGGCACAGAGTAGGCTGCTTAATCAGCAGCAGCTTTGCCTGAATGGTTATCTCTATGGGGCAATGGCTCTGTCAGCAACGTCTCCGGGTTTGGTCCATCGAGGATCAGGCCAAGAGAAAGGCTGCACCTAGAAAAGAATGTCCTAGAAATCTCTCTGGCTCAGGTGGAGCGAACCAGGTGAACAGACAGAGAAAGCAAGAAATTCCTAGGCTGCATGAACATCAGTATAAGATACAGCTGATTTGTTTTGGTCCAAATAGATGTAGCTGCAGCAGAGATGAGGGACAGAGGGCCTTTTAGTTACACTAAGGTCAGATTTAATCCTCCAAGCTATGAGGATTCCAAAAAAAAAAAAGAAGAAGAAGAGATATGGGCAGATTTGGTTATAGGAAAATCACTCTGGTAGCACCGTGGAAGGTGGAAGAAAAGGGGCAAATCAGAGGCAGAGGCTCATTCAACTAGGAGATCACTGCAAGGAAGCAGCTGGAAAATAATGATCTGGATGAAGACAGGGTCTTCGAGTGTGCAGAGAGAAAGACACCCTAACATTATTTTCCTCCAGGCCAGCTTGAAATCATTCTCAGCCATGCAGAACAGTTAAACATGGCGCTTGAGTGCGAAAAAGGCAAAGCTGATCTTGAGGACTTAGCCCTCTTGCCAGCTCAGCAGCGTCAATCCCCCAAGGCTTCACACCCCACTAGCACCTCGGCACACACCCCTCCCGCAGGCAGGGACGAAGACACCCAGGCAGCCAGAGGAACGCTCAGAAGCGGCAGCAGAGGGGGAGAAAGTCCATTACAGAGCCCAGCATCTGTGTCTGGCAGCTGCCAGGCAATCTCCATGTGTTCCTGCAGCTGTCGGCGTGATCGCAATGGAAGATGGAACAGAAGGACAAAAAGAACTTTCGGCAAGTAGTGCCAGGCAGGTAGGGGGGCGCTGGGGCAATCGAGGCTGATCCACTGGGTGCTCCCAGGAGCTGCCGCTTGCCTTGGAGGATCGCCACATAGAGCCCCTAGGTTGCCAGACCATTCCTGGGGCTGGGCATGGCAGGATACCAGTCCCCTCACCTGAGCCAGCTTCCTTAGTTTGATTTCATGGCCCCTGTCTCCGTGTCTCTGAAGGCTCATTCAACTAGTATGACTTCTATCACTTTGTGTTCAAATCTGTGAATCAAAGGTAAGTATGGTGGGAGAACTGTGTGAGAAATTCATGACCCCCCCTCCCCAGCAGATAATCAAGGAGATGACCCAGGGTATCTCATTCAACCAAAATAGGGAATTACTGATTTTGATAGCAGGCTGGAGGCAGGTATCATGTTGATTGTCCACTCATTCATCCATTAATTCAGAGATTTATCAAGTACCTACCAAGTCCATAAGAATATAGTAGGCTTAGTGGCAGCTGAAAGAGGCATAGAAGGCAAAATAATAACGCTTGGGATATATGTCATGCTGTACAACTTACAAAGAACTTTATCCATTACTTGTTTTACAACTAGAGCTAATATTCAGTCATTTGCATGGTACAGGTGTTCCAGATAGTTATAGCCATTGACTACCCTGATTGGTCAGCGTTCTTGTGAACCAGTTGTTAAATACAGCATTTTGAAGACTACCCCTGCCCACAGCAATGCTGCAAGGTCATATTTACATTCTCAATGATTCTGGCCTGTGACCACCTCCTAGTGGGTGACACAGTCAGGATTAGAACCCACAAGTCGCTTATGATATAGTTAGAAGAGGAAGATATTAGAGAGATATGAAATAATTCTGGAGTGACATGAAAACAAGTGCCTGACTGTGTAAGCCAGAGAGCAGACACAGCATGTGGGTGAAATAAAACCTAAGGGAAAGATCATCAGGTACACAGGGAAGCGCAGAGGGGGTGTCCTTCTGTGGTGGGGTTTCACAGCTGATACAGGCCTTAGAAAATATTTGGGATTTAGATGGGGTTTTGGTCATGGTTGTCAGGGAAAAAGGCTCTGGAGACAGAATGCCTGGGTTAAAAACTCAGCTTTCCGTGTATAAAATGAGGATGATAAGAACGGTGTCTACTCAAGGGTTGTTCCGAGGATCAAGAGATAATCTAGGTAAAGTGCCTGATATAGCATGTGCTCAATAAACGACTGGTGTCATTCTTTCATTTCCCTTTGTACATATGGTAAACGGTAAATATCCCTTTGCAGAAGCTCTTCATTTCCCACATGTAACATCCGGAATTCCTAGTTGCAAGCAACAGAAACCACCTCTGGCTGCTGGTGATCTGTGAGTAGCTAAACAGAGAAAGAATTTATTGAAAGGTAATTCACAGAATCACTAGAAAGGCTGAAGACCCAGCTAAAAAAAATGGGCAAGAACCAAGGGAGCCTGGACAGCCAGGACCACAGGGTAAGTCATGCCTGAAGAGCCACCTGGAGAGAATACCCGGGCTCCTATTGGACAGAACTCCACAGCCACGCAAGACAGAGGACGCGACTCTCAGCACTGCCACAGCCACTGGCTTGAGTACTCTTCTCTCTCCTCCTCTTGAAACCATGTAATGAAGGATCTGGCTTAGTGGTTCTCAAGTGTTAGAGTCAGAAACCTCAGAAGCAACTGGAGAGCTTGTTAAAGCACAGATGCCTAAGTCCCATTCCTAGAGTTTCTCACTCAGTGATTCTGGGGTAGGGTCTGGTCATTTGCATTTCTAATGAGTTCCAGGTGATTCCAAGAACATTTCACTGATGCTACTGGCCTAGGAACCACACACTAAGATCTAGTGACTTAACTCACACTTTAAACCAATGGTTCTCAACTAGGGGCTATGCCCCCTACACCTCCTCCCCATGGGGGACATTTGACAATGTTCTGAGATGTTTTTTGTTGTCACAACTAGGAGGGGGGTGGCTACTGACATCTAGTTGGTAGAGCCCACCCCCTACCCCAACAAAGAATTATTCAGGCCCAAATATCAAAAGTTTTGTGGTTGAGAAAGCCTGATGTGTAAGATCCTGTAAGATTCCTAAGGGCAGACAGACACTTTTTCAGCATCATATTCTCACATCTAACACATCATATAGTCTGTAATATCTGTTCACTTGACGGTTATTAAATGGAATCATATGACTAAAAACTATGACTATCTTTTCTTAACCCGAAGTTGAAAACAAGTCTAGGGAGTACAGAGGAGGCTCGGACTGAAGACATTAGATGGGAAGCAGTCATAAAACCAAACTGTTGGAAGTGAAGTCATGGGAGAAGGACCCTCCAGACTTCTCATCGCCTGGTTCGCTGCCAACCCCACATTAATACCCCTTTCTGCATTCCCAAGCAAGCAACTTTGGCCTTCCAAAAGTTTCTCCCCAAACCTGCTCATCAGGCCTGTTAGTTAGACTTCAATAACTATCCCCCCTTCTCTTTCACAGGGGCGAACCCTGGCACATGGACACACAAATACAGGTGGCATTTTCCAACCTCCCTTGCAGCTTGTGTGGAAAGACCTGGCCAATGCAGCATGAGCAGAAACCATGTGTGCAAATTTGAGTCACATCCTTAAAGGGAGGGATGTGCCCCCTTTTCCTTCCCTTCCTCCCTCTTGCTGTTTTCAGTGTGAACGTGGCGGTGAGGTACCTTGGATCAAGCAGGTATGGGCCATACCCTGGAAAGGCAGAGCAAAAAGTTAACGTGAGCCTGGGGCCCTGGAAAATCTCAAAGAACAAAGCCACCATATGAGCACTGAAGCACCTTCTTCCAGATGGTTCCATGGGAAAGACATTTGCATTTTGTTTAGTCCAAACTTATTTTGAGTTTCTGTTATATGCAGCCAAACTCCTATGCTAGCAAATATTACTAGTCAAACTTGAAATCCAGCCACTTTTTTCACCATCAACATACACACGTGGAAAGCTAGGAGATTATCTCTGTGTGGTGGGACTCGAGCCATTTCTAAGTAGATCTGTCTCCTCTGCCTCAAACCCTACTCTACCTACTCTTCCAAAGATTCCTAAAGGCTCTCTCTCAGAAAAAGCCAAGGCTTCCATCCCTAGTAAAATATAAATACTCCTGGGAGGGATAACACTTTATGTTATTATCAGGTTTTGTACCTGTGAAAGACAGAATTGAGAATGTTCTGCTAAGAAGGGAAAAGGGGGCTTTAAAATAAAAATGTGGCACCACTGAAAACCCATAAACCTCACAAATTTGCCTAAGATTGGCCTGAGGATAGCTTCAAACCAAATACTGCCACAGTGACCCCCTCCCCGTTACGAATACCTCCTAAGTCTTAATACGCTAGTTAAGGACTGAAGCTGGCCTCAGCGCCTTTGATCATGTTGAGGAGAGTGGGGCCTTCTAGGTGGAGCCCGTACCCTCTGGAGAAGGATTGGCCGCATTATCAGGTAAGTTGCACAAAGTTCCTGTCCCATCCATGGGACAGGAGCAGGACGGGGAAGCCTTCCTCGCGAGAAGGAAAGTCACGCTTTTCTTCCTGGCTTTCCCAGCTCTTTGGCTTTAGCGGATGATATTGCCTTTCCCCGTGTGTCCTTGACTGAGTAGACACTCTAATTTATCTAGAAGTCACTTTTCATTTTGGTTTGGGATCTGGTAAATTTTACAGCCTGCAGTTGACTCAGTATGCCCCGAAGTGAAGGAATCTATATATTCTGTCAATCTTCTCGCTTTGGGGAATGTTTTAAATGGCATTTGGTGATTGAAAGTAAGATACGATTGCCCTGTGACAAAGAAGCTAATGATCAAGGCCCCTCTAATAGCTTTCACATTACTGTTAAGTCACAACACTCTCCCACTACTTTTTATTCATGCAAATGAAGTATGAATCAAATGAGAGCAAACTGTCTGTCAACAGGTTGGCTTAAATACCAGAAATCTCTTTTTCTTCCCTTTTAAATAAAGAGCAAACAAGGACAGAAAAGAAACAAGATGGTGCCTTTTGGTTTTGTTTTAATAGTTTGGGGTTTTTTTTTCTGTCCTTCTCCTGCAGTAGGCCTGAAAGGTCACAAGATAAGTGTTTTTCATTCATATCCCTGAGCTGAAGGTATTTGGAGACGATAAAAATGCACTTTTTTGTTCTCCCTTTTACATTTGGAGTCCTCCTGTCAAGGTGCCCAGAATAATGCTTCTGGAGCAGATGGGGAAGGCACATGAAACCATGCTGGGAAACCGCGTTTCCAGAAACAGTGTCTGTGTCAGCCCCGTTCTACCACAGAAAGAGCCACCTGGGGGAGCCTACCACGCCATCCTCTGTACCCTGCACCCATGTCCAACAGGACCTTTAACACTTGGCCGTTCCTAATACTTACTCATTTGGCACCTGCTTCTAGAGACCCCATACTTTTCATCAGGCTTTGTCCTGACGGTGGTATTGGAAAGAATCTTGAGATAAGAGCCATATCTGCAGCCATAAATGCAGTCATGCTAAGGGGTAAATGACTATAGGCAGCCCCGGGAAGACAGCTGTGCTTGTAGGGTGTCTGCAGGCCCGTTAAGCCAGGAGGTAAGGATTTGGCGGGAAAACGCCTAAGACTCTGCTGCTTCTCTTTCAGTCTCCAAGATCGTTGTCTTATTATGGATGTTGTGATTGGTATCACTCAATTATACCTCCAGACGAAAGGGATCTGGGGAAAATAACCAACAGTGTAACTCTCCAAACCAACGACTGCACCCATACCATCCCTGCGCCATTTCATTAGTTTTAGTTAGACCTCACTAACTAAACCCAGGGCCGGATGGATATGATTCAAAAACAGTCAGTCCTTTTGGGGTCTCTGGAAGGGGCCAATAAATATAGGAGGCTTCTTCACCGGAGATCTGAACAATTGATAAACAAAACAGAGGAGGGGCAGAGGGAAGCCAAAATAAAACCTTTATTATCAATACAGACCAACTGACAGGACATTGCTCAATGTGAGAGCCCCAGAATTAGGCAGAGCTGCTCTCCCAGGCACAGGTATGCTGGACCCTGGAAGATGGCCCGTTCAGTGTAGAGGGGGAAGAGAACTCCTGCTTCCTGCAGGAAGGTGGATGGCTCTGCAGAAGGAAAAGAGGAGGGGTAGGTCACACATGTCCAGTTTATTTCTCCTAAAAGTATCAATCGGATAAATCACTCCCCTGGATCAAGTGAGTAAAGAGATGGAGTAGGTCCAGAATGGCACACCTCCTACAAGGAAAGAAACATCTGGAGTGGGGAACAAGCTCTCCCTGCCCGGTACCATTGCAGGGGGAGGAAACTGACCCAGAAAGAAGTTAGGAGATTTCGCTTATGATACCCAATTAATAAAAGGTGACGTCAAGTCATTAGACTGCCAAGCCCAAGGGTACCATGTCACCCACATAGATTCACTCTGAAGGACAGGAGGACGTCACCCTCATTCAGTCATTGGCCATTTCCCACCATTTCCCATGTGCCACATCGTCGCCTAGTTTGGCTTCTCAATTTTCATTCAAGTCTGCCAACACTCTCCTCTAAGTTGATGTTTAAAGCGATCCAATCACCACCCAATACCCTCGCAGAAGACCTACATCAGAGAAGATAACCCCAAATTCTTTACAACTCAATTTACATGAGAAGCATGCTCTGGAGGACCGGGCAGATTGTTCACAGTCCAATCTATCCTTATTTGTCTTGGTCTCCTCATATACAGCATTGCCTCCCCCAGGTTGATATTTAGAAGGAATTTCAGAGCAAAATTCTCCATTATATTTACTAAAGGGATATTGTTGAAAACATTGTCCATTTTGTTTCTCAGTCTCCTGAAATCAACACATACACACACACACACACACACACCTTTCTTAGCTCTAAGAGTTGTGTTGTTTTCCTAGTTAGGATACCCTTTGCTTAAGGTCACTATAGTTAATGTAAATTTTGTTTAAATCATGTCAATAAATTGTGTTTATCTTTTTTATTTGGTCATCAGGAAACTCAAAACCAAATCTGTGGTTCAGTGCCAGTTGAACAGTGTAAGATGCTGAAGGCTGTGTATCTGCAACTTCTTCTTTTGAAACTCTCCCTCTTACCACCCCCCCCCACCCTGTGTCTTATTTATAGTCTCAAGACAACAATGTTTGTTTTCTATTTTACAATAGACTAGGTATTCTTGCAGGAACTCATAAATTCCATGGAACGACAGAGACAAATAAAATGCATCCTTAATTTTCTTCATTAATTTGCAATAAATTCATTTTAAATTTGTATTAAAATATCCAAGAAATACATGTTACTTGGGCTTTAAAATTTTAGAATCAGAACATAAAATTTAATTTCATATGAATTTCCAAGTATTTAACAAGTTTTCATCTTGTTCATCAAATATATTCAGTTAGATTAGATTTTCCTTTTATTTGGTTGCTGACTCATACATTACCAATTACATTCTATTTTTCAACACAGTGACTTATTTCAACTTACTTTCTTTTTCACTTAGCTAATTCACAGTGTTAAGAGAAGCATTCAAGGGATGAAGCATTTGACTCAGGTTAATTCTGTTTTATTTCTACAAGTATATTCTAGATTTAAAATCATTAAATATTTTATATTACCACTTTATATGCCATGGAAAGTATATTGGCTGTTAGTAAATTTTGACAAAAGATTCTCACTAAACACATCTTCCAAAGACTCTCTCTGTTGGCATCTGCAGCTAAATTTAATCTCTTTTATATCCCATTGCCTCTTGAGATTGGAAGGCACTTTTTTGGTTCTCGTTTTGGTTAGTGTTTTCCCCCCGGAAATATCAACTGTTGCTGTCATTCTTACCGAAGTAGATTATCTCATTGTTGGTTCTATAAGCCAAGCTTATTCCTTGCAAAATATTTTTTAATAATCCAAAGTCCAACCACTAGACCAGCTGTCATCAGTTTGGTCTTTAATATCAGAAGTAAAAGGGACAGAAAATGAGACCATGTTATTTTCTATACCTTCTTCACGTGTTCCACTCTTTGATTTAGAGAGTGAAGAGAAAGAAACCAGTGAGGATTTTGTTTTGTGTTTTTAAGTGTCAGGTATATGGTAACATTTATTTTTTAAATAGAAATGAGACACTGAGTTCTTAAATTCATATAGATCGGCACACACTTGATATTCATTAACTCATTTCTTCATCCATTCACTCACCAAATATTTACTCAGCACCCACTCTGTGCAGACATTATCCTGAGGGCAATAAAGGGAAGGATAGTCCACATTGCCGAGGAAGGCAAAGAGGAGGCAAAACACCTGTCCCTTGCGGAGCCAACAGGCTACTTAAGGAAACACGGCGTGCCCAGGGCCTAGCATACAGTAGATGCCACATAGATGTGGGCCATCTTGAACTATAACCACGAACACATTTTCAGGTCTCTAATTCAACCACATGTCCACATGTCCACATGGATACAGATCGACCTGAGAAGCTGTGGTCTGATACCATGTGCATTACTCAGAAAGCAAGACCATTAGACTCTGCTCATTTAAGTTCATCCATTTTACGTTAGTAAAATTTCCCCATGCAGTCACTTCCTGTTTTTCCCCCATAAAACTGGGAAGTATTTTAAAGATGCAGGCTCTGGAACTAAGCTATCGAGATTTTTTAAAAATTGATATATAAGTTACATATAATAAAATGCAAGGTCTTATGATTTTGAGCATTCAGTTCGATGTTTTACCAATTGCATACACTTAGGTAACCACCACTTAAATAAGATAGAGACCATTTCCATGACCCCAGAAAGATTCCTTAAGCCCCTTACCAGGCAATCACTTTCTGATTTCTATTACTATAGATTAATTTTGTCTGTTCTACAACTTCATGTATGTGGAATCGTGGAGCATGTACATTTTCATGTCTAGCTTCACTCAAATCATGTTTTTGAGACTTTGTGCATTTATCAGTAGTTTATCCTTTTGTATTGCTGAATTGTACTCCACTAGACAGATAGACTACTGTTTGTTTATCCATTCTCTTGTCAGTGGAAATCTGGACTGTTTCCAGTGTTTGGCTATTATGACTAAGATTGCTATCATCATTTTTTAAAAGTCGTTTTGTGCACATGTGTTTTTATTTTTCTCAAGTAAGTACCTAGAATTTAGTATTTCTGGGTCATAGAGTAGATACATGTTCAACTTTCTAAGAAACTACTAAATAGTTCTCCAAAGTGGGGTGTCATTTTACACTACTGCCAACAGACATATCAAAGTTCTGGTTGCGCCACATGCTCACACTTGGTATTGACTGTCTTTTGGGTTTTAGCCATTTTCATGTGGGTAAAATAGTAGCTTTTAATAGTAGTAAGATAATAGGTTTTAATTTGCACTTTCTTGATGACTAATGGCTTTTCATCTCCTTCTCGCCATTTGTATGTGATCTTCTGTGAAATGTCTGTTCAAGATTTTTGCCTATTTTTTTTTTTTTGGCTTGTCTTCTTACTGTTGATTTGTAGGAGTTCTTTACATATCATGGATATAAGATCTTTATATCTATCTATCTATCTATTTATATCTTACATTTTTTTCCTCAGTCTGTGACTTAAATATTCATTTTCTTCATAATGGATCAGACCTCACCTGGTCCCTTCTCCTAGTTAAGTTCTCTGGGCAGAAATGTAGAAATATAGTCCTTCTGATATCACTAATCATCAACCTTTTGTTTTCATCATACAAGGAAAGGCAGTTCTCTCATTCTCTCCCTATCCACTCTCCTTTCCTTTGCTGATGGTCTTTGTTGAACTTGACACGTCCTTGTAGTCATCTATGTATCCCTAGTCTGAATTAATTACTTCATTTTCTAAACACACATAGCACTTATCTCTTCATTTCTTTCTATATTAATAGTTTACATGTCTTCAATCCAGACCACTGTATTTAACCCCATATATTTAGCATGTCTACTTGGACATTCCCCTCGAACCATGCAGCCTCCAAATGGAATTTTTTATTCCACCCCTTGCAAAGATATTCCCTCTTTGGGCTTTCTGTCATGGTAAGTGGCACCACCATATACCAAGTTCTTATTCCAGAAATCTAGGTGTGTCTTGACTCGCACATCCAACCCCTAGGCCAAGGCCATTGATCTTACCACCTTCCATGCCAAAACTCTTGAATTTATCCACCTGTTTCCATCCTACTGCCCCATCCTGCCATTTCACATCTAGATTCCCGTTTGGGCTTTGTTGTCTTTCTTTCCACTACACCCCAACTGTGTGGTCTTTCAGGTAGTTTCTAGAATATACCAAGATTTTTCTTCTCAGATCTTTGCATTTGAAATTCCCTTGGCTGTCAGTGCTCTTCTCTAGGGCTTCCTTGATCTGAAATAGCACCACCCTACCCGCTCTGATACTCTCTGTCGCAATACCCTCTTTATTCCCTTCTTAGGATTTATCCCAAACTGTGGTCACATTTTCCTTGTTGCTCTCTCCCACCAAGATGTAAATTCCCAGAGTGTAGATTCCCTCTTGTTCACTAGTTATATCTCAAGGATCCAGCAAAATGCCTAGCACTGATAGACACTTGCTGAGGATTGTTGAATGAAGGAATGTTTTCCTCACCAATTAGAATGTAGGATCATTTTTCTTTTCATTTTCTATCCACCCCAAAACATTTCTTTGCAAATAAGAGTATTATAAATGCCTCCCTAGGTGGATTACATTGATTTCCTTCAATGTGTTTAGCAAACTGCGTCACTTTTCCCAGATCAGCTTTTCTGATCTCACTTCATATATCCTCCAATCTTTTCCCTCCCTAGCTTACACATACCCCACAGCCCAACCCCAAATATGTTGTTTCTCTAAAGATTAATGCACGGCATATAGAGAGCTGCATCTACAAGATACCACATATTTGGCAAAAGTAGTTTTATGTGGATTCGGTCAATTTGGTGAAGAAAAACCAGCTGCTTAACAGAGCTGAGTAGTCAGCGGCAACAGACAGGTAGACATCGTGTCCAGGCACAAACGCTTGCTGTTTCCTGTACCTTCCTCTCCCTGGTATCACTCTCCCCTCTCATGAGGGTGTTTGAGTCTGATCCTCTCAGCCAAGTGGCAGATGGAGAAATTGTTTGCAACTGAGAAGAGAATATTTTATCAGACTTCCTACAATTGGGGTCCACTGAATTTTAATCTGCCAGCAAAGCACTGACAAAAGAGGAGGAAAAGTCTCAACAGGACATCCTGTAAGGTCGCCTCAGGAATTAGTATGTTTTTGGTCAACACTCAGTCAATAGATGATAAACTTTCAAGGGCAAATGAGAGAGTCCTGAAACAGACACCTCCTTGGTCCCTTCGGCCTGCTGGTGAAGGCTGCAGGGCAGAAGGGAACATGGGTCAGGAGCCAGGAAGTCTGTATTCCAGATCTGGTTCTGGTCCTGACTCCTTAGGTCACGGCCTGTTGGTGATGTCACCTTTCAGTGTCTCGGTTGCCCCACCTGTACAATGGAAAGGATGCATCCTACTCCTCCCACCTGGGTTGTGAAGAAAATTAATTGGAAAATTAATATGCTATCCAGATAGATGAACAAAAAGTTGTTTTGTGAAATTAATAATATTTTATTCTTTTTCCTCTCATACAACTCCACAAAAGGCTCTGTACAATAATGATAGCCACTGATGTTTATTGAGCAGTTACTATACACCAGATGCATGCAAAGCAAATATATACGTGGAAAGTGCTCTTTGCATGACTTATCTCCTGTAACTCATATTAAACCCTGGGGGAGGATGCCAAAGGGGGCGCAAAAGTATGAAAAACAGCATATCTTATTAACGGATTTCAATATTACCTAGGGCCTGACCAGTAAATGCTCCTGGAAACCAAGGGTTGTGGCAGGGCACCATGCCTCAGAAAATATTTCCATAGGCAAATTGAAACAAAGAACCAGATATCGATCCCCCAGAACTGCATTGCTACCTCCTGTGAAGCATTCCTCCCTGCCACCCTCATAAACAGATACAGAATATGTATACAAACACATACACAAATAATAATAGTCCAAATTTATCATGCACTATTATGTGCCAAGCATTTTACATATATAATCTAAATTACTCATCACATCAACCCTCGGAGTAGGTACTATTTTTAGCTCCAAGATAATGAAACAGAGAGATGGAGAGTAACTTGCCCAAGATGTTGTGGGCGGGTAGTGACAGAGACAGAACTTGGGCCAGTTTTTCTGAAATTTAGGACTTGCTTTTCTATCCACTATCCCATACTATTTCTCGATGCAGTTTTTTTCTCATTTTAATATTCTTAAATTAAGTTTTACAACTGATGTGAACATTTAATATGGTAGTAGTTGTTTAAATCCTCGAAAAACAAACAATTGTCATTCAAACAATGTTACCTAAGAATAGGGGACATAGGATGGGACACAGGACACAGGACAGAGTAGAAGGTGCACATAACTGTGAGGCAGGAAACCTGGTTCTCATTTCAGTTCTGCCAGTACCAGCCATACGACCTAAGATAAACCACTTGGTCTCTCTGAGTCTCTGGTTAGAAAATGAGGGCATTGAACTAAAAGGTACTGAAATTTCATGCATGTTCTAAACTCCCACATGGAATCTAGAGCGAGTGTGTATAAGATCATTCTCCAACCAATAGCCTGGGCTGTGACTCAGTAGCTCAGGGAGATTAAAGGAGATACACTCAAGACCTCAGCCCCCAACTGCTGCACATTCCTCTCCATCCCAGGCCCTTTCTGCAGCTCTCTGGAAACACAGGCCGGATCCAAGGCGCCTGTTCCAGCATCACTTCTGTTTACTCCACCATCAGGATGGTGTCATTTAGCCAGAGCCATCATTCATAGTCACACCAAATGGCCCATGAAAGAAAAGTTGGTTACACTCGAAGAACAGATGACAAGTGACAGGCTCCGCTCCTGATTTTCCACAATAACAGAGGAGACCAGCAACTGCCGTGGTGGTCCAACACCCGAACAAGGTACTCCCTTCCAAGCAGACTCGGTCTGCCGACATCCACTCCCCTCTGGGGACTAAAGAGCATCCCTTGTCCCCTGTGAAGCTGGGCAGCCCTGTCTTTCCAGGGATAATATCGGGAGAGTCACTCACAGCAGCCCCTGCTCATCTGAGTTCTGCTGCTAAATAATTTTTATTTTGTGAATACAAGTTAATCACTTAACTCCTTTGCATACCCAGTGCTGCCAAAGTAAGCAGAACAGACATAGGATGGTGGTGAGAATGAGCTGAAAACCAGAAACATGAGGGGGAGGAAACGACTGTAGAAATTCTCAACCAAAAGCAGTAACTGGAGACAACTGAGCTGACTTTGCCAATCCCCAGGCAGGTCTACACTCCTTTATTTTGGCTAATGAATTGCAAAATGAGGCTGCCTCCAGTACATGACTGGACATCTGCCTGCTACCTGTGGGATCATCAGAAGTTTCAGTGATTGAAAGCAAGACTTATCGGAATTTTTCCAGTCTGCTCTGCGGAGGTCATTCAGTTTTAATTTAAAAGTTTTACTAAAAAAGGACAGGTCCAGTAGTATCATTTTTTTTTAAGTTTTATTGAAGTATAGTTGATTTACAATGTTGTGTTAATTTCTGCTGTACAGCCAAGTGATTAGGTTATATATACATCTATATATTCTTTTTCATATTCTTTTCCATTATGGTTTATCACATGATATTGAATATAGTTCCCTGTGCTATACAGTAGGACTTTGCTGTGTATTTGATTTGTCATTTTTTTAAAGTTGAGCCATGTAAAATTGCTATTTGCCCATTTTTGACCTACGAGAGTAGAAATATCGTGTGGTTCAATCTAATACTTTATGCAAGCCACTGTCCTAGGTGTTGAAAATATAAAGAGAGATAAGACACAGTCTATCCTCAAGGGGCTGCCAAAAGAGAATCTCATAAAGAATTAGCTGCAGATTGGGTGTGCTTGATGCTATAAGAAAGAGGTACAGGGGAAAAGGGGTGGGGTTGAGGTAGAAAGGCAGTGTCCTGAAGTAGGAGTTTGCTCCTTTCATTAGTAGGAGTCCAGATCCAATGGAATGAGCACTAAGCCCCCCTTCCTGCCATCTCAGCATCTGAAGACCAGACAGCAAATGCAGAATCTCCAAGCAAGTCTAAGAGCAGGCTGAGTTCTGAGCCTGCCAACTTTGACTGAGTCTCTTCAGCATTTGGTATTTTTATGGGTCTCTGAATGCTTCCCTTGAATATTAATCTTCCTCAATTCTTTAAGTATATATTAGTTATTACATATTTTTGATTAATATTTGATGGCCGCTTAGGCTGCCGAGAGCTCCCATAAATTTCCCAAGTGGATATCTGGCACTGGGTAAGTGTGGGAGACCCTTTGTGTGGAGCAAAGACATCAATCATTTTAAGTCTCTGACTCCACACCTTAATACCCAAAGATATATTGCTAAAAGCCCATAACAAGTCATTAAAAATGAATATCTTGTGGCAGTTTTCATGCCTGCAGAATTCCGCAGCAAAGGGAGGGGAGCTTACAATGCGGCAGAGCCCAGTTAGCTCCAGCTTACCATGCTCTCTGGGCATGTTTTAAAGATTCCCTATTTCTCACTCCAGGACCAGCTACGTAATTTGCGACGTCCAGTGCAAAATGGAAATGCAGGGCCCTTGTTAAACAGTTATTAAGCATTTTGACACAGCAACAGCAGTGCATTAAAGAAGCACAGGGCCTTTCTTTTTTTTTTTTTTTTTTTTTTTTTTTTTTTTATGTATTTTTTTAACATCTTTATTGGAGTATAATTGCTTTACAATGGTGTGTTAGTTTCTGCTTTATAACAAAGTGAATCAGTTATACATATACATATGTTCCCATATCTCTTCCCTCTTGCATCTCCCTCCCGCCCACATTCCCTATCCCACCCCTCTAGATGGTCACAAAGCACTGAGCTGATCTCCCTGTGCTATGCGGCTGCTTCCCACTAGCTATCTATTTTACGTTTGGTAGTGTATATATGTCCATGCCTCTCTCTCACTTCATCCCAGCTTACCCTTCCCCCTCCCCATATCCTCAAGTCCATTCTCTAGTAGGTCTGTGTCTTTTTTTTTTTTTTTTTTTTTTATTAACATCTTTATTGGGGTATAATTACTTTACAATGGTGTGTTAGTTTCTGCTTTATAACAAAGTGAATCAGTTATACATATACATATGTTCCCATATCTCTTCTCTCTTGCGTCTCCCTCCCTCCCACCCTCCCTATCCCACCCCTCCAGGCTGTCACAGAGCACCGAGCCAATATCCCCGGAAGCACAGGGCCTTTCTAAGCGTGTGACTACTCAGGTCACACGGGCGTGAAGCCAGCCCTGCCTCTCTGCCCTCCCCAGCACCCTCATCTTCCTCTGTCTGGAACTTAGTCCCTAACTGTAAGTGCTTTCGATAAAAACGACAACAATGATAGCATTTTTTGAGATACCATAAGGGCACTCTATTTTCGTGAACTTTTCTTTTCATTCACTCATAAGATCAGAGAGGGTTCTTCTCAGTAGCCTGATAAGTACTATTATTACCTTTATCCTACAAATGGGGAGATCGAAGCCTGTGATGGTTAATTTTATATGTCAACCTCACTGGGCCACCAGGTACCCAGATATTTGGTCAAACATGATTCTGGGTGCTTCTATGAGGTTATTTTCAATGAGATTAACTAGGTAGACTGAGTAAAGCAGATTGCCCTCCCAGTTGTGGGTGGGTCTCATCCAAGCAGTTGAAGACAGAAAGGCTGACCCTCCCTCAAGTAAGGGGAAACTCCTGCTTGACTGTCTCTGAGCTGGGACATTAGTTTTTCCTTGCCTTTGGACTCTAGCTAAATGGTTAGTTCTTCCTGGGTCTCCATCCTGCCAACTGCAGATTCTGGGACTTGTGAACCAATTCCAATTCATATATATATATATACATATATATGTGTGTGTATGTGTGTGTATATAGTGAATATATGAATATATGTATAAAATTCATAGATGTATAGATACATGGATAATCTCCTATGGGTTCTGTTTCTCTACAGAAACTTGACTAATACAAAGCGAATATAGGCTGAGTAACTTGCCCAGCGTCTCGGAGCTGGTAAGTGGGAGAATTGTGACATGAATACAATAGATGTATACCTGGGAATGACTGAAGTGATGTTGCGCGAATGTGCGAACTGGCCTTGTTAGGAAGAAAGGACTAATTCCATGAAGCAGGGCAGAGGCCCTTAAACAGCTTTCATTTGGTGCAGGGCAGAACCAGCCGAGGCGGGAAATGCAGAGGATGGCACTGTGAGCTCACACTGATAAAACGGTACGAGAGAGCCGGGCTCTAGTCCCAAGACTGCTTCTAGCTAACAAGACGGCTTCACTAGGTGGGAAAACCCCTGCTCCCCAGAACTGTGATCCCCGTGTGGTAGGAGAGTGGGCTGGACTTCATGTCCTCAGTAAAGTCCCTTCCTGTCTAAAGAGAGAGGCTTTCACGGTTCAATCCTATGAGTTTCTGGAAGGAAATTGTCTAAGATGATACACGTATCCTCTCTTTTGGTTCCTTGAGATGACTTCTGTATTTTACTCCCTATGAAGTACCTCACCGTGCTCAAGACACGGTTGCACATCACGGCCTCCAATCGCACAGAGACATGAACAGGGTGAGGAAGAAGATTTTTGCCTCCAAACACCAGCAGTGCCCGGAGGCCCTACTGCCTCAGGATACATTTACATATACTCACCCAAACCTTCAGTCTGATCTGAGGCTGACGCATATTTTATTAGCTGTCAGCGTTCTGAAAGTGGGGAGAATGTGACCGAAGGCAGTTTCAAGGAACCCTTTCTCAGAAACCGGAAGTCTCTGTCCTTTCCCACATACTTAACCTACTGGAGAAGAATGATTACAAGATTCAGTAAGAAGGGCGAGAGGGAAAGTAATTAACACTTTTTTGAGTCCCTAATTCGTGCCAGTCTCCGGAGATAGCAGTTGATGTATATCATCTCATTTAACCCTCATGACAGCCTTGTTAAGCTGGAAACTATCCCCATTGTACAGATACTAATCTAAGGGGCAGAGACGTGAGATGACTTGCTTGTTGTCTCGGATTCTGAGCAAGGAGCAGAGCTAAAGTCAAAGCCAGACCTTCCTACGGCATCACACGTTCCCTGAAATGACCTGAGCTAAAACCCCAGCTCTATAAATGGAAACAGAGTCTGGGATAGATTTGGGCACTTTGAATGTCTCCTGAAGCCACTGGTTTATTTTATCAAATGCATTAATATTTGTTTATTGTTTACCAATATTCAGATCAAGTCAGGAAATTTAAGGAGAATAAGCCAGCTCCCATGAGAGAGTTTAAAATGGATATGATTCCAGTTTCTTTCATCTCCTAGGGTCCCAGGTCCCATTGCTCATTAAAAATTCCCGGGGACAACACAGGGAACATCTTTCCTGTTCCCCTGCCTCTGGGCCCATCCACCTTCTCATGAGCCCCAAGGAGCAGCAACATCCTTGCAAACTGAGATCTCCAGCACTGAGTGCTTCATCTTCATTGACAATATGATCCAGAGTTCCACCAGTCTTACGACTGAGAAACTATACCTCCAATCCTTCCTACTGTGCTCTAAGACTCTGTTCCCCAGGGTCCTGGTCTAGTTGTGGACATAACCTGAGAACTGTGGAATATAGCACAAGGCACAGCCTATCAGGCAACAGCAGTGACTGGGGACTTCTTCTCTGCCATCATACATCCTACCATTTCCCACACAGCCTCATCTCCTCTCAAAAGCTCTGCATCCTTCCAGCCTCTTTCACCTTCTCATTCACTTCCCTGTATTTAGTTCTGTGGTAATTATTTAGACAAGTGGTTTTAAAACAGGGGCAATTTTACCCTGCAGGGGACATCTGGCAATGACTAGAGACAGTTTTAGTTGTCACAACTGTGAGGGTGCTACTGGCATCTAGTGTGTAGAAGCCAGGGATGCTACTAAACATCCTACAGTGCACAAGACAGCTCTCACAACAAAGAATTATCCAGTCCAAACGTCAATAGTGCCACAGTTGATAAACCCTGATTGAGACCCAGGATGGCAAGTTTCTGCCACGAGTGCCCCTCCTCCCCACTTCCCCTCTGTCCTTTGCTGTCACATCAAGTTGATCAGGGCATTCATTCCCTCTGAGCCCAGTTCTGAGCTCAGAATCCTCTCAACACAGGGCTCCAGGCAGCCGCTAATACGTGATAGGTGCTGAAATGCAAAATCCGTATGTTAGACACTTTTGTGTTGGTCATATTTACCTACTGATATTGTAACCCTTTTGTAGCAAAGATCATGTTTTCTATACTTTATAGTCCCTGATGAAGATGAAGACAGGAAATGACAGAGGGAGGAAGAGAAAAAGGGTGGGCGGGGGGAGGGAAGTAAAGAAAATTAAAGAGAAAAGAAGGGAAGGAAAAGAAATAGTAGTGTAAAAGAAAAAGGAACGGAAAATTGCATACAGTCCAAAAGGAGGCACCACTGAGATCAATACCTCTGAAATAACTGAAGCAGCCCCTCTACTTGAGGAGATTATTCTGTATAGTCTTTGTTTTTGCTGTTATAATTTTTATTAATATTTGTATTATTCAAAATAATCCTATATATTCTTAACATGGTTCTTCCAAGTCAAAGAAGCCAACACTGTGAATTTCCCTACAGTCAAGAGGTTGACTCTCTGTCATGAGAACCTAGTTACTGTATTCTTTTCATTGCCTCAGTTGACCCAGGCTCCATGTAAGAATTCCCCAGTCCCTCCCAGTCTCTTCACCGCCCCCCAAGTACAGAGCTTTCTTGCGAATTGGTGAGGAAGAGCTGTCCTTTGGTTGTCATTTTCCCTAAAGGCCACACAGAGTGCCCCAAAGAACTGGATTCAAGGTTCTTCCCAGGGACTTCCCTGGTGGTCCAGTGGGTAAGACTCCACACTCCCAATTCAGGGGGCCTGGGTTTGATCCCTGGTTGGGGAACGAGATCCCACATGCATGCTGCAACTAAGAAGCCCTCATGTCACAACTGAAGATCCCACACGTTGCAACGAAGATCCCGCATGCCGCAACTAAGACCCGGCACAGCCAAAAATAAATAATAGATAGATAAATAAATAAATAAATATTTTTTTAAAAAACAGAAAAGAAAGAAAAATTTGTTATCAAAAAATAAATAAATAAAGGTTCTTCCCAAATGTCTGTCAGCTGTCATCTTCGTGTGGATTGCAGATTCAGGCAAGGGCCGGCATCCTCATAATAAACGGCCAGCCGTGGTGGCTTTGAGCTAAAAGAAACTCCTACACAGTGCTGACTGTTGATGGTCTTGACGGATTCATTTTGAGTGTTTTTATAGCTTAGATCTTCAGAAGAGGGTTGACAGGCCCTTTGTGTTTAAGGGTTTATGCCATGAGAATGGCACAGTCACATGTCTGTTTTGAACTTTTCCCTAACAAATGTGGAAATGTAGGCAGAATGCTCATGTATACAAAGGGCACTTCTGAGAAAATAACAAACCTTGCTATTGAGTAATCAAAGTGATCAATTTGTTGGAAAAAAACACTCTTTGAAGGCACGTATAATTTTTGGCAGCGTGTGTCTTGGGATTTTTTTTTTTCTCCCACAAACTGCCAACTAAAAACCCAAGCACAGTTTGGGTTTCAGATGCTTCCATGCATCTCTACCAGCTGAACTCACCCTGTCTAAGGTCCAAAGCATTTGCTCAGTGCGGCTTCCTGCGCTCAGCTCCTACAGTGGCCAGACTCGCCACCCGCTTCCACTGATTATTTTTAATGTTTTTTTTTCCTTTTTTTCTTGAACGTATTCCTATTCTCACAGTCCATCTGTTAAGTCTTTTCATTGGTGGCGTATCTGAGACCCCATGCCATGCAAACTCCCACAAAAGAACCTTCTTTGTCCATTGTGAAATGAAGTGATCCCTCCTTCCTCTCCGCAAAAGAGGGCTGCTTGGATGGGATCCCAATGCCTGGAGAGAGGAGACGGAGGAGGCAGGAAGAGACCATCGTCCTCCTTGGAGTCCTACTTAGTTCCTACTACTGCCCTTTCCACAGGGCGGACGAGAACAACACAAGTGGCTGAACCTCACGGAACAACGAGCGATAGCGTGCAAGTAATTCATGAAAGTTTAAAAGACTTTAGCCAAAGTGAGGACAATGTGTAAATTCAGCATCTGCAGAGCCATGGCATTTTCTGAGAAAACTCCAGGAAAGAGGTCAAAGGGCCACCGCCCCCTTCACCCCTTTCCCAGTGACTTCTGAGCTGCTCGCTTCGTGCCCCTGTAATTTTCAGGCAGCCAGGCCAATCGGGGCCTGTGTGGGCAATGGCTCTGCTTTCGCTCTTACTGAGAAAGCAAAGGCATCTTTCGTCACCTTTGCCTCCTGTAGAGAAGGGGCTGGTTCTCATGTTTTCCCCCAGCTCAATAGCTCAGGGCTTTGCTAATCTTGCTGAACACTTCAGTTTTTAGATGGTATATCAATGAGGCATTCAAACAGAGTAGTTTATACACAAAAATTCTGTCTGCTTTGTAAAAGATTATCCTTTTATAAACACTCGGCAGAAAACATAAAAGCAAATAGGGGACAGCACATAGAACAGGAAAGATGTTAGCAGGGAGATTAATACTGAATGGGTCGAAATGAATGGCGCTTACTAAAACGAGGTCCAGATACTTTGGCTGCAGTGAAACATAAATAATGGGAATGACACATCGTTTATTCGGGATAATGAGTTGATCCAAAGTAGAGGCCTAGGACAAGAGATTAAAGATTAAATATCCATCTCCTGATGAATATCACTCGCCAACTTTAACCTTTTCCTTCCAAAAGTACAATTTTACTGTAACAAGTGTACATGCTTATGCTACAGTACAGAAATAGGATTTTTAAAAAACAACAAATACCATTTGAATCACTTTCTGATCCTGGTGGAAAACATTGTTTCATGTTTCAAGACAGGAAGTGCAGTTTTGTTTTGTTTCTTTTCCTAGTCTATAGCCCCTGGAAAGTGATTTAAAGAAAAGTTTTCCCCTCAGTACTCTGCACTGGAGGAATCTAGTTTAGGGACTCTGCTTACAGCTTCTCATTCATCCATTTACAGAGAAAGTTTTTTCAAAACAAAAAGGAAAGTGAGACTGGCACAACCCCATATGGATTTCACGTGGCCAGTGAGCACCATAGAATGACAGCGTGAGACAAGCCTTAGAAACCATCTCATCCTGACTTTACCATCCTGTCGGGGAGGAAACGGAGGCTGGCAGCCAGGGCGTGTCCCAGCCAGGTCCCACAGCCAGTTAGAAGCAGACCCGGGACTGGGACGGGGCCTTCTGTCTCCCAGCCGCCCTCTCTCCACTGCACCCTGCTGCCTCTTTATTCCCTCAAGTTGGAAATAATGACCAAAGCAGCTTGCTGGAAGTGTCAGCACCCACATGCTAAATTAAAGCCCTGAATTCATGAAAAACTTAGACTATTGGAAGCTCTGAATACATAAGGGTTGGAAACAAAAAAAGGGGCTGGGAGCAGTTGTAGCAGTGGGAGAAAATATAGAAGAGAAGGGTGCAAAAGGAACGAACAGCAATCGCAGATGCCCGTGACGCCAGCCGCAGACCCTACCACCCGGGCACGATTTTGGAACAGTCCCTTAGTGGCCCTTCCCTCTCAAGGGGCAAGAAGAAATCAGGTGGTTTGCCCATTTCTCGCAGCCGAGTAGCTGCCCACTGTTCACAAGCCAAGACCGGGAGAGGGGTTCTGTGGCTGGTAGATACCAGTGGAATGAGGAGAGCAACAAGATTCAACTGTGGCATCAGAAAAAAAAAAACAAAAACAAAAATCCAGCCTACCCACCAGGCTGGAGCAGGAAACCATCGCAGGTTAATTCCACAGCCGCTCACCTACAGAGAGCAAGGTCAGAATCTGGCTGGTGTTCCATGTGATATCAGTGTGGTGGTTTCAGTCTATGCTCCAGGGAACATTTGTCTCGGTGCCAAACCAACGTGCATGCGTGGTTGGCAGGCTGCCCTCCAGGCCAGGGAAAAGGAGCTGTGGAAGTGTATCCATTTTCACTTTGCGAGTATCTGCATGCCAGCGCCTCACCACTGCTATTCTTTGGACAAAGAGGGGAATTTATGCTTGAGAGGGAGGCTGTTTTCAGGTATTCTGCTTCACATGGGGGTGGTGAAGCCAGCAATTCTAATCCTTCCATCCTCTCTCCTTGGGCGAATCCTCTGAAGTTCATCGTTTTGTCAGAGATGGAAATAATTGAACCACTTCCTAGATAAGAAAGGTATTACTGGGACCACCTGCCAGATCTTCTTAGCAGGAAAGAATTTTTTGTGATTACCATGTATGTCATAGGTTTCCACTTAGAAGGGGTAATCAAGAGAAAAGGCAAGGTATTCACAGGACATGAAACTGCCATTTTGAAAAAGAAAGGATATATTAAATAGAGATCTTTAAAAAGGGGTTCAGAAAGGGAGACCATCATAAATTCCATCCTTTTTTGAGCATTGAGCATGCTCAGTACTACAGACTCAGAAAAGAACCTCACCACCCAGCCTCCCTAAGTTGAAAAGATACCCAAAAGGAAGCCCAGTAATAAGCAGACACATTTAATATTTTTATCAAGTGATACAAGATACTAAGGCACAGGTAATAATGGAAACAAGAAGAGGGTAGCTACGTGGAGAAAGATGGTAGAAGGACTTCCCAAATGAAGCATCATGTTTTCATTGAATCTTTTCAGTGATGTCCAGTCCCAGTTGAGGTGATTGTCAGCAATGAGAAGAAAAGACCAAATGTGACACTGTGCTAGAGATGATGTTACACAGCATCAGAAAAATGATGCTACGTAGACCTTGGACCCACCCACAAAGGATTTCCAGTTAAATATTCCCAGTACTTAAAGATGCAACCCACACTTTTCCAGGTGTTACTGACATTCTCTTATGGATGGAGCCTATTAGTAGATCCAACCATGAAAAGGCTGCAGCCTCCAAAAAGGAGATCATTGCATCTTTACCTCCCCAGAGACAATTTAGTGATTTGTGAATGCAAATAGGCTTCCCTCAAATTAATGGCCTGGTGGTGAGTTGGGCCTGGGAATGTCTCTCAGACTGGCATTGGAAAACATTGATCCAGGGCATTTCCTGGCGGCCCAGTGGTTAGGACTCTGTGCTCCCAATGTCGAGGGCCCGGGTTTGCTTCCTGGTTGAGGAACTGAGATCCTGCAAGCTACAGTGTGCAAACACTGGTCTACTAGCAAATAGCTATAGAGGAACTCCCTAAATTGGTTCTTTTTCTCAGATTATCAGATTCTTAGCACACTGCATGGTCATTCTCATAGCTCCCAAACGACATGCCTACATGGTTGTGACGTTATGTTTGTCCTTAAGGCCAAAGCTGCTGAAAACCACAGGGATCTTAACAGAACAAATTACCATTTTCCCCAAATATTCTCACTGAAAAAAAAATCAATATTTTCATAGGTTAGTGGGTACAGTGAGAAAGAAAAAAGAATTCCCTTTTTATGGCTAAGACAAGTAGTGAGTTCTGGAGGGCTCTGACATGTTTCCCCAGATCTGGACCTGCCTCAAAGATTGTTTCATAGGTCAGAGCAAAGTTAATTTGTTTTACAAATCTACAGAGATAACTTAGTACCTGTAGTGCATGTTTTGCAGACTTGGACTTACAACCCCCGAGCACTCAAGTCTATATCTGTGTGACGCCAGCTAAGTCTGATCCCCATTAACTTGTTAGCTCTACACATTCTTTACAACTTGGACAGACTCAGGCATCACACAGTCCAAGACCTTAATGTCTGCTTGATGGAGAAGCAGAAGTAAGAACTGAAGGAGGCAGGGCCAAGACAGGTCTCACCAGGTTAACAGCAGCAGAAGTCTCCAAACAGTGAAGACATTCTGCCTGCCTTGACAATTGCTCTTCCTGCATCAGGTTCTAGTCCTAGTAGTTCTCAGCCTAGTAGTCTAGTAGTTGTTTTAGAGTCACCTGGGGAGCTTTTAAAAAACACCCATGGGACTTCCCTGGTGGCACAGTGGTTAAGAATCCACCTGCCAACACAGGGGACACGGGTTCAAGTCCTGGTCTGGGAAGATCCCACATGCCACGGAGCATCTAAGCCTGTGCACCACAACTACTGAGCCTGTGCTCTAGAGCCTCCAAGCCACAACTACTGAGCCCGCGTGCCACAACCACTGAACCCGCATGCCACAACTACTGAGCCCACGTGTCACAACTACTGAAGCCTGTGCGCCTAGAGCCCATGCTCTGCAACACGAGAAGCCACCGCAATGAGAAGCCCGCGCACCGCAACAAAGAGTAGTCCCCACTCGCCGCAACTAGAGAAAGCCCGCGCACAGCAACGAAGACCCAACGCAGCCAAAAAATAAATAAATAGGGCTTCCCTGGTGGCGCAGTGGTTGAGAGTCTGCCTGCTGATGCAGGGAACACAGGTTCATGCCCCGGTCTGGGAATATCCCACATGCCGCGGAGCGGCTGGGCCCGTGAGCCATGGCCGCTGAGCCTGCGCGTCTGGAGCCTGTGCTCTGCAACGGGAGAGGCCACAACAGTGAGAGGCCCACATAGCACAGAATAAATTAATAAATAAATACATAAATTTATTAAAAAATGAGATTAAAAAAATAAAGAATACCCATGCCCAAGCCTCAAACAGAGATTCTGATTTAAGCGATCTAAGGTGGAACATGGGCGATGCATATTTAAAACTTCTTCCTGGACTTCTAATGCAGTTCAGAGTGGTGGGCTGAATGATGGTTCCCAAAGATAACGGGTCCTAATCCCTGAAACCTGTAGATGTTACTTTGCATGGCAAAAAAGGATTTTGCAGTTGTGATTAAGGTTCTTGAGATGAGGAGAATACCTTGCATTATGTGGGTGGGTTCTAAATACAGTCACAATTGTCCTTATACAAGAGAGGCAGAGGGAGATTTGACACACACAGCAGAAAAGGTGACATGAAGGTGGAGAAGAGAGAGATCTGAAGATCCGGAGTGATGTGGCCATAAGCCAAGGAATGCCGGCAGCCACCAAAAGCTGGAACAGCAAGGAATGGATTCTCTCCTGGAGCCTCTGGAAGGAGCACTGCCAACAGCTGGATTTCAGCCCAGTGATACTATTTTGTACTTCTGTTCTCCAGATCTATGAGAAAATAAGTTCTGTTGTTTTAGGCCCTAAGTTTGTGGTGATTAGTTATGGCAGCCACCGGAAACTAATATGGCCAGGGTTGGCAATCAGTGCTCTAGTCTCACTGACCACTATTAAAATCATCAAAAAGGCCAAGCTCAGGGCTACCTCTGAGCCCTTTCACCTGTTTTCTTCTCATCGCGGAGAACTCTTTCCCAGCGCATCACTTGGTTCACTGCAGGAGGCCTTTCCTGACCTCTGACCCAAACCAAATTAGATCGTTCTGGTATTTCCTTTAAGAATTTTGTTCTCATCCTTCACAGCACTTATCACAGTTTGTAATTAGATATTTGTTTGTCTTGTTATTTGTTTAATGGCTTTCTTCCCCACTAGAATATAAACTCTCTGAGAACAAGGGTTACACCTTTTTGTTCACCACTACATTTTCAGCACCTAATATGGGGGCAGACACATAGTAAGTGATTGATAAAAATGTATAAAAACAAATAATGAATGAATGATACTCATGGTATACAAGACCTAACCCCAGATATCAGCGAGTTATGTGAGATCAGGATCTATCTCCTGGGAGAGAGAATGGCAAGATCTAGGAAGGAAATCTGGGCCCCAAATCAAAGAGCCACAGTCCTAACAGCAGCCCAGACTCTGTGGGAGAACTGAGTAATGAGGGGGGTTATGTGCAAGGGGTTAGTATCTGCACATTTTGTTCCTGATTTGAGCAGACAGGCACAGTTCCAGACTGTATTGGCTATATGTCATGAGGATCTTGATATAGTACCAGGTTTGACTAGTATCAGCTCAAGAAGTGAACAGGGAAAATCAAGCAGGTAGAACAACCTGAAGACTGCAGCAAGGCCTGCCTGGAAAACTGTAGGCTCTGACAAATATTCAAATTAGACAAGTCACATCTATCCCTCCATCTGAATACAAGATAGGACACTGGTTGAAATCCATCGGTCTTCAGGGGTTTTAGTATGCTCCCACTGTCCCAAGTCAGGTACAATCTATTTTGTTGTATTTGTGTAGCATCTGCTTTACAAAACCACTTGAGCAAATCCAGAAAAGCAGGTACAATCCATTACACTGTTCCTTTTTGACTGCCTATTCCAACCGTAGTAAACAGACCCCAAAGGCAAAAGTGATTGACTGGACAGTGCTTTTCAGGGTCAGTAACCAAGATGGTTCTCTCATCAGAACCCCCCAGGGAGGCTCACTCACTTGGTTGCCAGAGAAATACAACTGTGAGAATCTAGGAATTCTAGGATTAGGAGAGAAATTAAGCAGAACTAAAAGCCCCACCTTCAGCCAAAAAGCTAGAATGGTCAGGTAAGGGAAGAAGAGGCTTGGTAAAGTGGAAATACTCAAAGGGGGATTTCAGTTAGATTCTTTGGTTGCAAGTAGCAAACTTACTCAAGCCAGAAAAAGATGATGTCTTTTGTTTTGATATGGTTTTACTCCTCCAATTTGACCTCAAGAACATGTTGATTTTGTATTTGTAAATGTAAGCATTTTAATCAGAGTAGCACCAACATCAGAAATTTTCACTGAGAAGCAATTTTCTAGAGCAAACTCTATCGGTTCTGTGTATCTCTGGTTTTTAACAGTTTCATTATGATGTACTTAATTGTAGTTTTCTTTATATTTATCCTGCTTGGAGTTTGCTGAGCCTCCTGAATCTATGCTATGGGTTGATGTCTTTCGTCAGATTTTAGAAAGTACTTGACAGTTATCTCTTCAAATATTGCTGCTTCCCCATTGTCTCTCTCCTATCCTTCTGGAACCCCAATAACACATATATTAGAACATTTGACTATGTCACATATATCTCTTGTATTTTGTTCCGTTCTTTTGATTTTCTTTTTCTTTCTATGATTCCGTTTATCTGTTTTCTTTGCACATACTAATCCTATCTTCTGCTGCATCCAGTATGCTATTAAACCTACCCAATGGGTTCTTAATATCAGATGTAATATTTTTAGGTTATAGAATATCTGGTTGATTTCTTTATATAGATTCAAATTCTCAGTTGGTCCTCTCTACCTTTTCATCTCTTTTGTTATCATTTCCTCCGTTTTCTTCAACATGTTTATAATAGTTATTTTAAAGCTTTTGAACCAACTCCAACATTTGGATCACCTATGGGCTTGTTTCTATTGCTGGCTTTTTCTCTTGATTGTTAGTCATGTTTTTCTACTTCTTTACACACCTCATAATATTTTACTGTATAGTGAACATCACGTGTAAAGAGTCTTAGAGATTTGAAGTTTTTATTATTTTCCCCAAGCACACACTTTCCTCTAAAAGGAAGATGGAGAGAGGAACTGATTACCACCATCCAGTGAGGATTTGAGCTGACTTAGAGCTAGACTGAAGATTCATTTATAAACAATCCGCCTCTGTTTTCGAATATCTCAAGGACAGTGTTTGCCGTATGCCCTTCCATCTAGAGAGTTTCCCAAGCACTTGAAGCAGTGAGACAATTCACTCTACTTTCCTAGCCTAGCCTCGCAGGCTCTTGGGTAACCCCAGCACTCAGCAAATGTCCCTTGGGAAAGCTGGCTAAATAAAACATTTAGAGCTCTTCTAGAACCCAGCTTATCAGTTTCCTCTGCAGGTTTGTCTTCCCTAGTACAGTCCCAACATCTAAGCCAAGGCTGACTGACCCTCAGCCTGTGACCATATTTGCAACTGTCCCCAGGAAAGAAAACGGCCAATAATCTCAGCTAAACTTAAATGGGAACTTCCATCTGGAATTTTAATTCGTCTAATACTTTTGGCTTCCTAGTTCTCCAATGTCTTTAAAAATATAATTTTTGTAATGTATCCCATTTTTTCTAGTTGCTACAGTAGGAGCCAATAAGCTGCCACAATATACTACTCAAAATTAATTCCACAAATAATTTTTATATAGAATAGGAAAACGTTTCCCAGTATTCTTCTATTTTGTTATTTTATTGACATGATTTTTATCTAGTTCAATTTTTTCTATGCAGATTTGCAACCAAGGTTTGATTTATTGCTCAGTATTTTTGACCATATGAAATTACATCATTCGCTGCATCTGCCATTGTGAGTTTCATCTGTGACCATGGTTTCTACCAAGTTTAATTTTGCCCATTCAAATTTTGCAGCTTTAAACTTAGTCGAGAAGGCTCCATTCTTCAGTCAAGCTTTAGGCTCTAATATATTTTACCAAGTACAGTGTTAGATATTGTAATTTTTATTTTGTATTATTTTACCAGCAGTATCCATTGTAAACTCAATAAAAGACTGATGACATGCACTTAAGTCTTATTTAATCTCTAAGAAAATTGTGTGAAATTCTCAGATATTCCAGAATTTTTCAGCATCCTGAATTGGTCTATTGCATTTCTAACAAATTTCTTCTACAAGTCTTTAATCTATATAGTGCTTGGCGTTGGCACTGCAAAGAGCAAAATGATGAAATTGAAGTGGGCTTGTGATAGCAAGGTCAGCATGTGTTGTGTCATGGTTGGAACAGGAAGACCCTGGGGACTGAAACAGCTCTTAAGGACTTGGAGTTGACTCCATCTCAACTTGCTTTGCCCTTACTTCTCTCTATGCCTCTGCTCTTGCCTCCTTTCTCTACAAAAAGCTTCCTATGATTAATCACGATTGTTCTATTGCCTTATAACTTCAGCTCTCCTGGAGTCCTTTATGGCTGACCTGGTCCCTCTTTCTGTATTATGACCTCTCTGTTTAATCCCCTCACCTTTTTTGATATGATGTCTGGGTTCAAATTCCTGAGAGAAGGAATGTGACTAGCCCAGTGTGACTAGCTACAGGGATACAAGTTCAGGGTATCTTGCTCAGGAATCTCCAGTATTTCTCAGTGTGATCTGCAGATCACCTTCAGGTCTGAGAATCACTTTCTACATTCCACAGCCCTAGGTCTTTCCGCTGGGTTATACTTCCCTCAACCATAGGGAAACCAGGCAAGAGGCTGCCCGGTCTCCCTGCAGCCTTTCCCACCCTGGACCCCAGGAAATCATCCTGGTGCAGCTGAAAAAGCTCCAATGTCAGATGAGTCTGGGTTCAAACCCCAGTTCCATTGCCTATAAACTGATCCTGGGAGAGTTCCTAAATTCTGAGTCTTAATTTCCTTATCTTTAAAGTGAGAGAATTATATCTGTTTTACAGAAAGAAAGTACATGATGTACATAAAAAAGAGCTTGGCACAGAAAAAGTGCTCAGCAAATATTTGTTCCTTCTCTTCTGAGCGCAAGTCTGTGGTGTCATCTTCGTACACAGGGAGGATGGCACAGTAATAGTGTATGGCTGCAATCAAGCAAAACACATGAGATGAACTGGGGAAATAAATGAATGGATTTGCCAGCAAGAGACATTGTTATTTTATCTCCCTGCCAAGGCTGATTTTCCCAGAGATAATGCATTTCTTTGGATAATTCAGCAACCACTCAATCCAGATATAGTCTCTCAGGCAGGCAACATGTTTACAGTCAAAATGCTCACTTCCACTTCAACTTTCCAATCCCCTGCTGCTACTTTCTGCAAACTTAATTAATTAGTTGCAGCTAACATTTGTTCAATCTCATGCAGCAATGGGAGGCTGAAGGAAACGGGCTCTCATAAATTAAAAACATTTCAAAACATTGTCTTCTCCCAAGAAAACATTTCTTTTTTTTTTTTTAAATTAACACTCCATTTGGATAACTTCAAGGTTTCAAAAGAAAACAAACAAGGGAGTTCCAATTAATGTTGAGTGTCTTTTAACTATTTCACTGCCATTGATCTATGTTACCTAAGCAATGTCATCCCCTTAATAGATATGCAACAGCTCCTATACATATCTCCTTTGTGATATTTAGGTTATTATATCACATATGGTCCTGGTGTGAAAATGCCTGCCACACACTCCATCAGCCAGCAGATTAAGAGATGTCTAAACCCTAAGTGATAATGTTGCCTTAGAAAACTAAAAGCTTCAGTGCCATATTGAAGGCAATGATGTGTAGCAAGAGGGCACGGTAATATTTTATTTTTCTTATTGATTTGGTTGTTTCGCTACCAAGACATAATAACATTGCCTAAGATTAAATTATAGGAAGAGTGGCTAGGAAATGGCCCTGCAAGCAAACGTCACCTCATTCCAACAGATTAATCCAAGGGGTTCAGATTGGGACATTCTGATCTGTTGGCTTGGTTAAGAGCTACCCGTTGAGTATGTGTAATCTGTTGGGGAAAGTTCCTTCTAACTAACTGCACAGAGGTACTCTGTGCAGTTCTACACAAACGTATATTGCTGTTTTGTTGTTACTGTTGTTGTGAATAACAGTACAAAGAGCATTGAACCTGGAGCTGTGACCTGAGTCCTAATCACAGCTCTGCTCATAAAAGGATGGGGTTACTGCCTTGGGAGGACAAAACAAAGCACAGTCAGGGTGGTGAAAATGACATGGTATGAACAGTGATGGGTAGAAGACCCAGTATTTGGGGATGCGTCTACAAACTCTCTAAGGCTGCTAGAATGGCCACGACTGTGCCGAATTATCAGCTGATTTCTTTTTAGTTTACTGTAATGTATTTTCGTCTTTTCATTTGTGCTGATGATAATTCTAACATTCAAAAATATATCACAAACACAGTTTGAGGATCATTCCTTAAATCTTGGAAGTGTAAGAGAGCAAAGGGAAAAATTTTGAATGCAGAAACTTTTGAAATGTTTTTGAAAAGTTTTTGAAAACTTTTGAATGCAGAAACTAAACCCCCCAATCACTAACTCAGTACCTTCTGCTTAGAAATGTGAGGGTATGACCATTGTCAGAGATTCCTGTCAACAGTGATGTTGACTATGGGCACTAGAAAACTAATCAGAGCTACCATAACAATAGAAAAGCCTTGGTTTAACTTTGTGCAAATAACACCAATAGTTATTTATGTAAAAATAGCTCCACTTGTTCCTAACTATAATAGGCATGGCATTGGCATCATATTTAATATATCAGATTATTTTATTGTAATTTTATTGGATTTTGCTCAGTTTTAACAATGTCTAGCTCTTGTGTGTGTGTGTTCAAATACATATATATAGAGAGAGAGATATAACAAATCTCTCTATATATACACATATATAATATATATTCATTATATATTTTTATATATTATTCAAATATAGAGAGATAAAGATGTAGAGATATAATATCATCTCTCCGTCTCTCTCCATATATATGTGTGTGGGTGAGTGTAGCTGAACAAGAATACACACACACACACACACACACACAGAAAGAAAGAGAAAGAGATAGGCAGAGACAGAGAACAAATACATGATCACCCTTGTGCTGTCAACGGCCCTTCTCTTCACAAAAATAACCCAGATTTTGTTGGGGATGGTAATATGTCCAACTGAAAAACCAATATTTGCAGTATTGCTTGCAAACAGGAGTGGCTCTGTATCTAACGCTGACCAACAAAATAGAAGCAGATGGGCTTCCGTGGTGGCGCAGTGGTTGAGAGTCCGCCTGCCGATGCAGGGGACACGGGTTCGTGCCCCGGTCCGAGAAGATCCCACATGCCGCGGAGCGGCTGGGCGCGTGAGCCATGGCCGCTGAGCCTGCGCGTCCGGAGCCTGTGCTCTGCAGTGGGAGAGGCCATAGCACTGAGAGGCCCGCGTACCGCAAAAAAATAAATAAATAAACAAATAAAAATAGAAGCAGAACTTGTGGGCTTGGAGCTTCCAGGGAAGCAGGTTAAAAGTAGGGCTGATGAGGTTGGCAAGCCCGCTCGCCCCTTGCCTTCCCTCTTCTGTCTGCAGCTCAGATACTACACTTGATAAGGATCAGCCAGCTTGTGATTCTGAAATGACAAATCCATGCTAAGGATGGGCCAGTGGAAAGGGTGAGGGAGGCTGGGTCTTTGCACTTATCAAGATGTGCCAAACCAGCTTTGGATGACCCGTCTCCATACTTCTCATATATGAGAAAAATCAAACTCCTAATTTTTTACAGCCACTGTTTAGGAGCTTATGTTTTCGTAATTAAATACAATTCTTAACTGATGCGAGAGGAACATCAATCCTTACCCTGAAGGCATTTATAGTTTTACTGACAAAACAAGATAGGGATTCATGTTTGACCTGATTAAACAAGAATATAGACACGTATATGATTGAGTGCTTTACAAATAACACAAGCTTTAAATGCTCCAAGACTTCAAAAAAGAGAAGAGTATGCACTGGAGTTTCTGAAAAACATCTTCATGTGGAAAGGTCCTGAGCTGGCCCTAACACACAGAGAAATGCTAATAATTAGAGATTTAGGGAATGGGTTCCAGGCATGGAGAATAACAAGAATTTAGACACAAAGACCAAAAAAAAAAAAAAAAAAAAAATCATAGTTTGCTGACTGACTGGACCAGGAGGAGGGGCGCAGACTATGGGGTAGTCTGAAGAAGATGAATTTGAATAGGTAGCATGGGGCTGGGTGACAGCAGCCTTGAAAATCAGGCTGTGGAATCTGGATTTACAGGCAGTGTGTAGCTGTTACTCATCAATTTTTTCCCTGGCCTTTTGGCTACACACTAGTTCCATGTTTATAATTGCTTATAAGATAGTCCCACTGGACATCCCAATTGATCCCAAATATAACCTGTCTAAAAATAGCACTCATAATTTTCCTTCGTCAAGAGATCAGTGGTGTTATCAATCAGCCAGCCATCCAGGATAGAAATTCTGGAGTTATCTTTCACTTATTTTTCTTCTCCCAACCCCTATAACCAATGCCACCTTGTCTCATCCCTCCTTCTTTCCTTCAAAATGTCTTTCGAGATCATTTTTCTCTATCCATTTCTACTATCACCATCTGGGCTTTTCTTTTAACCCTGTCTCCTGAAAGAGCCCCTAACAAATCTCTCCCTCCTGACAGCCTCTCCCTGCTGTAGTCATCCTATAAATCACTGCCAGAAAAATCTTCCTAAATTACTACTTAAATCCTATTAGCCCACCCCCACCCTATACTTCAAAGCCTAAATTCCTCTGCTGAGCTCACAAGACCGTTCAGATTACCACTAAACCAATCTACCCTATTTCCCACTACGCCGGAACCTGCGAACAGTGCTGCTGTCATCTAGACCTCCTCAAAGGACCTACCCACTCTACACTCATTCCTATTTCCCACTCACTTAGAATGCCCATTGTTTTCCTTTTGGGTTGTCTAAGTACTAGTTATTCTTAAGACTCAGCAAACTAACCTCTTCCTCAAAGGTTATTTCAATCAACATTGATCTTCCGTTTTCTAAACTCCCACCCCATTTACAGTTTATAGCACATAATGCATTATTTCTAATGGTTCATGTGTTTCAAGTTTGCCAGACTGAGTTGTAAAAGAGTGTAAGATCTCTGGAAAGTTGAAACGTTTGCCATCAACTCACAGGGTTGAGGGACCCCTGTGCAATGCGTCTTTACTGTTCCCCCTATGGTAGTCTTCAGTCTCTGCCAGAGAAAATCCAACTGTATACTTTTCAATAGAGCAGATATTCAACAAATATCTGTTTAATTAATGACTTATAGAACTTTTCTAATACTATATTTGGCCAATAAAAACTCAATAAATACTTGCTGATCATTTGATGACAATTAACTGATTGAGGTTTACAAGTGATGACACCATGAACATATGCTTTAGAGAGATTAGTCATTCTTGTTTTCCGTATCCATGAATACTGACTCTGCCATGAGGGTTTTAGATACTAAAGCCAGTATAGTTTACATTAATTATAAAAACTAAAAGAAGTTCCATTGTTATGTAGAATTTATTATGGCTTAAGGACCACTGATTATAGTTTGGTTAATCCCCATTCGTGGACAAGTTTACCTTGAATTGCTGGACAACTAACTATACCATTGTTCAAAAGGCAGTAATTATTTCTAGCTGAAAACTGAGAGGTATGGAACTGAACCAGCTGTGCCCATCCAAAATTCCTAATGAGTTCTGAAAACCTACAATGTCCTTTTGAAGGGGAAAGTGTAGTTTCCCCTCCTAATTCAAAGGAAATAATTCCATTGGCAGGCACGAAGAGAGTACCTATTTAAAAGTGATTTTGAGGGACTTCCCTGGTGGTCCAGTGGTTAAGAATCCGCCTTCCAAGGCAGGGGATGCGGGTTCGATCCCTGGTCAGGGAACTAAGATCCCACATGCCGTGGGGCAACTAAGTCCACACGCTGCAACTACTGAGTCCGTGCGCTCTGGAGCCCATGGGCCACAACTAGAGGGAAGCCCAGGCGCCACACGAAGGATCCCGTGTGCCACAATGAAGATCCCACATGCCACAGCTAAGACCTGATGCAGCCAAATATAAATAAATAAATATTTTTTTAAAAAAGTGATTTTGAGCAAGAAGAATTGTATCCTTAAAGAAACAATTTATTATAAATAATTGATACCTTTGCTAATTTCTCAAAAACAGGAAAACCAAACTTTCAATCAATATATACATATTCTTGAAAATGTATTGTTACTAAGTCAACTACATTGCTTTGTTTTAGCAAGTCATATGATACTCAGAAAAAACCCCTAGATAATGTGTTTTTAAAATTTTCCTTTCATCTTGACATCACTAAATGATTGGGAGTATTCACCACTAAGTTCTTTAATGACAATATCCTTTCTCTTACAAATGGCTTTGAAGTCTTCTACGCCTATTGCAAGTATTTGGATACTTCCCCAGCAAGGGTGGGCAGGAAGCCAACACAAGCCACCAGGTGCCAATATTACACCTGACAAATTAGCCACACGACTGGAAAAGGGTGGGTCCATCCTCCTGTTAGAGGTTCATTTCCTCTCATTTTCCCACGAACAGGAAGTCATTGGAATGGGGAAAAAAGGCTTTCCTTAAGGACCCATATGACCAAAAGTCTGAACTTGTTAACTCCTTGTTAACAAAACAATTTGGAAGCAAGTTCAGACTTATCACAAGACTTTATTTACATTGACTTGTTTAACCCCACTTACGGCTTGGGTTCTAGGATGTTGTGATTTCGTTAATGCACAGAGTGTTCACGAAGCAGGTGAGAAGTGCCCTTGGATGTCACATGGAATAATTACAACTGACAGAGGAGGCAGATCTACCACAGCCCTTGCACAAAGCTCAGGAACCCAAAGATTGAAGAGGTCTTGACAAGATTTGACCAAGACCACAGGGAGCCAGAACCCTATTAAATTGACCCAAGTCAACAAGATTGATTTGAAGAATTTATTCAGAGTTGACTGAGATTCCATAAAATACTGCACTATGTTCATATAATATTCAATTCAGTTACACCCCATGAACTAATGACTTGTAACTGCCTCCTAGAGATCAGTTATTCAGCTTGATGAGTGTTAAATAAGGCATAATAAAAGGAATGTTCTCCAGCTGAAAAGTAATACAAAGAATAGAGATGTATACTTATACTCATCTTAGTACTATTCCAAGAGACAGTAATTATACAAGATAATGGCATGCATTTGTGATGCATAAATAATTTTTAACAATTTTTAAAATATATTTACATACAAATGTTTTTTTAAAAGCATTACCAAAATGACATAGCACAATGTATGATATTCTATAACTTGCTTCCTCCACCTAACAACATATTACCAACATCCATCCTTGACAGCCTATATATTCATTCATTTTAACTGATATATCCAATCAACTCCCTTACTTTTTGCCAATCTGATACGTAGAAGATGGCAACTCACGTTCTCTTATTGTACATTTCTTTTACCACTAATGAGATTGAGCATAGTTTTCAAATATTTCTTAGCCGTTTGCACTTTCTGCTAAGAATTGCTTATTTTATATCCTTAGCCCATTTTGAGTTATTTATATTTTTCTCATTAACTTGATGGATAGCAACTCTTTTTTCAATAATGTCTAATTCAAATATTTTGTCCCATTCTGCCATTTGTCTTAACTTTATGATTTTTTTAAATAAAATCAACTCTGTTAGCTTTTCTTAATGGCCTCTGGATTTCCCATTTTATTTACAAAGACCTTCTCACCCAAGAATATTTTTTTTTAAAGATTCATGCATATTTCCTTCCAATACTTGTATAGATTTGATTTTTATGTTTAGAGCTTTATTCCATCTGGAATTTACTTTTGTGTATGTTATGAGTCCAGATGGAGAGCCAGTTGTCCCAGTACCATTTCCTGAACAGTCTACTCTTTAGCTACAGATTGGAAATGCCTCCATAATATCTGTTAAATTCCCCTATATTCTTAGGTCTGTTTCTGGACTCTAATCTTTTTGGTTATTTTATTTCTCTATCATTAAACTTGTGTATTGCTTCAAATGAATACATAGTTTGTTTTGATAACTACTAGTGTAAGTCTCCACTCCTTCTAACTCCTTGTCTTTCATGGCCACTGTCATGCACTGCTCTTCCAGATGATTTATAGAATAAGCTGCTCAAACCCCATTAAAAATCCCGTTGGAAATGGGACTGCATTTCAATTTATGAAAAAACGGAGTGAAATTTTACATTTTAAATGCATCTGATTTAAAGCTCAAAGTTTCATAAAATAAAATTGAGTACAATACTTTTAAAGATTAAACCATTACAAATAAATGAGATGTTTTGTTATTATTCTTGTTATATCACGTCAAGAGCTTCAGGGAATAAATAGAAACACTTCCTTTGGACTGGCTACTCAAAAGCATGGTGTGTATTATGAGGACATAGAGATGTATGTGGCATGGCCCCTGTCCTTGGAAACTTACAACCAAGTTAACTAGATAAGACATATATACATATACATGTCAAGGAATATTGATATACACAATATACACGTTGATATAAGGCAGCTTATATTAAGAAGCAAATGAGTTACTATAGACAGTAAGAGTTTAAAGGCAGGAGCTTCACAGTAGGGAGAGTTTAGAGGCTCTCTCTTGCTCTTGCTTTCATTTTACAGACGAGAACGTTAAGACCTAGTCCGGTTAAGTCATCGAGCTAATTGGTAACAGAAAGCGTCAGGTCTGTTGATGCCTATTCCAGTGACTTGTCCACTGCAACAGGCTGTCACCCTTTTATACATTTATTTGTAGACTATTTTAGAATGGTCTAGAAATCTGTATCTGTGAAGCAGAAGAATCCCTTGGAAAACTCACATTTATAACTATGTCAATACCCACAAACTAGTTTCCCCAAATCAGTTAAAAATGAAAAGGTTGCATTCAAACCACTCTATTACAGGGCTTTCTTTTGATCGGTATGGCATCAAATAACAGATATTAATGATGTTTCACTTTTCAACCAGTGGTTTTGACATTAGAACACATAGCCCATGTCTAGGTAACAAAATACGAGAAATTTTTTTACCCCTATAGGCAATTCACCCCCTTCTCACATTTTAAAGCCCTCAGGTAACAAACCCTAAGACCCACAGGAATCTTTACACCTGTGGAGAAGAGATTTCTAAAACTCAACATCAAATCCACTTTTGATTTTCCCTTGAGTTTGTTTCTGTCAATGTTAGGCAGGTAACACATTTCAGCTTTTAAGCCATGAAGTGATCTTTTTTTAGAAAAAAAAAAGGCATTCACAGCTTTAATCTTATATTTCCATGCGTATTGAGTTAAATGTTGTAAAACTATCAATTCTGTCAAAACCTAGCAAAGAGAAAACAGGACACCATGCAATCTTAATGTCCAAACTGACTAGTGATTATCAGAAATTAAATGTGCAGGAATTCCAAATCTTTTTTGATCTGAGATGTCTAGATAACTTTTGTTTTTCCATAATTGTATGAGGTTTCTACATAGTATTTAAGAATCAATTATATTGCAATTGATGTAATTAACTCTAATAATCCATTAAAAGTCAGTAGGAGGGCTATTCAAGTCAATAGAAAAGAAGGAGTATATTATGAAGGTGTTATTAACCTATACAGAATTTTACCAGACATTTTCTTTTCTTACATAATAAATACACAGTGGTTAGGAAGGCTGTCATTATAATTTAATGTGAACAATAGTCCATCACTTCTTTTCCTGTGCAGTCCTTAACTAATTCCATGTACCCTGCACAAGTAAAATGAAACCTTTTCTAACCAGAGTACAGTCATATCAATCATCTATTACTCAATGATGAAAGAAGCACTTCTTTCCCAGCTGGGTGGAAGAAAATTGGGGATAAGCAGAAGTTTCAGGCCCACCTCTTCTTTCAGTTGACAAGTCTCTGTTGCTGATGGCTGTCTGTATATTGCAACTAATCAAAGAGTAAACAACCATCCAGAAAGTTCTGTTTAGAATATTCTAGCAACCACTAAATTGCTTATGCAAGTGTGACTACATGTTCCCTTGAGTGTCAAGTAGACTTTGGAGCATTCTGGACATTTTCAATTAAGTGAGAGGAAAACAACCCTCCTTCACAGTGTTCTCCATGTCCAGACTCCTTCCTCAGGCATCTTGTTTGACCCTCCCTAGCTGCAAACGTTCCAGACTTCTAACACGGCCAAACTGAACAGGGCTGGCCCGGTCATCCCTAGGACTTCAGGCCACACAGCAAATTCTAGGGGCTTAATCTGCTTCCCTTTCCTTCTCTGTTCCCAGTAAAATGAAGTTAGGAGAGCACAGTTCACCTGTCAGATGGTTCTCAGGTCACCAAACACACAGACTGTCCTTCTCTGAAAGGACACCTTACCTCTCACCAGGTACCCAGCTCTGCTTTTCCAATATGACAATGAACAAAAATACTGTAATATTTGCATGAAAGGACAGGTCATTATTAGTCTTTGCCACTTATCCTTCTACAGACTCCATTAGGAGTACAGACTGTGTTGCTTCCTCTGGCTTCACATCTGTGTCATGGTAACTGTCCCCAGCTGTGTGGACAGCAAGCCGTATCAAGAATAACATCCTCCACACAAATAACAGCAATGACCGCAAAGGTATAGAACTTCAGGGGTTGTGGGATAAAGAGCACAGCACCTGGAATCAGGAGACTTAGGATGAATGCAGGCTCTGCCACAGATTGACTATGCGAGCCAAAGACTCCTGGGGCTTCCCTGGTGGCTCAGTGGTTAAGAATCTGCCTGCCAATGCAGGGGACACAGGTTCGAGCCCTGCTCCGGGAAGATCCCACATGCCGCGGAGCAACTAAGCCCATGCGCCACAACTACTGAGCCTGCACTCTGGAGCCTGAGAGCCACAACTACTGAGCCCGTGAGCCACAACTACTGAGCCCGCACGCCTAGAGCCCGAGCTCTGCAACAAGAGAAGCCACCGCAATGATAAGCCTGCACACTGCAAGGAAGAGTAACCCCCGTTCGCCGCGACTAGAGAAAGCCCGCATGCAGCAGCTAAGACACAACGCAGCCAAAAATAAATAAATTTATAAAAAAAAAAAAAAAGACTGTCACTCCTCTGTCTCCTTATCTGTAGAGTGAGTGGCAAAAGAACCCACATCATAGATCTGTTATTAACGTAGCTCCATTACATCAGGATTGAACGAGACACACATGAGAAGTAAACTTTGTACATCAGAAAGCACGACGCAAATCTGAGATCATGTTTGTGTTTATAGAATTGTTCAAAGTCACCAAGAACTCTCAAAGCCAAGGAGAAAAAGGATAAAGCAATAATTCTCAAACTTTGGTTCACATGAGATTCATCTCAGGACTTATTTCAAAGTACATAGGCTTGTTTCCCAGATGATTCTGATTCAAACTGTAGGCTGAGAGACAGTGGGATAAGGAGTTGACTGAAAACGGATTCCCATTCATCCATCAGATATTTTAAGCACTAGGAAGCCTTAGAGGATACAAATAATTACAAGATATGGCTCAATGTCGAGCAACTTCAGCTCTCCATGTAGAAAGAAGACAAACATCCAGAAATAGTTAAAATACAAGCCTGTGTATATCAAAGCAGAAAAGGCAGCCCGTACATAAGACCTCTTCTAGTTTCTCTCTGGAGCCCTGACAGACAAATCTGTATTCCCCAGAAGAAAATTCTGGTTCTGTCTTAGTCCTCAAGTGTGCACTGCATGAACCTCGCTCCTAGGCTCTGAGAGTCCCCATGAGTCACAGAGTCTCTGACAGGAGTCAAGGAGAGAGTGTGGGTCCCATCCCCTTTCCTGGAAAGCCAGGCCTCACCGTGAAGTGGCATCTCTTACTCAAAGTGTTCATCTCAGAGATGGAACAAAGAACCCTTTTCATTCTGGAGAAGTCCTGTTTTATGTGGCGCAGGTAAAGATTGAACAAACCCACCAGAGACATGGGCAGTCACAGTGACTGGAATACGAGACTTCCCCTCTGAAGGTTTCACTTTGAATCTCCTCCCTAAGGCCAGTCCCGGAGAGAGTGTTTGGACACAGCAAAGCAGTGGCTTCAAAGTCACAGTGACTTTGTATGTGCCTGGGAGGAGATGGAGAATGTCACCTTCCTTTTTTCTGAAACTCCCATCATTACTTTGTACAGGTCCCAAGAACACAGAGAAAAGAGACCTGGTCCAGGAGTCAAGAGACCTGGGTTGTCATTCTGCCCCTGTCAGTAATGAGCTAGGGAACCATCTCTCTTTGGCCCCATCCTTTTCCAAAGAGGAAAATTGAGGAGACTGCCATCTACCCTAGCTACTTCAAAGGATTAACATGAGGGCTAGATGAAAAGCTTCTTTGAAAAGTAAAAAGTGTTACTGAAATATAAGAAATTAATATGAAAACCCCAAAGTTAAAAATGTCAATTCCTGAAGTATCCAATTTGATTATGAACCTTGTCCCCTCAAGTCACTCAAGTTCTCTCTGCCACTTTGCTTTGAAGGCACAGGCTGGTCCTCTGATAAGTCACCACCATTGATTACTTTGCCGATAAAGACTTGCAGGAGTAGAATGCTGGTCCTATTGAATTCTCTCTGCCTCTTGCAGGTGTGCTTTCCTCACTCCAAGTCTACAGAAGCTTGAAATGCCCCTGCTCTCCTACCCCCAGCCTCCACCTGACCACACAGACCCCGAGGGCCCCCAAGAACATCTGACCCCTGTCGCATTCATGTGACACCTTTGTTCAGCGCTAAACTCACTTGAGAGAGGAAAAAAATACCTCAACCAGGAAATACATCTTTTACTGCTATTTCATCCTCCCCTCACGTGGCGCTGGAATATCGCTTTAAAGAACATTTTTGTGGCCTTTCCAGTGCTTTTCCTTTAGGTCTGCAAACAGGAGTAGCCCGTCCAAGGGGAAACTACTCCCCAGCAGAGCAGTTCTTCAAAGGGGACTTCTTCAGGCAGGAAAAGGGAACGTCTGATACTGTAGCTGAATAAACAGACTCATCAAGCCCAGTGCCAGACTGGAAAACCAGGCCCTCTGAGTTGCAGCCCGTCAGCCATGCGCCTCATGTGCGCCTCGCTCTGGCTCTCCCCTTCCGTCTCTCTCGTTTTCTCTTCCATTCTGTCATCTTCTTCACCAAATGCCTTAATGTCCCCGGGTAGAGAGCTATTGTTTTTATGATTATTCATTGGCTGATCTAATAGGCGCTGCAAGTTTCCAAGGCTATTTTTGACTCACGAACTGTTCCATCATCTCTACCATGCAGCTCACTTTCTCTCTCAACATTCACGTATTCCCACAGTCACCAACCTTCCTCAGAAGGGAGCTCCTTCTAAAGGCAGGACAGATGATTCACACACTCAATGTTGTAAGCCCTTGATGGGCGGCTGACAGAATGCTAGAGCTTGGTGGACCCTCCAAAGGTCATTATTTTCAGGAAAAACTACAAGTTTACAGACTCAGAAAGATAACTGTCTACTCTGGGCTTTGAAAGAGTTCAGAATCTACACACCCATTTTACAACTCAGTTCAGTGTCTCACAGTCTTTTGTACTTCCAAATATCTGGATTTATACTGTATTTAGTTTTTTTCCACTTGAATAGCTGGTCATAAGTGAAATTCCAAACCAAGGTCACAGCAGGGTTTAGGCTTTAGAAATGGGAATTTGCTTTTCCATATTGGAAAATTGAAGACTTTTTTTTTTTTTTTTGTGGTATGCGGGCCTCTCACTGCTGTGGCCTCTCCCGTTGCGGAGCACAGGCTCCGGACGCGCAGGCTCAGCGGCCATGGCTCACGGGCCCAGCCGCCCCGCGGCATGTGGGATCTTCCCGGACCGGGGTACGAACCCGTGTCCCCTGCATTGGCAGGCGGACCCTCAACCACTGCACCATCAGGGGCCAGTAAATGTTATGGTTATTTGGATAATCTGGACAACTAACTAGTTTTAGTTATTACTTTGTATATTCATACATACTCACACGGACAGAGGCAATTCTATGTGGATTTCCCACAACACATTATCAGTCCTACTAGAATTTTTTTCAACCATCCAAAAATTAGGCAGTCTCACTCTGACTGCTTTGTCTTAATGTTTAAACCCTTTCTTAAATATTTATTTGAGAAAAAAAGTCTTTGGATGATAAATGTATTTGGAAAAAGTTTATAAAACTCTGTACTACCTAATTTAAAATGAAAGGTCAACTCTTTAATTTACCTAACTTCTAATTGGCTTCTGGCTCATTTATTATCACACTTCATGGCTGTACTATATAAAATGCCTCTTTAACTGGATTTATAAACATCAAGTTCCAACAAAAACAACAAAGAGTCCAAAAAATGAGAATGATTAAGTAAGTATTTGGTCAGTAAGGAGATCTGAGACCTAAAGCATTTTTGTTCCCATTGATAAGTTCTTAAGCTCAACCACTCAATCACATTCCACTTCCTTCTCATCAACATTTATGCATAGGATGTTATCTTCTAAAAGACAGTTGAGCTTCACACTATATATTTGTCCATTCTGAATACTTGTCAGTAATTACTATGGAGTAATCACAAGAACAATCCAGTTAACCTTGATGTCATTAATCACCACCACCAACGAAAGTCCAAATGAGCCTTGACTTAGCAAACTTATTTTAGTATTTGCCTGGCACTATGTTGTATCTACCTTTGGAGAAGGAGAAAACAATTCTAATTCAGTCACCCAGATGCTGTCTGACAAGTAATACCTGGAGAGTTAGAAATAACTTATCCACAAATAGATTTTTAAAATGATTTTTGCATAGGCACCATCATCAACTGCCTATCAGACCAAGAAGAATAGAAGTCAGTGACTATTTTTAACCGGTAGGCGTCTAAAACGCACCTCCTCTCCATTTGACTTGCATAGATTAGTTTCTCAGTTACGCAACCACTGGCGCAAACACCCCCTTAGACAGGCTGAAGGGACAAGGTGGGAGACATTCATTTCAGTTACCTTTGCCCAGGCTTTATTTGTTCTGCAGATAATAAACTTTGGACTTCTTTACCCAACCAGTCATTTGCACAAACAGTAAACACCCTCAAAACTTTCTGTTCCCATGGGACCCTTGAGAAAACAAAATGAAAAAAACAAAAAACATGATTAAAATCTACTTTCTTCGGTCAACATCCTAAAGTTGAGCAATTTCTCAACATCTTAAAAGGGACTGTCCTGCGTCAGGTTGAGAATTAGTTAACTACCTATTGATCAATTAACTGAAATCAGTAATAACTGGAGTCAGAATTCTGAGGTTGCAAACACTTGTTCTGCAACTATTTCCTGTTACTCCATGTAGCACTGTGAAGACCTTATCCACATTCATTCTTTGTAAGCAATGGTTTCTAACTTTTTAGAACATATCCCTCTATCAAAAAATTTTTGAGGCATATCCAATCTATGTATTTTACTTGTAAGTTACACATGTATTTCTGTATTGTGTGCCTCGAAAAATATACACATCAAATTTCAAGATGAAATTTAAAATTAAAATAAATAGAAGATTTAATATCTTCTTTCTGCACTCCAATGGATTATTTGGGATTCTACATAGGGTATGGATATCCTACTTCTGAACCCACTGCTTTAAGAATACAGTGACATACCGTTGTCCCAAACTCAATAAATACCTTGCCCTAATCAAAAGTTGTTTTCAAGAAAATATCTGCTAGTCATTATCATTTTATATGAATAAGGACCCGATATTATATTAACACTTCCAATAGGATTTATACCCTAAGTATATGCCTCATTATGAGACAAAAGCTTTATTCCAAGTTAATGTAATATCAGGAACATAGAAATAATTCATGATGTTTTCTAGTGGCCCTGAAATCAGACAAGTTGGGATGTCCCTTATCTAGCAAACAGGCAGCAGCAGCACAAAACTTTGTATATAAAAAGGTTTTAGGGACATCAGATCAGTTAGAAAAGAGAAGAGTAGGGGTGACATGATGGTTAGGAGATTTTTCCTGAGGCCAACCTCAAGTTTCTACTTAAATTTAGGTTCATTTAGGGAGTCTGAGTGGGAGGAATATTCAGGCCTTATAAAGAAAGAGATTGAGTACTCCAAGCCATGCTTGTGACTACCTCCCAACCAATAAAACAAAACCTGATAAACTCCCACAAGGCCAACATGGAAATTCAAAGTCTTGGTAGCCTCAAGTTGAGAATTAAGACTTCAATAATTCTAGAAAAAAAATTTTTTGCCCCAAATAATCAATCACAAGTACTTGCATAGTTCAAGCATTTATGTTTGTCATGGATTTATGAAAAGAATTTTCTCAGAGGAAAAGATGAGCAATAATCTAGATTATTTTCACCTTTATGAAGTTAAGGTGCTTTAAAAATCTGAATAATCCATTATAATATGTATTGATCCAATTCATCAGGTAATTATAAAATAATCTACTTGATATTAACCAATAAAAACAAAAGGAAAGTGGAGCATAGAGCATGTCAATAAGCTGTTGAGAGATGTCTCCTGTGTATGTATGTATGTATACACATACTACCCATATAATGTGTGTATGTATGTGTATATATATATATATATATGAATAGAGAAGCCCCTGCCAGTTTACCAACTATAACTGGGCAAATTAGATGCCTATGAAAATTTATAAAGTGATATATCTATCAGCAGGCACAAAATAACAACCTACCGCAAAACACATCATATAAGTATGTTCTGGCCGAATGAAGAATAGGTTATAATTAACATCTATCATGAATTTCCAGATAAAGTAGATACAGGCATTTCAGATAGATAAATAATTTGGCATGAGAAATGGAAAGAAATTTAATTTAGCAAATGATACCCAAGGGACACAAGATTCGCTAGTGTGAGAAAAGTATGCATATCGATGAAGGATAAACTATGAAGTTAAAGTGAATGGATTGATATAGGAGAGTCACTATATGACAAGCCAAAATTTAGTTTTGCTTGAACCAGTCTTGTCATTAAGGCCAAGTACATATTATTGTTTTTGTTTTACTTAAAATATCCCCTAGGATGTCTTTTCATGCTCTGTGAGTTAACATAGTATACAGACATAACCTAAGAAGGCCCAGTATGATAATAGTTTCATGACAGGGAACTTGACAAGTGTGCACAGGAATTCTGTGTGTTCTTGGACTTTTTCAGGCTTTGACCTTTGTCTCTGAAATGTCAAGGTATCTCTTGTGTCATCATGAGCCCCCTCCCCCGGCCCCTCATAGCTGTTACACTGAATGGACACAAACTGTGCCAAAAACAATAAGATCTGAGAATTGCTGAACAGCACTGATTCTTCTGTCAACATTCCTGTCCTGAAATCTCCTTTTACTTAACAAACCTAGATCACCTTCCTTTAATGGCATGAGAGAGAAGAAAACGAAGGCAAATAGTCCATTACTTCTCCCCAAAAGATAATTCTCAGGAGGGAAACTGAAAGATCTTCCTGTCTAGTTTAGCAGGTGTTGTCTTGGGTTCCCCTCTTGCTTTGTCATTGTCACCAGTTGCCCCAGCTGCACTAGATCAGAACTGCTCAAAAGAATAGAAGCTCATCAGGAGCAAAACCTGACTTCTCAGCTTCTCTTATATTCCCTATTATGAGTTTAAAAAGCTAGTTTCACAGGGCTTCCCTGGTGGCGCAGTGGTTGAGAGTCTGCCTGCCGATGCAGGGGACACGGGTTCGTGCCCCGGTCCGGGAAGATCCCACCTGCCGCGGAGCGGCTGGGCCCGTGAGCCATGGCCGCTGAGCCTGCGCGTCCGGAGCCTGTGCTCCACAACAGGAGAGGCCACAACAGTGAGAGGCCCACGTACCGCAAAAAAAAAAAAAAAAAAAAGCTACTTTCAGCCTCCATGCCCAGCAGGAACTCAACATGTTAAGCCACAGATGAATTTCCCAGTTTTGCTCAGGCCATGTTTTTAAAACTACAAGGATGAATCAGCTCATCAAGTTGGTTATCAAGTTATAGATTAGATAACCACAAATTTCATTCAGTTGGGCTACTGAGAAAGTCAAAATGACCAGACCACAAAGGATCACAATAGCTGTTTTGCCAGTTTCATAAACAAATATACTTGATTTTGAGATTCACTGTTCAGCAATTGATTATAAAGACCATCACATCACACTAAAGTTAATTAAGCTAGATTTTCACCTCCACAAGAGCAGAAGCAGTGTCTCATTTATTCAACACTTTTCCCCAGCATCCACCATAGGGCCTGTCAGATAGCAGGCGCCTGTGGTAGCTTGACATTAAGATGACCACCATCATCTTACAAGGCACAAGTCACTCCACTACTTTGAGGTGGAATCTACCCCTCCAGGTCCTGGAGTCTGGGTTGGCTGGAAACTGCTTTGACAAGCAGAAGAGAGAAGTGATCTGCATGACTTGTAAGGCTAGGTTGGAAGACGTTTTGCAACTTCTCCTTGGACTTTCTTAGAACACTCATGCTGGAGAAAGCTGGTCACAAGGTAAGAAGGTTGATTACCAAAAGACCAACAAGCTCTGAGGATGCCCAAGCTAGTCACGTAGACAGACAGAGAGACTCCTGAAGGGCACAATGATAGGCACAGAGTGAAGGAATCTTTAGGTAGCTCTAGCCTCAGCCACCATCTGCCTACAACTGTATGAGGGACTTAAGAAAGAACTGCCCAGCTGAGCCCATCAACATCAAAAACTATGTGTGATGATACTAAATTATTGCACTAAGTCACTAGGTTTTAGGGTAGCTTATTACACAGCAGTAGATAACTGGAACAGTGTTCAGTGTTTATTGAATAAATAAATTAATTGATAAAAGAAGTCACTAAGAATAAAGCGTTCCCAAATGAACCCAGTAAAATCCATTAAATAAATTTTTAAGGTGATGTCAACAGCAGTAAAGACTATCAGAAAATTGGACAACTCTGTGGATAATTAAGGCCAAGAGGAAATCTGCTACAGAATAGAGAAAGTAATTTTTTTGAGAGTGGAATTTTCCAGATTCACTAACCATCTTGACTGTATTCATTAGATGATTGCTCAATGCCCTACTTCCCTTTACACAAAGTAAACTCATGATTGTATTTCAGCCATGATTCTAGGTGCAATGTAGGAGAAAATACATTAACCAAGAAGGAACATGGGTAACCAAGGGAGATACACATTGTGAGGCCTGATTTTTCTATGAAGACTCTGAATCTTCTCTCTATTCTTTTAATTTTGTAAAACAGATTTTGGTCCAGGTACACTGTGTAAAACAACTAAATATAGCCAGAGATCAGGGTGGGTGGGAATGGAAAAGAGAGGCTAAATGCTGGGCACTAGCAGCTGTTACATCATCACATCCCCCATAATTGTGCTATTATGCACACAGCACTCTTCAGCTGGATACAGTCACCACTTGATAATGATAAAAAGATTAATTAGTGACATGATCCATATCTTTCATTTCTTTGATGATTGAAAGTAAGTCTGAGTCATTCTACCATTATTTTTACTATAGGCACAATAGTCTTACCCTTTTTTGGTGAGGAAAATAAATATCAAGAGGATGTCTTTAATCTTCCACAGAGCTTTTTTTTTTTTCATTTTCTCTTTTTTAAAATAAATTTATTTATTTATTTTTGTCTGTGAACTCTGTGCCTTTTCAGATGAAATCACACCAGGGTCTGGTCCTCTCTTTCCTGAGTATCCTTTTCTTGTGGCTGAACAGGTTCTTCCTAACACCCAAATCCACTCCATCTCCTTTTCAATTAGAATACTCCAAACCCTGCCCCAAGGTGAACTCATAAACTCCACATTCCCAAAGAGATCCCAACTCTGCCAGAGCATGAAGGTCGTGTTTGGAAGCTTCATATTTCTATATGAATAAAATACAGAAATTCATATTTCTATATGAATAAAATATAGAAGTACTTTGACTAACTCTACATGACCAACTTGATAATGCAGTTTAAAGCAAAAAATATGTACTTAACAGTCTCCATGGATCCAATAAACCAGACTATTGTCAAATCCCCCTCCTTTTGGCTGTGCAGACGGGTCCCAGAATTCAAGCTTAAGGTCACTTGATGAGCAAACAGCTCTTCATGTTCACTCTGAGCAGGCTAGGAAGGAAAATGGCTTAAGCTGGGGCAGAATCTAGGGCAGTCATTAGGGGAAATTTTCAGATTCTATGAACAGGAGACCTTGAAATCTAACTTCAACACAGGGAGACAACTTTCTTCTTTGCTATTGATCCTGTTCTCATTCCATTCAAATCAACTGAAAACAATTTATTTTATGGTTTTGTCTGGCACTGGGGTTAGAGAATGGATTAAGATCTGCCTTCAGGGAGCTTTCAAGAGAAAATGGGTTGTGGAGTAACGAACACCTGAATATCTTATGGGAAAAACAAGGAGCACTTGTAGCAGAAATTTTTTATTGAGACTCTCTAAGTACCATCTTTGTCCTTCTAAGTGTCCCTCTGTACCAAAAGGGTGGACAGCTTGGAAACTACATTTCCCAGCCTCCCTTGCCAGTAGGGTTCTTGGTCTAACCTGGCATTGAGAGATGCAATCACCAGAAGGTAGAAGTAAAAACCCATTTTCTCTATCAGTAGCTACAAGCAGGTGTGTGGGCACTGGCAGACAGAGGACCTGGGGCTTTGTGCCGGTTCCTGAGCATCCTCCCAAGAATCACCCCTTTCAGTGCTGCAGGCAACTGAGATCATCAGCATCAACTTGGCTTCGTGGTGATTTTTTTTTATTTAATTTAATTTATTTATTTTTATACAGCAGGTTCTTATTAGTTATCTATTTTATACATATTAGTGTGTACATGTCAATCCCAATCTCCCAGTTCATCACACCACACCCCCCCCCACGCCACTTTCCCCCCTTGGTGTCCATACATTTGTTTTCTACATCTGTGTCTCTACTTCTGCCTTGCAAACTGGTTCATCTGTACCATTTTTCTAGATTCCGTATATATGCATTAATATACGATATTTATTTTTCTCTTTCTGACTTACTTCACTCTTTATGACAGTCTCTGAGTACATCCACGTCTCTACAAATGACCCAGTTTCGTTCCTTTTTATGGCTGAGTAATATTCCATTGTATATATGTACCACAACTTATTTATCCATCATCTGTCGATGGGCATTTAGGTTGCTTCCATGACCTGGTTATTGTAAATAGTGCTGCAGTGAACACTGGGGTGCATGTGTCTTTTTGAACTATGGTTTTCTCTGGGTATATGCCCAGTAGTGGGATTGCTGGGTCATATGGTAATTTTAGTTTTAGTTTTATAAGGAACCTCCATACTGTTCTCCATAGTGGCTGTATCAATTTACATTCCCACCAACAGTGTAGGGTTCCCTTTTCTCCACACCCTCTCCAGCATTTGTTGTTTGTAGATTTTCTGATGATGCCCATTCTAACCGGTGTGAGGTGATACCTCATTGTAGTTTTGATCTGCATTTCTCTAATAATTAGTGATGTTGAGCAGCTTTTCATGTGTCTCTTGGCCATCTGCATGTCTTCTTTGGAGAAATACCTATTTAGGTCTTCTGCCCATTTTTGGACTGGGTTGTTTATTTTTTTAATATTGAGCTGCATGAGCTGTTTATATATTTTGGAGATTAGTCCTTTGTCTGTTGATTGCTTTGCAAATATTTTCTCCCATTCTGAGGGCTATCTTCTCGTCTTGTTTAGAGTTTCCTTCACAGTGCAAAAGATTTTAAGTTTCATTAAGTCCCATTTGTTTATTTTTGTTTTTATTTCCATTACTCTGGGAGGTGGGTCAAAAAAGAACTTGCTGTGATTTATGTCAAAGAGTGTTCTTCCTACATTTTCCTCAAAGACTTTTATAGTGTCCGGTCTTATATGTAGTTCTTTAATCCATTTTGAGTTTATTTTTGTTTATGGTGTTAGGGAGTGTTCTAATTTCATTCTTTTACATGTAGCTGTCAAGTTTTCCCAGCACCACTTATTGAAGAGACTGCCTTTTCTCCATTGTATATCCTTGCCTCCTTTGTCATAGATTAGTTGACCATAGATAGATGTGTGGGTTTATCTCGGGGCTTTCTATCCTGTTCCATTGATCTACATTTCTGTTTTTGTGCTAGTACCATACTGTCTTAATTGCTGTAGCTTTGTAGTATAGTCTGAAGTCAGGGAGTCTGCCTCCTCCAGCCCCGTTTTTTTCCCTCAAGATTGCTTTTGTTATTCGGGATCTTTTTTGTCTCCATACAAATTTGAAGTTTTGTTCTAGTTCTGTGAAAAATGTCATTGGTAATTTGACAGGGATTGCATTGAATCTGCAAATTGCTTTGGGTAATATAGTGATTTTCACAATATTGATTCTTCCAATCCAAGAACATGGTATATATACATCTGTTTCTATCATATTTAATTTCTTTCATCAGTGTCTTATAGTTTTCTGGATACAGGTCTTTTGTCTCCCTAGGTGGGCTAATTCCTAGTTATTTTATTCTTTTTGTTGCAATGGTAAATGGGAGTGTTTCCTTAATTTCTCTTTCACATTTTTCATCAGTAGTGTATAGGAATGCAAGAGATTTCTGGGCATTAATTTTGTATCCTGCAAATTTACCAAATTCATTGATCAGCTCTAGTAGTTTTCTGGTGGCATCTTTAGGATTCTCTATGTATATTATCATGTCACCTGCAAACAGTGACAGTTTTACTTCTTCTTTTCCAATTTGGATTCCTTTTATTTCTTTTTCTTCTCTGATTGCCGTGGCTAGGACTTCCAAAACTATGTTGAATAATAGTGGTGAGAGTGGACATCCTTGTCTTGTTCCTGATCTTAGAGAAAATGCTTTCAGTTTTTCACCATTGAGAATGATGTTTGCTGTGGGTTTGTCATATATGGCCTTTATTATGTTGAGGTAGGCTCCCTCTATGCCCACTTTCTGGAGAGTTTTTAATAATAAATGGGTGCTAAATTTTGTCAAAACTTTTTCTGCATCTATTGAGATGATCATATGGTTTTTCTCCTTCAATTTGTTAATATGGTGTATCACACTGATTGATTTGCATATATCGAAGAATCCTTGCATTCCTGGGATAAATCCCAGTTGATCATGGTGTATGATCCTTTTAATGCATTGTTGGATTCTGTTTGCTAGCCTTTTGTTGAGTATTTTTGCATCTATATTCATCAGTGATATTGGCCTGTAGTTTTCTTTTTTTGGAGTATCTTTGTCTGGTTTTGGTATCAGGGTGATGGTGGCCTCATAGAATGAGTTTGGAAGTGTTCCTTCCTCTGCAATTTTTTGGAAGAGTTTGAGAAGGATAGGTGTTAGCTCTTCTCTAAATATTTGATAGAATTCACCTGTGAAGCCATCTGGTCCTGGACTTTTGTTTGTTGGAAGATTTTTAATTACCACTTCAATTTCATTACTTGTGATTGGTCTATTCATATTTTCTATTTCTTCCTGGTTCAGTCTTGGAAGGTTATACCTTTTCTAAGAATTTGTCCATTTCTTCCAGGTTGTCCATTTTATTGGCATAGAGTTGCTTGTAGTAGTCTCTTAGGATGCTTTGTATTTCTGTGGTGTCCGTTTTAACTTCTCCTTTTTCATTTCTAATTTTATTGATTTGAGTCCTCTCCCTCTTTTTTTTTTTTTTTTTTTTTGATGAGTCTGGCTAAAGGTTTATAAATTTTATCTTCTTAAAGAGCCAGCTTTTAGTGTTATTGATCTTTGCTATTGTTTTCTTTGTTTTTATTTCATTTATTTCTGCTCTGATCTTTATGATTTCTTTCCTTCTACTAACTTTGAGTTTTGTTTGTTCTTCTTTCTCTAGTTCCTTTTAGGTGTAAGGTTAGATTGTTTATTTGAGATTTTTCTTGTTTCTTGAGGTAGGATTGTATTGCCATAAATTTCCCTCTTAGAACGGCTTTTGCTGCATCCCATAGGTTTTGGATAGTCGTGTTTCGTTGTCATTTGTCTCTAGGTATTTTTTGATTTCCTCTTTGATTTCTTCAGTGATCCCTTGGTTATTTAGTAGCGTATGGTTTAGCCTCCATGTGTTTATGTTTTTTACCTTTTTTCTCTGTAATTTATTTCTAATTTCATAGAATTGTGGTTGGAAAAGATGCTTGATATCATTTCAATTTTCTCAAATTTACTGAGGCATGATTTGTGACCCAAGCTGTGATCTATCCTGGAGAATGTCCCATGTGCACTTGAGAAGTAAGTGTAATCTGCTGTTTTGGGGTGGAATGTCCTATAAACGTCAATTAAATCTATCTGGTGTACTGTGTCATTTAAAGCTTGTGTCTCCTTATTAATTTTCTGTCTGGATGATGTGTCCATTGGTCTAAGTGAGGTGTTAAAGTCCCCCACTATTATTGTGTTGCTGTCGATTTCCTCTTTTAGAGCTGTTAGCAGTTGCCTTATGTATTGACGTGCTTCTATGTTGGGTGCCTATATATTTATAATCGTTATATCTTCTTGGATTGATCCCTTGATCATTATGTAGTGTCCTTCCTTGTCTCTTGTAACATTCTCTATTTTAAAGTCTATTTTATCTGATATGAGTATTGCTACTCCAGCTTTCTTTTGATTTCCATTTGCATGGAATATCTTTTTCCATCCCCTCGCTTTCAGTCTGTATATGTTCCTAGGTCTGAAGCGGGTCTCTTGTAGACAGCATATATATGGGCCTTGTTTTTGAATCCATTCAGCAAGCCTGTGTCTTTTGGTTGGAGCACTAAATCCATTCACATTTAAGGTGATTATCAATATGTAAGTTCCCATTACCACTTTCTTAATTGTTTTGGGTTTGTTTTTGTAGGTCCTTTTCTTCTCTTGTGTTTCCCACTTAGAGAAGTTCCTTTAGCATGTGTTGTACAGCTGGTTTGGTGGTGCTGAGTTCTCTGAGCTTTTGCTTATCTGTAAAGCTTTTGATTTCTCCATCAAATCTGAATGAGATCCTTGCTAGGTAGAGTAATCTTGGTTGTAGGCTCTTCCCTTTCATCACTGTAACTATTTTGTGTCACTCTCTTTTGGCTTGTACAGTTTCTGCTGAGAAAACAGCTGTTAAGTTTATGGGAGTTCCCTTGTATGTTATTTGTCATTTTTCCCTCGTTGCTTTTCATTTTTCTTTGTCTTTTATTTTTGTCAATTTGATTACTATGTGTCTTGGAGTGTTTCTCCTTGGGTTTATCCTGCCTGGGACTCTCTGTGCTTCCTGGACTTGGGTGGTTCTTTCCTTTCCCATGTTAGGGAAGGTTTCGACTGTAATCTCTTCAACTATTTTCTCAGGTCCTTTCTCTCTCTCTTCTCCTTCTGGGACCCCTATAATGCGAATGTTGGTGCGTTTAATGTTGTCCCAGAGTTCTCTTAGGCTATGTTCATTTAGTTTCATTCTGTTTTCTTTATTCTGTTCTGCAGCAGTGAATTCCACCATTCTGTCTTCCAGGTCACTTATCCGTTCTTCTGCCTCAGTTATTCTGCTATTGATTCCTTCTAGTGTATTTTTCACTTCAGTTATTGTATTATTGTATTGTTCATCTCTGTTTGTTTGTTCTTTAATTCTTCTAGGTGTTTGTTCTTTAATTCTTCTAGGTCTTTGTTAAACATTTCTTGCATCTTCTCGATCTTTGCCTCCATTCTTTTTCCGAGGTCCTGGATCATCTTCACTACCATTATTCTGAGTTCTTTTTCTGGAAGGTTGCCCATCTCCACTTCATTTAGCTATTTTTCTGGGATTTTATCTTTTCCTTCATCTGATACATAGTCCTCTGCCTTTTCATTTTGTTTATCTTTCTGTGAATGTGGATTTTGTTCCACAGGCTGCAGTATTGTAATTCTTCTTGCTTCTGCTGTCTGCCCTCTGGTGGATGAGGCTATCTAAGAGGCTTGTGTAAGTTTCCTGATGGGAGGGATTGGTTGTGCGTAGAGCTGGGTGTTGCTCTAGGGGGCAGAGCTCAGTAAAACTTTAATCTGTTTAATCTGCTTGTCTGCTGATGGGTGGGGCTGTGTTCCCTCCCTGTTGGTTGTTTGGCCTGAGGTGACCCAAGACTGGAGCCCAAAGGCTCTTTGGTTGGGCTAATGGCGGACTCTGGGAGGGCTCACACCAAGGAGTACTTCCCATGTCTGCTGCCAGTGTCCTTGTCCCTGTTGTGAGACACAGCTCACCACCGCTGCCCCCCCCCCAACAGGAGACCCTCCACCAGTAGCAGGTAAGTCTTGTTCAGTCACCTATTGGATCACTTCTCCTTCCTCCTGGGTCCTAATGTGCCCACTATTTTGTGTGTGCCCTCCAAGAGTGGAGTCTCTCTTTCCCCCAGTCCTGTCAAAGTCTTGCAATCAAATTCCACTAGCATTCAAAGTCTGATTCTCTGGGAATTCCTCCTCCTGTTGCTGGACCCCCAGGTTTGGAAGCCTGACGTGAGGCTCAGAACCTTCACTCCAGTGGGTGGACTTCTGTGGTATAATTATTCTCCAGTGGTTATGGGATTGGATTTTATTGTGATTGCACCCCTCCTACAGTCTCATTGCAGCTTCTTCTTTGTTTTTGGATGTGGGGTATCTTTTTTGGTGTGTTCCAGTGTCTTCCTGTCAATGACTGTTCAGCAGTTAGTTGTGATTCTGGTGCTTTCACAAGAGGGAGTAAGCACACGTCCTTCTACTCCACCATCTTGAACCCAAGGCATGATTTCTTCACTTGAGGTTTTTTTTTTGAAATTTAGTAACAACCCCCTTGACCTTTATTCCCCAGCTCTCCCAATGATCCTGTAAACCTCTAACTGCTTACATTGAATACCTTCCTGATGGGAATATTTCAATTTTTAGTCAGAATGGGAAAGGTATATTTCGGTAACAACCTCCAAACTCTGAATAGTACAGCAAAGTATTCCTGGGTATACATCCAAAAAACAAAAACAGTAATTTGAAAAAATACATGCACCCCAATGTTCATAGCAGCATTATTTACATTTGTCAAGCTATGGAAGCAACCTAAGTGTCCATCAGCAGATGAATGGATAAAGAAGATGTGGTATATACACACAATGAAATACTACTCAGCCATGAAACGAATGAAATTTTGCCATTTGCAGCAACATGGATGGACTTGGAGGGCCTTATGCTAAGTGAAATAAGTCAGACAGAGAAAGGCAAATACTGTATTATATCACAAGCTCGTGAATATAACAAAAAAGAAGCGGACTCACAGATATAGAGAACAAACTAGCGGTTACCAGTGGGGAGGGGGAGGGGCATTATAGGGGTAGGGGAGAGGGAGGCACAAACTGCTGGGTATAGGATAGTCTACAAGGATGTATTGTACAGCATGGCAATATAGCTAATATTTTGTAATAACTGTAAATGGAGTATAAACTTTAAAAATTGTTTTTAAATCTTTGCTAGCCCCCCCCAAATAAAGAATAACAGCAACATTGAATTATTAAGAAAAAATATTATTTCCTTTTCGGGATGTAGGCTGAGTGGCTCCTATCTTGTAGCTACACTATCTGAACACATGACCTCCAAGTCTCCTGAGGAAGAGGAGGAGAGAGCACAGAGAAAGCACACAGGTACTCTGAACTCCCTGGACCAAAAGTGGTACAGGACTCCTGCTGACATTCCATTACAGAGAACTGGTCCTGACACCCCAATTAAATTGCAGTGGAGAGGGCAGTATGATCTTCTTCTGTGTCCAGGGAGAAGAAATGGTTTGGTGAACACATTGCCTTATATCTTCCACAAGAGGCTTCTATTTTTCTGACTAAACTTGACTGTTCTGTTTGGTACAAGATGTGGTGTCCTGTAACAAAATCCTAAAATGTGTGGCATTGACTTTGTGGTCAAGTTGCTAGAAGCAGATATATTAGGCTCGATGGCTGGAGACCCATAACGTGCAGTGGAAAAACACTCGGCAAAACTGTTGCCTTTAGTAACTTGAGAGTCTGACCACACGACTCTTGTGCTTATAGGTGAAAAACAGCATGTGCTGGTTGTTATTGGCTGCTTTTGACAACATAAAAGAAGAAAAAGAGGATATCAGAAAATGATTAACTGGTTTTTAAGCAAAGAGGAAAAGTAAAAGTGACTACTTCTGGAGCTTCCTTCTGGTATCAGTTTCTATACGAGTCAAGGTAAGAAATGTTTACTGGTATAACAGACAATCCCCCAAAGCTCAGTGGCTTAACATATGAAAGTGTATTTCTCACTCCCCAAAAGTCTAATGTGAATATTTCTGGTTGGGCAGCTGTCCTGGGCTGCTCTCCTTCAAACAGTGAGTCAGGAATCAGATTCCTTCCATGTAATGGCTCTACATCTCCTGTATATGGATGACATTAAGATTTTCCTGGCATTATCCAGCCAGAGGATGGAGAGAGACAGAGAGAAGGAGAGAGACAGAGAGAGATAGACAGAGAGAATAGAGAAACTACATATGACCTTAACTGAGAACAAAAGTGACAACTATCTCTTCAATTCAGCTCATATTGCACTGATAAGAGCTCATCACATAGTCCCACATCCATGCAAGATAGGCTGGGAAATGTAGCCTCTGGCTGAAAAATTGCTTCCCAGAAACGACTCTGCATTGTGAAAGGGGAGGATAAATCTTGATTGGTCAGCTAGCCATCTCTGTTACAATAATATAAAGTTCTTTTCTTTTTTCTTTTCCTTTCTGCTATATAATTTCTTTCCCCCATTTTAATAATATAGCTTCCTCTTATTCTTTCCAACTTTTCTTCTTTTTTCCTTTGACATGCACTTTCTCTCTCTTGCCTCTTGTTTGATCTTACTCTCCTCTCTTATTTTACTGTTCGTGATCATTGTAGCAATTTCTATGTGTGAGGTCAAGAACAAAGACGGACTGTTATCAGAACTGAGAAAAGAAGTCATCTCAGTGCCTTTTCCTTCCAACTCAACCCCATCTTATCCTTACTGTTAGAAGTCATAGGCAGCAGAAGAGAGAGGTCAGAACAAATCTAAGAGGGCACACAAAATATTTGCAAGATTGTTGATGTTTTTTACACTTCCTTGTTCCATGTTCTTCAGTTTTTTCAGGTTTCATGCTGGCTTTGGGGCAAACGTTTCAAGGGTTCAGTTGTTTTCTCTTTATTCAATTATTAATAGAGACCCATAGACATCGAGGGCAAAAGTGAGTTAGACAGTTTTCAACTGTTCAATGACACAATTATAGTGTTTAGAGGGTTTTCCTTCACTCACAGATGCAACTTCTATACATTTTCAGTTTGAGGGAAGAAATAAATACATTTTTGAAAGTGCAAAATTTGAATATTCCATAATGTATAAATGCCACCTTCCTCCCTGAGAGGTAACCAGCACAAGTAACTTTTTCTTCCTCACAACCTACCTCACTCTGTGCTTTCTTCTGGGGGGTTTAGGATAGAGGAATAGGCTTTTGCTCCTATCACAATAGTTCCTATCCTTTGGAATAATCCTCAGTGTAGTGAGGTGGGATTGGCCTGCTCAGGATGTGAGTTTTCTAACTTGAATTGAAATCCACGTTGAGCGATACTCGACACTGTCAAATCTGTGTCATGATTTGGCAAAGAGTCCAGGTCAAGTCATGGCCTTACAGCATCTTTCTATTTCTGTGCTTGCCCTCTTTTCTGGTGGGGCAGCTGACATAAAGCAAGAGCCCTGGAGCCTTGACAAGTTTCTAGAAGCACTTTTGGGTAGAAGAGCCCTACCAGCATATTTGGAGCAGCAAAAATAATGACAAGATATAGCATGCTGTATAGTCTTGCCAGACACTGTGCAAGCATTGCCTCATTGAAGCCTCTCAAAAATGTTATGGGGTAGGTACTGTTATTATCATCCTTATTTTATAGATCAAGAAACTGAGGCTTAAGGAAATTGTCACTTGTTGAGAAGATATAGCTATGAAATGTTACTTCAAGAATTTCAACTTGGTCCTGTTTGACTGCAAAGTCTGTAGTGTAACCACTCTATTACTAGCCTATTTCCATAAAATTGACCCCAAGAGTTAGCATAATGATGATGGGAGTAGGGCAGTGTCCATCAGAAAATGGGAAAAAAGTGAAAATTCCCATGGAAAGTAATCATAACAACAACACTGATCAACATTTCTTGAGCACTTATCATATGTCAGGCACGGTTCTTAATCCTTTAAGAATGGATTAACTCATGGAATCTTAACAATAAATCTTAAGAGATAAGTATTATTTTTATTAGCATCTTAATTTTTTTTTTTTTTTTTTGCAAAAACTGAAGCTCAAAGGAATTAAGTTAAGGGATCATACAACTAGTAGTTAGCAGACTGTAGAGGAGTTGAAATAAGAACATAACGAACCTATTTGTCCTCCATGGAGATAGCAATGGGAAAACTGGAAGAATAACTTTCAGAAGTTCTCCAGCACAGCTTACTTTCTATGATTTGCTCACACAGTCAGAAACATCTGTAGGTAACAAGAATTCAAAGCCCTGGCCCAAACCCCTTCCTCAGAGTGAACGTAGGAAGTTTGGGATGACGCCTGCGTATCCTCAGAACAGTCCCTTAACCATTCCTCCCTCCCCAGACCAGGAGGGTTCCAGTGCCAAGGAGCTCTTCTGTCCTATTGAAAGCAAAGAATGGTTGCCTCTGAAATAAGTACAAAGAGCAAGCAAATTTAGTCAGTTTATGCAAAACACAAAATGGCATCTACCATCTGGAAAAATACACCAAAGCCGTGAGCCATCAAGGCTCTTTCAAGACTTTGGCATGTGAAATCAACATTTTTTTAAGTCTGAAAGGTCCACGTGAAAGGTCCCAGCTTCATTAAATGTAATTCCCTCTTCTCCCATTCCCGTGGCTGGCCATCCACTCTCACATCGTATATACTTCCAAGTTAAAAAAAAAAAAAAAAAAAAATATATATATATATATATATATATATATATGATATATGAAACATGTATATATAAAAAATAAATATTTATATTTTTTCCCTTCTCAATGTTGCAAAGACCTCTGAGAATACGGATTCGACAAAGATGGTTTTTAAAATGAAAATGATTTTTTAAACCCTTCATAATTACTTCCTTTTTTACATTTAAAATGGTTTAAACGAACAAACTTGCCGTTGTATTACCTATGTCTAGTTTGTCATTGACATTCCCGAGGCCCCGAAGGCATGAGTGGGCGCTGCTGCTGTCTTCGTGATCACAGGCTCCTGATACTGCCTCTCCCTGCACTCAGTGTGAGGAGTTCAAGACGGAAGAGAACAAGGAAGGCCGCCGAGGCTTTGCCATGGTGCCAGGCTGGGTAAGCAGGCCATCCAGGGAAAAATGTGCCCATCAGACAGGAGGTGAAATGGGACGTTGGCAATGCTTATTAAGGAGTTATGGTTAAATGGACGGTAACTGAGACCTGGAAAAATCACGGATGCCGTGTGAGGGGGAAGCCGCTCAAACCAAATGGACTGAAAAGAGACAGAATCACGGCTGAGGATGAAGATATCTATAGGCTTGAACTCGAGGAGATGGGAGCACGGTCAGAAAAAGCGAATCACACAAGAACATGGGGCCAACATATATGTAACAGTATCTAAAATGCAGTAAGTGATTCCCATGGGACAGCTGCTTCACAGGCATTAGCTCATTGTCACAACAACTCTGTAAGGGAGAAATTTTACATGTGAGAAAACTGGGGGCCAGAGAGGCTGGGTGACACTGCTGATGGCAGCGTCTAGATTTAAAGATGAGTAGTCTCATTTCAGAGTCTATCCCTGTAACCAGCCTGTTTTACCGCCTAGCATATAAATGGATAGTCTAGACTAGAAAGATCTATATCATGAGACTATCCATGTCCCCCTAATGGTAGAATAATAGGGGACTTTTATTTAATGTTTGCTCTCTATTTCCATATTCTCTATTTTATAATCAAAATGTTTTGAAGGATTACTGGGGAAAGAAGCTAAAAGTTGCTTAAGGAAGGAAAGAAGCTGAAACTTGGTTAATGAAGAAAACTTGGTTTTCTCGGGTGCAGAAGACCACACAAGTTCAGAAGCTGGAGTGATAGTCTGAGTGGCAGCCAGCGTCAGTCCTGGCGCTGGTCAGACCAGAGTTCATTGCTGTCTGTGACTGACTGGGATACACCTTCCATCTGCAACTTTTCAGTTCTCCCCAGGTCAACCCCCTTCCAAGGCTGAGGATACGATTCCAAAGGTTGGACATTTGGGAGTAGGGGAGGGATTGTGGGATTGTGGGGGGCAGGGATGATGGGCTGGGGAAAGTTCACATCTTCAGGACTAATCTGAGAAGAGCATCAGATTCTCCACTTCTTTTCGTCACACAATCTACCCATGTTTGTTTGATCCCTGACTCATTCAGTCACTCCCTGTCCCTGTTTAGATGTGCCTGGTGACGGGATATTTTTCAGTTGCATTAGAATGAATATGCTTTTGATCATTTCTTTATCTTTTAGATTTAGGGAGACATGCTGAAGTTTCCTGGACATTGGTGTGATGCGTGTAGCCTGTTCTAATGGAAAGAGACATAGCTTGGAGTCTGCCAGACCTCAATTAAAATCCTAGCTCTGACACTATCAGCTACAGATAATTTATTTAATCTCTTTTGTCCTCAGTTTCCTCATCTGTAAAATGCAAGATGCTAGATAGGTTTGGGTTGGCAAAATAAATAATAATTATTATATAATTTATAATAAGTAGCACCTATAAAATCATTAGATGCTATCCACACACAAATTCCAGCAGAAGACCCATTCCTGCCACTTCTGGGAAGTTGCCAAGTTGCTACAGAAATGATGTGACAATGGACTCCAACATATTATTGAAATGACATTCTCCAACTCCAGGGGCTGAAGAGCTTGCTGCTATCACAGAACCCCCTTTAGGCCAGTCTTTTGAGTGTCACTTACACCAGTTTGGAAGTAATCTGCTTGCTTGCCCTTCCAGCAAAGGATGTCATGATCAGCTAATGGAAAGTGACAAGAAGGGATATAATGAATAAGAGGGAGTTAAAGTTTGGGATAAAAAAAAAAAAAGAGCCTTGTTCTTTTGGGGAATGCACAATGCTAAGCATACCATGTTAAATCGTGCATGTCAAATAATGGACTAATTAAGAATCTTCATCTATTTTTTTCACATCTCATTTTTGTTGCCCTTTCAAAGATGTATTTTCAAATTAGCTCTTAGCTCTTTAAATAAGTACCAAGGGGAAAGAAAAAGAAAAAAGAAACCTTGGCTATCAGAGAAGCAGAAGATAAACGTAAAAAAAAATACACAGAGAGTGGAGATGGGGACTTTGTGGGAGACATCGGGAAGTTTTAGAATTGTAGCAGCAACTTCTGGAATAATGGAATTTAATAACATATAATAAACTATGATCCAGGAGAACTCTGATTCAATCCCACTAATTGTTCGAGCCAGTGAAATGAAGGCGAAGTTTATCGTGCCAACATGCTGCTACCGCCACAGAGCACCGCAGGGGACAGACCATTGTTCCCAGCTGCCTACCTCCTCACACCCAGAGGGCACATGGTCCCTGCCCTCCAAACACCAGGCTGAATCTCCAACGTTCAATGACAGTCCTCGTTCTAGGACTTTAAAGTCACAGAAATGTAATTTTTTGCAATCAACAAACTATTGTATTAAGGAAAGAACAGAGGGGTTACTAGATACAAAGCCTTCAATTAGGCTAGAAAGAATAATAACCAATATGCTTTCATGCTAATGTCAAGAAGTACAGAAACCTATAATAAATCTAATTGAGCACATGATCATAAGCACTGTTTTTCTACCTACATAGTTCTGTTATATTAAGGTAGACTCCAAATAGAGAAACACATTTTTTTTTCATTGTTACTGAAAAGGGTGGATTTTTTTTTTTTCTTTTTAATTTGGATCATTTTACCAATGTCAAAAAATGGGAAGGTATAATTAAGGAAAAAATGATTGTCTCTGTCCTTACTCATTGATTATTTCTAAGCATAAAAAAAGGAAGGAATGAAAGCAATTATCTGGATAATTCAGGTGTCCCCCCAAAAGAGTAGAGGTTTCTAATAAAAACATATTGGTTTTGCCTAAATTATTAAGATAATAGCCTTACTTTCCATGTTATTTTATGAGTGTGGACCTGTCTATTGATGAAAACTCTTTTGTTACTATTTAAAATGTTTTTTAGGTTTTTCTGACAATTAAGTATATAATTTTTTGGTACCTAAACTTTAATGTACCTCAAAAATAGCTGGTCTAAAATTCTACAGAGCATTTTGCAAAGCAGCTATTTAAATTACTAAACCTAAAAAAAGGTTAAGTGTTACCTTCCCTTTCCCAAAAAGGTCCATGAAATCTGGAATACATTTGGGGGCAGACGGGGGAGTGAAATACTTCTGTAAACTGATAGTCTAAAAACAGCAAAATTAGTATTGTGCCACAGTCATGAGCAGCTAATAAAGAGAACATGGTCAAAAGAGATTAAGGTTCAAATTAAGGTCAGAAAAGAGACTGATTGAGGAAAACTGCCATGTTCCGTTGCATGGCAGTTTAAGTGAGACAGTTTCCCCCCTGAATCAGTCTTAGGTTGAAAAATTACACTGTTGGGGTTAATAAAGAGGCCGGGCATTTGTTTGGACTGAGACTTCAATTAAAATGTTATTTGGGGCAGCCAGAGCTAATGTCTTGCTTAGAGGTAAACTGAACTGCCTTTTAAGAGGATGGAAATACAAAAAGAAGAAGACGAAGAAGAAGAAAAAAAGACCACCTAATCTGTCAAAGACCCTGAATAACTGGCAGAAAGAATTGTGTTTGCTGGACCTGTGCCCAACTCAGCAGTGAGCATTCTTAAGGGTTTTGTGACATCATCTGAGGCAGCTGAGGTTTTCTGAGTTTTTGATTGTTACACTGGGTGAGGAATCTAGTGTTCAGCTGAGGCTTCTTTGAGACAAAGAAAAAAATCTGGTTGGTGTAATATGCCAAGTTTTTTGTTGTTGTTGTTGTTTTCTAATGCCACAAAAGGGGGGGGGACCAAGAATTCTGGGTCTTAGTCTCATGACTCTATCCCAGAGACAAATATTGATGAATACATTTAATTGAATTTCTCAGTCCATACGAATTTGCCCACAGTGAAACAAAAACCACCAAAGTTGGCTTTCATTTCACTTCTTTAGGGTGAGTGGAAATCCACCCTGAATAAGCTCCTTCCCCTCCACAGAGATTCACTGAACATGTTTACTCTGGCCAGCATCGGGCATACCTTGGCCAGCAAGGCAGACACTTTCCCAGTGTTTATGGGAAGGGAGACAGTCAATAAGTGAAAAGATAAATAAATATACAATTACAAATTGATAAGACTGAAGGAAACAGAGTGAAAATGGGGAAACATTCTATTCCTCTTCAGTCTTTTTCTTAACCGATCCCACAAGCAGCAACTATTTGAAGACCTCATTATTAGTGCCTGGGGTAGTTGAGGAAGTTGGTTAATGCTAGATAGAAAATATGTGATTTTCTGTTGGGGCGTTGGGGATCTGGTTACGGAGATAAACAGTGATGCATAGAGAGAAGGGGGTGGGACAGTCAAAATTGCATGAATTAGAACCAAAATGAACTTAGAGTATGGATTTTTTTTTTTTTTTTTTCCTGACTGTGCCTCACGGCATGCAGGATCTTACTTCTCTGACCAGGGATCTAACCCGTGCCTCCTGCAGTGGAAGTGCGGAGTCCTAACCACTGGACCGCCAGGGAATTCCCCTAGAGTATGGATTTTGATTGGCATTTCTTGTCCAAAGAGTGGTACAAACAAAGCAATGGACTTCTATGGAAGTGCAGAACCAGAAAAGGCCCCCCGGGGCAGAGAGGAGTGAAGCCAGGTGACAGCACAAAAGAAAAGATGCGCTAGGGTCCAGAGATGAGGAAAGGAACCATTCCTGTTGCTCATTTCCTTTATGCTATTCAATTTTTTAAACCAAGTCTAGAGAATGGACCCAATTTGTCTGGATCTCAATCCACATTGATCTGCAAAAGTTCTTTCATTCAAACTGAAGAAGATAATTATGAGAGCATGAATTTCTCTCTCTCCCCAACACCAAAATGAAAACAAAACAAAGCTAACAGAAGATGCTTAATCTTTAGACGACTCTATAAGAAGTTCATCTTGGTTGAAAGAAAAGTGGCAGACAGTGCCTCAAGTCCGAGCCACACAGAGGCATAATGCAAAAGGGGAAGGTTTGGTACGTTGAAAATGAAATGCCAATAATGAGATCACTGCAGTGGGAACCAGTGTACCAGCGAGCTGAGCAGTAACACAACACCATGAGTGCTTCGTCTGTCCAAGTCGTGGCAGAAATCTGCCAGGCCCAGATTGACATCACTAGTCATTTAGAAGCCCATAGATCACAGAAAAAGTTCTCCTCCTCACTGAAAAGAGTTGATTATCAGTTTAAATAGAAACTGATTAGAACACCAATTCTTCAAAGCATAAATATTTCATTCACCAACCAGTTGCAATTTATCCCAGGGCAATTAAGAAGAAGGTATGCAAAGCTACAACACAAAAGGTGTGACTACAGTCAACTTGAACAGGGAATTAGGTTTGACATTGATACTGGATATGGGGCGAAAACACAGACTACACTGTCCCAGACATACTCAGGGACCGTGGGGGGGAAACATGCATAACTATACAACCCAGTTAGCCCTCTTCACTACCCTTCACCCCTTGAGTCTGCTTGAGCCAATATGATTCTCATTCAGCAAACATTTGTCGGATACTTTCTAGATGCTGGGTGCTGCGTTGGGTATTGGAAATTCTACCCTGGACAGGACAATCACATGCCCTTCCTTCTTTTTTTTTTTTTTTTAATTTTTATTGGAGTCTAGTGATTTACAATGTTGTGTTAGTCTCTGCTGTACAGCAAAGTGAATCTGTTATACATATACATCCACTCTTTTTTAGATTCTTTTCCCATGTAGCCCATTACACAGTATTGAGTTCCCTGTGCTATACAATAGGTCCTTATTAGTTATCTTTTTATATATAGTACTGTGTATGTGACAATCCCAATCTCCCAGTTTATCCCTAACCCCCCTTACCCCCTGATAACCATGAGGTTGTTTTCTACATCTGTAACTCTATTTGTTTTGTATATAAATTCATTTGTACCCTTTCTTTTGATTCCACAGATAAGTGATATAATAGGATATTTGTTTTTCTCTGTCTGACTTAGTTCACTCAGTATGACAGTCTCTAGGTTCATCCATGTTGCTGCAAATGGCATTATTTTATGGCTCAGTAATATTCCATTGTATATACGTACCACATCTTCTTTATCTATTCCTTTCAAAAAGATACATCACCCCAATGTTCACTGCAGCACTATTTACAATAGCCAGGACATGGAAGCAGCCTAAAAGCCCTTCCTTCTTAACCATCTCCAGCTTATCTTCAGTTCTATCTGTCCCCTTACCCGGCTTCACTTTTTCCCATAGTATTCATCACTACCAAACATTGTATCATACCTATATTTGTTTCTTATTCATTGCCTCACTTATTAAAATACAAGTGCCGTGGGCAGGCACTTTGACTGCCTTACTGCATGGTATCCCCAACATCTACGCCACATTAAGGGCTCCAAGAATATGTGTTGGATAAATAAGGCTTATGTTCAAATAACTCCATTTCAATTACGATAAGCAGAATAAAAGAAAACTATAGGTGTTGTGAGCATGTATCATTAGGAAATGAGGGAGGCGTTTCCTGAGCAAAGGACTTTTAATAACTAAAATCAGTAAATTAATAAAGTAAAGAGAGGAGTTTGTCTGGAGAAGGCGTTAGGGAGGGCCTTTCAAAGAGAGGCAGCAACACGTATAAAGGCGCTCCTGGTGCTGAAATGACAGGAAAAAGGCCAGTGACGTGGAGCCAAGGGGAGAGTTTCAGGAGATCAGGTGGGAGCTGTGGACGGGAGCCAGATGATGCCAAGTCTTGCAGGACACGCTCAGGATTTTGGACTTTATTGTGCAACACAGAGCGTTTTAGGCAGTGACAGGAACACAATTCCCAATTCAGGAATCTCTCTACTAAGCACCGAAGCGAGCGTCGTAGCCTGAGCATTCTGGAATCACCTGGGTGTACGAAACGGCTGAGCTACTTCAGCATGCGGAGAAGAGGGCGGTATGAAGACCTGGCCATATTTATCAAGGATATAGTAGAGGCTCCTCATTATAACAGGCAGTACGGGGAGGGTGGGAGCAGCAAAAAGATGGGTGCCTCGGTCCCTGAAGAGAATATAACCAAGCTACAGAAAGGCAATGTGCATTCATGGAAAACTTAAAGGGAACTGAGAACCCCCAAATGAACATGTGTGCCTGGGTCCTTCCGGCTCTGAGGCCAGCGCTGCCCCATGAGGCCTCTCCTGGTCCTGCCAGGCCTCCCCTGGGTTCCGTACTCCAGCAGTAAGAGGCCACCTCAGGCTCCCCCGGCACAGATGCAATGTGTCTCCTCCATGCCTTGCACAAGTTACCCGTCATTCTACCCCTCACTCCACCCTCACGGTGCCTCCTGACAGACTGCTGGGCTCCTGCCCAGGACCCAGCACTAAGATGTGACACGTGGTAGGTACCCAATAAATATTTGTCAGATCACCTTTAGAGAGTATGCTAAAATCTGTCACTCTTTTCATACCTTTCTAGCACACGCTTATTGCATGTCTACTTTGTGGCAGGCTCAGTGATGAGGCCTTTTCATGCATTCTCATTTAATCTTCACAGTAATCTCAAAAGTCAGATATTGTTATTATCCCCAATTTGCTGACAAGGAAACTAAGGCCCAGAGAGGTACAGGAACTTGCTTAAGATTTCTCTCACCATGTACCAGAGACATGAACTCACTTCCGTTCCTCTCCTAAGGCCCTGGTCTGATTCATTACTTGCTTACGCTCACCTCCTCCCTGAAGCCTTCCTTGATAGTCCAAACTGCCCTAAAGAAAAGCTTCAGGGCTCCTGAAGTATTTTCATAACTATCCTGCCTAATGTCTTCCCAACCACTGCGAATGCCTCTGATGGGTCTTCTTTATCCTGTTCAACCAACGTTGAACACAGTGTTTGGCACATGATAGGAGTGTGAATGAATATTTGTTGAAGAATAAATGGGTGGGAAAATAAGCCCTTTTAAGAAACTCATTAAGAAAACACAATATACACAAATTCTAACAGATAACTTGAAGAACGACCATCACGTTAACAAGAATTCTACATTTCCTATTCTTTCCTCCCTCCCCACCTACCACCATTTTCCTTTACATACTGGTTTCTCTGGTAAATTGAAAATCTGGTTCATTTTCAAATGAGAAACATTGTCCTGTTACACAAAAGGAGAAAAGGGAATCATGAAGACATTACATGACTACACATGAGTCATAAACTGAGAGGATGCCCAGCGGAGGAGCAGGCAGAAAAGGGAATTATTCACTGCCACCAGATTCTCCTTCACAAGCATCAAAAAAGCTATACCTCAGGCTTCCCTGGTGGCGCAGTGGTTGAGAGTCCGCCTGTCGATGCAGGGGACACGGGTTCGTGCCCCGGTCCGGGAAGATCCCACATGCCGCGGAGCGGCTGGGCCCGTGAGCCATGGCCGCTGAGCCTGCGCATCCAGAGCCTGTGCTCCGCAACGGGAGAGGCCACGGTGGTGAGAGGCCCGCGTACCGCAAAAAAAAACCCAAAACTATACCTCATTTAAAAGGGCAGAAAGATGAGTGATAACACTTTTTCAACTTGGAATATATCCCACAGAAATATTTAACCCAGACCCACAGAAGCTGAAATATTCCAAACCAACCACAATTCAGAAGTTGGGATCTCCCTGATGCGATCACTATACGAGAAACAGCATGTTTATTGTCTCATAAGAGACATGTCACCTAACAATTCATAAGAGGGGGTCTGAGGGAAATAACTCACCCATTGTGAAGTCAATGTTCAGATCAATATGCCTTGGGGACAAAAACATTGCTCATTGATGAAGATTGATTTTTCTTTTCCTTAAGAAGTTCTCGAGGGGTAAACAACATTTTTTTTCATAGTGAATGTAAATAAACATGCCACTGTCAAGGTCTACATTTTCCCATCATCATTAGTATGATACTCAAAAATTATTAGTGTAATTATGAGTGCCTTTCGACCTACCGAAAAATAGATGTCGGTTCCATTTTTTTTAAATCTCCTTTTAATATCCAAGCAACAGGACCACCACACAGACAGCTTGATGTATGTCTTCTGCTTTACTTAACACTCTTATTAGTGAGATGATTTTGATGTTTCAAAATAATCAAAAATTAGCATAAAAACTAAGAAAACTGGATCCTAGATTTGTTTACCTACAAACTGAATAATGACTACTTTTTTTAAAACTTCTCACGGTCTCTCTCTTACATTTCCTTCTCCCAATCCCCCAAATGATTACAACAACATTGCGTCTAGCCATTTACCAGCTGCCTTCCGAAAGAGAAGTTTTAATGGGCAAAGGAAAAGAAGGCTAAATTTAATTGTTTTATATTTAACGTGTTGTTTCAGGCTGGTGAATCTTTCAGATTTCTTTACAAGGCTACGGTAGATTATATTGCCTAATGCATAGATTGTCTTCTTAGGTGACATGTGTGCCAGAAAGAAAGCTTGCCTTCTACCCTTTTGAAACTCAAAGGTTGCCTAAGAAAGGACAGATGGATGATTTGGGGGGAAAAAGAATTGTCACTCAATTAATATTTGTGGAAAAGGGTGTCACGGATCACTGGCGGAATTTCTACCCATTGGCAACTCCCCCGAGCAGCCCAAGATTAACTGAGCACCCAGGCTACCAAGTTCTATGAGGAGAGGAGAATAATTGTGCCGACGATTTCAGAGGCCGAGCCAGGGAGGCAATAGAAGTGTAGCTCGATGAACCATCTTCTGTATGCAGGAATGACCACTGACACCCTGGGAGGCAAACAGGCCATTTTTATTGTTTTTCTCCTGTGATGGAGATGGATTCATTTCAAGCCACACTCCCACACCCTATTCCTCCCATGTCTAAAAGAACACATTTTTCAAGTGGCTTGAACGGATTAAATTAGGAACCAAGTTCATTGATTGACACACAATCATGACTTACAACTTAACTTTAGGAAAAATTCACACTACACTTAATACACTGATTTTTCTCATCTAATAGATTGACTACAAGCTTATGGTAGCACACTGAATGCTGTACAGAAGAACAACAAAGTAAAGCAAAAACAAAAAATAAAAAAATTTCCATTAAAAGGAAATGTAAGACCTAAACTCACCCTTCCTAAAAGTTTGCTTCTGTAAGAAATAAAAAGACCTGGATCCACCAGAAGTACCAAAATCAAATCTGTGTTAGTCTTTTAAAGTCCTACTTCTTTAAAATTCAAGAATTATCTGCATGCTTTGGTAGGGATGTGTGGTTGCTTATTACTCACAACATGTTTCTGCTTTGATCACAAATTGAGGAGGAGCTAACATTGAGAAACAAGGAACAGAAATATCTATAGACACTGAGAATAAACTACAGACTTAGATGAGCAAGGCTGGGGAGAGAAAATACGATCCTCTAGGATGAATAATGTAGTAACAATCAGAACACAGCTGGGATTTGATTCAAACTGACCTGGAACTGAATGGACCCCCAAGCTGTTCTGTACACAACACACACACACACACACACACACACACACACACACACATATTGAGATGTCTAAAAGTGAAATTTCAGAAAGTTATCCAAAGGAGTTAAACTAAGAAAAGGTTTCACTGGCAGACACAAGAATAACTTTACCCCTTGTATGGTGACCTGTGAGTGGAGTGAACAGTGGGCTAAACAGATCTTTCTATCAAAAGGTCCCACCTAACCCTCCCACTGCAGCAGGGTTCTGAAGGTGTCAGCAGGCTTTGGTTGACTGGACCATTAATGGAGCTTCGGTTAATTATTGACTGATTAGAGATTTGCCTTATCTTCCCATCAGGAGCTGGTTCGAGACTTAACGGTAAGCAATTTAGAGCCAGGGTGAACCTACCCACATGCCTTTTTCTTCTTTTCCTTTGGGTCACTTTAGCTTGTCCTTCCCCTTAATTCACGCTCGGGTCAGAATGGCCAGTCCTTCCCGTGCTTGGGAGTCCCCAAAAGGACTGCAGATGAGAGGGGCCAGGTTCATGGTGAGGCATGTCCAGAGACAGAGGCCTAGAACAGCACTGCCTTTTGCGAAACTTTGCTTATTGGCCTGGGGTCTCCCATGAAGTCCCTGGGAGAAAATCGATGTCTTTGTGTTTCTAAAAATGCTGGTGATGCCTGTGGGTAAGAATCAGCCCCCTGCCCCCAAAAAGCAGGCAGCCTCTGCTGAAGGCCTCTTGGCAAAGCTGGGGAATCAGCACAGGCAGCTTGGGCCCAGCTGCCCCAGATAAGAGGTGGCCCGTGTTAATGTACAGGCTTCCTCTGCACCTCAGCAGGGCCTTCCTTTTCTAAACAGTCTCCCTTTAATGTTGGCGAATGTTGTTTTTCCATTGACTCAACATCTCGCCTCTGGTGGTGAGCCAGTGGGGAAAGTTGGAGCGGGGGAGGGAGGAGGAAAGTGGGAGAGAGTGATGCCAAGGCAGAGGAGAGAGGGGCAGTGAGCCACGCTTCCAAACAAGCTGGACACCTGCTTTGGAAAGACAGTGACCAAGCCTAAAATTCTTTCTTCCTCACGATTTAGATCAGCTCTTTGTTCCCTGCATGTCTGTGATCTGCCCTGGCCCCTTCCCCACAATGTTGCCTCCTTCCCTTCGCCAGGAACTAATCCAGCATGGTAACTACCATGAGGGATTCCTACCTTTTCTCTGCCAATTTAACTGTCTTATCTGAAGGAAAGAAAGAATAAGAGAGTTATTGGAGTGTATTAAAGAGGAAAAAGAAATTCTAGGAAAAAAAATGAAACCATTGATGGGAGGAAAGCAAGAGAGAAAATGAAATTAGAGAGGAAAACAGGGAAGAGGAGAAAGGGGTAAGTGAGGGAAAAAAAGGATGGAAATGAAAGGCAAAAAGGAGAGAATAAAAGGATAAAGCAAAAAAGAAAGAAAGAGAAGAAAAGAAGAAGGAGTGCAGAAAAATGAAATCTGAAATGAGAGGTTTTCCCCAGAAGCTTGGTTTTTTAAGCCACAAGACAGACCCCAGGTTGAGGATGGAGAGCAGTCAGTCCCCTTTGGGGCTTCTCTGGGCAAGACAAGGTCAAGGGGCATCTTCAAAACTAAATCTTGATTAGAGCCAGCTAAATGTTTTGACTTGAAGGAGACATGCAGGATTAAAAAGCAAAATAGAGCAGCATGGGTAAGAAAGAAACAGGAAAAGAAAGAAAATTGAAAAAAGAAACAAAACTCACAGGAGACACAAAGGGAATGATAGAAAACACTTCTGAATCAGCTAGTCATCTACTAACAAGCTGCAAAGATTTCCAATGACAAGTTGTCACATTAGTTTAGTGAAACTGAAGCAGTACTTATCCCCTTTCCTGTGCTTAATCTCTCCCTGCGTGCCACAGAAACATGCTACCACGTTTAATAGGATTAGTTTCATTCACTTTCTCCCTCCACCCCTTTTATTTTTTACAATTCTATTTTCAGCAATACAGGGATCCTTGAATTCGACTTCCTGCGGTGCACAGCAAAACCTGGCATGCATGGGTTTTACTCTTTAAAGACTTTATTTGAATCTGAAAAATGTAATTTGACTATTTTGTACCCCCTCCCCCAAATGCATTACTTTGTCCTCCTGGAAATCTCCATAACGTGGAGGGTGGGGGAGGGAGTGTTGATGGTAAAAGGGTCAAGAGAGAACCTGGGCTATGAAGAAGCTGACAGAGCCCCATCCCTGCGGAGGCCGTGTGCCCTGGGAGGAACCGTTCCGGCTCTGAAGGCAGGCAAACCTGGGTTCCGATTCTGACGGCTACTTACCGGCTTTGTGGCCTTAAGCAGGTGGTGAAACCTTCCCTGTCCCTGTTTACTCATGCATACAGTACAGCAGGGATAACTCTCATCAGGGCTGTTGGAAGAACTGCACCTAATGTACTTATTTCTTCACTGCTCAGGTTCACTTTTTCTCATATTTTATTACGTTCCTGCAATCAATATGTCCTACAATCGATTGTGCATTTAAGGTCATTATGTTTCCCTTTTCTCCCAAAGGGCACATTTAAATGGATGGTGTGTCTTAGAGTCTATGGCATTTTAGAAGAAAATGGAAGTGCTGGACATAAAGCATCTGGCGCAGTTCTGAGGTAGGAAGTGCTCAGAAGATGCTAGAATTGTCTATCACTGCTCATCACTGTGCCTAGGCCCCTCCCTCCCATATTCTCGCAGAAAGACCACTTTGAAACATGGAGAGAAGGAGGTGTTGACACTTTTGTCCCTCACCCAGATTCCTCTAGACTCCTGCTCCGAATCGAGGTTTCAGAAACCTGGCTAAATCGAACACATCATAACTGTCCCTCCGTGTTGGATAAGAACCAAAATCGTCCAGTCCACTCGCTCTCTCAACAGGGTCACCAACTGCCACGCTCAGCAGTGTCTTGCAAACAGTAATTATCTGCTGAATGATTCTATCTTCTTTGAGCCCACTTTGGGTTCCGCAGCCCCTCCTGCCCTCTCTCCCCAGGCACCAGCCCCGAAGATTAGCATTGAGACCACCGAAGATTAGATGAACTCCGCCTGCCCCGGGAGGGAAAAGCATGGGGCTTCGGGGACCTGGGGGAGTGAGGGAGCCACCCTGGGGCCTAGGATGGGGATGAGGGGAGGTGGAGCTGGGAGGAAGGAGGAAGCTGGCTGCCCGGAGCCCGTGCGGGGGCGCTGGGGGGACCCACCCCCCTTCGGAGCCGGGGCGCGGGAAGCTGCGGGTGGGGGACGCACGGCGACACCCCTCCGGATCGGGAACGCGCACCAACAGCGCCGCGCACGGTGGGAGTCCGGGCTGCCCGCCCCCGAGAGGCAGCTGCCGGGAGGGGGGGCTGCCCGAGGCCTTCCGCCAACCTGGATCAGCGGGTGACCCAGAGCATTCCAGAGCCTCGCCAGACTGGCAGGAGGCGCCCTTCCCGCGAGCCGGAGCAAGGGTCCGATTTAGCCTCCAGCCTCGCCTTCGCTCCCGCCTCCCACTCCGTCCCTCAAACCACACTTCACAACCCTTCCGGCACCCCACCCCCCAGCCTCCTCGCCCACCCCCGACCTCCTGCACCCCCCATCCCCTCCAGTTATCCGCTTTGGCCCTCGCACTCCCAGCCCCACCTCTCCCCTGAACTCCACTCCCTCAGCCCCACTGCCAGCTACCCACCCCGCCCCTTACCTTGTGCAGGACACCTAGTCCACCCACCTCCACCTATAATCTCCCCTCACCCCTACCCGGCACCCTCCCACACGCTCCCTTCCCACGCCCCTTCTCCCACCCCCCCACCCCACCCTGCTCCTCCAGACCTTCCTCTCAGCCTCTGCCCCGGCCCTCCTCCCCTACAAGAATAGGCAAAAGTACTCCTTCCACCACGACCACCACCAGGAGGGGGCTTGGGGGTAAGGAACCAGAAGCTGATACCAGTCTCCCTACAGCCTGGCTCCGGATGTGTGTTTCTCTATGGTTGTTGAGGGCCTTTGTTTTGTCCCCTAGAGTCACAGACATATCCCTCTCTCACCCCCAGTAGTCACAGAGCAGGAATCTTCCACACTGGCCCAAAGATATACACAAACGCTGGAAGGACGGGCATCTAGGGATCAAGCTTGGGCTTTCCCTCATGCAGAGAGTAAAGGGTGCCCACTCCCAGCCCCTGGGCTCATTCAGCCTAGGGGCTGGGCCCTCGGATGCCCCAAGCTGGAAATCTCTTCCTTAACCCAGGAATAGGCAGTGATTACTAATCTCAAGCCTTCTGAGGATACCAGCAAAACACCTTCCTTGGGATGTTTCATTAGCCACTCACGGCCATCTCCAGTTCTAAAATTGTCAGCCTTCTTGATCTGTTCTCTGCTGGCTATGCCTATTCCATTCCTCTGGCTTTCTTCCCCTCACCCTGCTGCAGAGTCACAGCCAGCGATGGCCCCTTCCCGCCTATCTTTCTTTCCCTTCTATCTTTCTTTCCCTTCTCACAGCTGTCTTTGGCTGGGCTCTCCCTTAATGACCTTGGGGTGTGTTCCTACTCATTGAACATAATTTTAAGAAAGGTTGTATTTTACATGACATAGATTTGGGGGAGTTGTTCATTCACACATGTAAAAACATATGGTAGACGATATACATTTTAGTTTTACCTAGGAATGTTGCCCTTTGTTTGCCTTCTTGTTGTTCCCTCCTTGAATAGAACTTTTCGTCCTGTGGCTTTGTTGGTGAGACAGGCAGCTTCTGTAGGAAAGGTTTGCCATCTATAAAGCAGGGAAGGTGAAAGAAAGAAAGAAAGAAGGAAAGGAAGAAAGAAAGGAAGGAGGAAAGGAAGGAAGGAAGGAAAAGAGAGGGAGGGAGGGAGGAAGGAAGAAAGAAAGAACAAAAGAGAGAGAGAGAGAAAGAAAAAAAAGAAAGATTGATTTCACATCGGTAAATGCCTCCTGTCTGCCAGTGGGACTGATGGACAGTTCTAAGTCCAAGAGCACAGGGCCTAACTTCCAAACATACACCAATGCTATTTTTTATGGCTTAAAAGGTGAGAGGTGAGCATATAAAGTGTCCAAAGTAGCCAGTATGCATAAGCTAAAATGTGCATACACACAAATGACAGTCCACTTAGCTTCGCCAAAATATTGGATGGGAGAGGGCTCTGTGCAGGAGGAGTACAGGTCAGCGCAAGTGTGAAGAACACACATTTGTAGACCAAACAGTTTCCATTTTTATTGAACACCAGTCATGTGCTGAACGATATTACTTATGTAAAACTCTCTACAATTAGGAGTTGGATACTATTACCATTTAACAGATAAAAAGAACTGAGGCTCAGATAAAGTGACACACCCACGGTCACAGAGGCAGCGACTGGCTGAGCAGTGACTGGAAACACAGCATGACCCCCAGATTCCCACGTCCTCCTGCTGATTGCCTAGCTGGTGTGGGCCCAGAAATCCTTATTTTTGAACATCTTCCTTGGTGATTCCTGTTGACTAGCCCCGTCTTGGGGACCCCTGCTCCACCTCAAACCAGCCCGCTATATCCCTGTCACCAGCCTTGCCTCTGAGCAGCCTTCTCCGCGTTGGATAAAGCACTTAAACATATTTAAATAGCAATTTTGAAAAACTATGCAGCATATGGATTTTCCTTTTGATCTCAAAATGATGACAAACAGACACTTAGATACTTCATAAAAGAAATATTACCAGAAAAATTATAGAAATCTGGCTTTCAACTTTGTCTTGCTCTAATTTAAACAAAATGCAACTTTCCAGAGTCACTCTCTCTCCCCCCAAATAAATCCAAACTGGGAGCTTCCTTCTCTTTTTCCTTGCGTGCGCCTGGCCTACACCTATTTATTTCTAACTCACTGGCGTCCTGAATAAAAGCCTTGTAAGATGGGCAGTAGGGATTACTTAAATCCTACCATCAAAGCCCCTGAAAAGAGCATCTCCTCCGAATTCACACCCTTGACTTAAAAGACCGAAGAAAGGGAAGCTGGGAGTAACGGCCAAATATCCTTAGACCGAAGAAATAAAGGGGGTGAGCAGAAGGGGAGGTCTCCAGCCCTCCAAAGGTCCCCGCCCCTCTCTGGGTCCCCGGCGGTGGCCCCAACCTCGCAGGTTAAGCGCGTCCACCGTCTCGCCGCCGCCTCGGCCCCGCAGCAACAGGCTGGCGGCGGGGGCAGGGGCGGCCGCGGCGCCGCGCGGGCCCGGAGGCGTCGGACTTTCCCCGCTCCGCGGCGCGCTGGGAGCAGGTAGCTGCTCTCTGCGTCCGGCGTGTGCCCAGCTCGGGTCAGCGGGGCCGTGCGGAGGCCCCCGGGAAAGGCCCGGGCCGCGGGTTTGGCGCGGGGCGACCCACACTCCAAGGGGCACGCGGGAGGGAGGGGCGCGCCCTCCGCCCTCCGCCCTCAGCGCGGCGCCACGGCCGCCTCTTCTCGAGCGCGACGTCTCCGGGCCAGAGAGGCCGCGACACCTAGCGCGGGGCCGAGGCTAGGAAGGAAGGGCCGGGCGGGAGGAGGAGACCGGGAGGAAGCTGCAGGCGAGGAAGCCCCATTGCCGCCTTGGGGCCGGAGAGGAGACTCCCAGCGTTCCCTCCCGACCCGAAACTTTTCCAACACACGCAGGCGTGTGCCGCGCGAGTTTCGGCGGCCCCGAGTCGCCAGAGGGAAGGAGGCTCGTCAAACAAACCTGTCCCCGGGCACGCACGCGGAGGTACACAGGCACACGGGGAGGGCCTGGGCCTCCGGGGAAGCGCTGAGGGCGTGCAGGCAGCGGGCGCCCACCCGGCCCGAAAGGGGCTCCCCACGCGTGGGAACCAGTGCTTAAAATCCTGCCGAAGCTCGGAAATGTAGCGGTGCCCAGAGGCTCTGCGTAACTTTGCCCACTGCGCCCCCGCGTGCAGAGGCGTCCCCTCACACTCACACCCTCACCCCACCCCATGGCCCCCGGCTGCAGCTCGAGACTGCCCTTGTATTTCAGGGACAGGGAAAGAGATGCTGATCCGCGCCAAAGAGGGAGGGGTGTAAATGGCGCGAATCCCACTGCCTAGCACCCCCAGATTCGGAGGGAGAGCGCCCCGTTCTCCCCGAAAGCGTCCCCTTCACTTCGCTGTGCCCTTGGCTTCTTCACTACTGTGGACTGAAGAAGATAAAGCACAAGCGGATCGATGTGTATTTTTTTCTGAAATCACGACCTCTCCAAATCCTAGCCCTCAAAGAGCAGGGTAGGGTTGGAGAAAGTCAACTTATTTCGGGGCGGGGGGCGGGCAACGGCACCCCTCGGAAGGCGCGCGCTCGGCCTGGCGGGCGCCTCGCCGGGCTCAGCGCGGCCAGGCGGAGTGGCTGGATTATGTAAGTAACAGCCCTCCATGTGCTCACCACCATCTGTTAATATCTTGATATTGGAAAGTTCGGTGCCTGAGGCAGAGCCAGGGTTGGCGACGCAGAGCTCCCAGCCTACTCCTTTCTACTTCGGGGCAGGGAACGTACCTCTCTTTGATTGTTTTCGCCTTCTTCCATAAAATCAAGTAGTAGTGTGCCCCTTCAGTCACTGACAACCAACCCCCTCTAACCGCGGGAGTGTGTCTGTGGGAGAAGAGGGATTTTCTTCGAGGCCACTTTATTGTAAGGAATCCTTTCAATGAATTTTTATTTTTATGACGATTCTAGGCTCCTTTAGGCGTCGTGATGGGCCCTGATTTGGGGGTGGGGGCTTTAGTAATTAAAAAATTACTTTTTTCTGCCAACCCCCCTTACCCCAAATTCTTGTAAGGGTTATATTTCAGCTTCTTTGGAGTGATTCGCTTCTGTTTACTTTGAAAGCTGTTGGTTAAACAAACATCACTCGGGAGGCTTCTAAGCAGTGGGGTTCCCAGGAGAGAAACCGTGCAGCTGCTACTTGCTACTGATCTCGTGGCATTTCACTTTCCCCCCCATTCAGAACAAATCCAGGTTGGGCTTGGCGTCACACTGGGCATAGGGATTGAGAGAGAGAGAGAGAGGGAGAATACGGCAGGCAGTCAGTCTGCCTCTAGACAGCCTGAAGAAGGCCGGCCTGCACCCTAGAGCTGTTTTTTATTTCTTTCTCTTCCTCTTTTCAGGGTGGTGGTGGTGGTGAGTGGTGGATGGTGTTGTGTGTGTGTCCATGGCTGGATCTCCAGCATCCTTCTCCTGAAATAAACATCCACGTTTGTCTCTCAACTGGTCTAGTTGAAATTCCCAGAATTGGTTTGTTTAAGATCTGCTGACGGTTGTTTGTAAGGTTTTAAATTACTTATATGCAGTCTTCTCTCCTACCCCAACCTACTGGCTTTAAGAAAGAACCGGAGGGGTAAAATACACCGAGAAAATGTCAAGGCGAAGTGTGTTTAACCCAGAACCAGAGGCATAAGTGATAAGTGCAAGAGTTTGACTAAGAACGCACAGATCACCCTTCAGATAAATAAGTAAATGTAGCTTGCAGGGATAGGGTTTGTTGGAAGACCAGTCAGAACTTGTGTTAACTTTTAAGTTATTGGGGTTGTGTTGGCATTGGGGCGGAGAAAGGGACTGACCCTAGGCTTGGCCGCTGGTTTCAGAGATGGAGCTAATATCTAGGCGACTTCTTGTCTCCGGGGCTGACTGATCGCTTCTCGCCTATCAGAAAACAAACCGGGAGTAGCCCGAGATAGAGGGCTCGGGCCTCACGCCTTGCTCCAGGGCGGTGCGAGACCCGGGAGAGCGCCGCAGCTCTGGCAAGACGGGTTGCCAGGAGCCTGGCCTGTACGTCGCCTAGACATTAGGGGACAGGACCGGGCTCCGCGTACGCAGCTCGCGGAGCTGGGCTGTGGACCGAGCTCGCGCGTCCAGCGTCGCGCGCGCTATTTCAAAAAGCCGCTCTTGTGCCCAAATGCGGGCTGCGAACCTCCGCGCAGAGCTGGCAAGCCGCGAGCCTCCGTCGCCGAGGCTGGGGGTGGGGGAGCTTTCCTGTTTGCCAAGCGGGTTACCCCGACTAAGACTGGGGCCTGCCTTCCCCCGGGAGTGATAAAGGACTTACTGGGGCTCGCAGGGAACTTTTCCCGCCGCCACTTCCCGGGCGTAGTGTGTGCTAAACTGCACCCGAGCGCTAGGTGCAAGTGACATAAACTTGTGGGCTAAAGTTCAAGCCGTTTCCTTCCAGGGTCTGAACCTTTTCTCCCTCCCAGCTTCCTTTCTTCCCCCTTCTCCCCCTCCTCCTTCCCTGCCCTCCTCCCTTTTAAATGTCAAACTGAGCAGATGGTTTTAAGGTGTGGAGGGCATGTATCCTTTACTCCTGCCAGTTTATTTGTGGGCTGGCGCTCACATGTACATACTGGGATACTTAAGGAAAATAATAGGGCGAAGAAGAAGAAAGGAAGTAGCCTTGATTCATTCACAGAACCCACATTTCCCCGCTCAGTACACCCGCTTCCCTCGAAAGGACCCAACCAACAGAAGCATTATTCCGTCCTGTATGTAATGGGCACGTTGATAGATTCTGTCCCCAGCCTAAATTGTCCCTTCTCAGTTAGAACACTTAATACAGTAGCCGATCATTGGAAGTGTGAGTAGCGTGTTTGTGAGGGTCTGTGTTGTTTCCGTAATGGGGTGGGGGGGGGGAGTGTCAGGAGGCGGCAAAAGGGGAGAAATGAAGGCTGGAGATGCTCAAGCAAGTCTTTTTTTCTTATTCCCAACACCTAACCGGGCCGGCCTGATTTTTTTTTTTTTTTTCTTCTTCTTTGCAATGTTTGAGTCCCGTGCCAAAAGTTTCCTACAGGGTATGGACTCGAATATAGTACCATCACTATTCTTATTCAAAGATTTGACTTCACAGTTTGATGAATTTGAGGCTGAGATTGTAAGTGTCCTAGGAAAAGTGTGTGCGTGCGTGTGTTGCAGAAGATGGTGGTAATGATCGGCCAGTACACTTGTAACACACTTCACAAACACTCTGTTGTCACGACGCAACACGATTCAACCTTTGATCTGATTAAATTCGAGGGACACACGAAAAATACTTGTCCCCATCCTACCAAAAAATGAGTGTCTTATCGACTAGGTATGAATGTTTCTGCTTCGCAGCCCTTGCAAGTCCTAGCTTTTATAGGATCTTTAAGTCATAAGCGCATTTGCTTTATTAAAAGCCGTTTACTGTGCCCGGTGAAAGAGACATTCTAGCTGCGGCTGGGCTCTTGCGCTTTAGCATTAGCAACTTTCAAATCCCAAGAAGCCCTTTAAGAGCCACGTTATCTAAAGAAGTCTTGCTGGTTATTTTTCGTCCAAGAAATGTCAAACCAAAGTGAATTTTCTATGGTTTGACTTAGAAGCCCGAAATTTAAGCGTTTGAAATTTCTTGCCGAGTATACTTTAAAGTTTGTTACCCAGGGCTCAAAACTGTGTAAATCCTATTTGAAACCTCTCTCTTTAATCATTCTGGGGTGAGTGAGTTACTGAGCGTCATCGCGTGGTACTGTTTGTAACATTTTTTTTCCCCGTAAAGGTTGCTGTACCTACCATCCAAATAAAGTTGTTAGCGGTAACCAAGGACAAATATTCTTCCTAACAATTTTGACGGGAGATTGACTGGGATTCAGCCAATACTAGTCTTCTTATATCAGATGCAGCGGAGCCGGTGTGAAACCTCTGACACCTACTATTTTAATCCCAAACCTACCTGTATTTTATTGTCCGCCTCTCCTTTAAAAGGAAGCAAGGGTGACATGTATTCCTGATACTAGCTATGATCATTTAAAAAGTGGAATGTTTTGAGGATTCTCACTCCCTCCTCTTAGACCACCCCACCCCTAAAACCTCCACTTTTTCTCCAGTATACTTTTCTGTGCCTTCCTCCACCCCTGTCCGAGGAGCGCTCACTCGCTCTGTCGCTCAGCGAACTCGATCAGCTGTATCTGGGAAATGAAGGGGAAAAAAAAAAAAAAAAGAGAGAGACCTGCGTCCTGGAAGAGCGAGTGTGAGCTGAGCGGCGCTCGCGCGGTCGCCGGCTTTGCACAGCGCCCGCAGATGGCTCGCTCCGGCCCGGGCGCGGCGATCCGGTCGCCCCCAAGCAGTGGCTGCGCGCGGGTGAGGGGGGGTGGGGGCGGGGATGGAGGCGGGGGAGGGGAGCGCGGGGCCCCTCTCCCCTCCTCTCCTCCCAGCCCCTCACCCCCACCCCTTTTATATTTTTTTTCCTCCCAAGTTCTCTTGCCTCGCTATCCCCCCTTGAATCCGAAGGCGCCTCGCGATTGGGTGCTGGGGCCGGGTACGTCAGTCAGACTGTGACGTGCAGTCTTCCTGTTTCCTTCAGCTGTGTCTTAAAGTAAATCTTGTTGTGGAGCGGAGCCCTCAGCTGAGGGAGCGCTCTGAAATAATACACCATTGCAGCCGGGGAAAGCAGAGCGGCGCAAAAGAGCTCTCGCCGGGTCCGCCTGCTCCCTCTCCGCTTCGCTCCTCTTCTCTCCTCTCCTCTCTCCCCTCTTCTACTCTCTTCTCTTCTCTTCTCTCTTCTCCTATTCTCCTCTCTCCTCCTCTCGCGTCTTCTCTTCCTCTCTCTCCTCTCTTCTTGTCTTCCCTCCTCTCCTCTCCCTGCCCACCCTCTCCTCTCTCTCCCCTCATTCTCCCCGTCGGCCCGCTCGCGCGCTCCCGCACGGACTCACCGTCCCTTGTCCAATTATCATATTCATCACCCGCAAGATCTCACCGTGCGTGTGCGCGCGCGTGTTTTCCTCTCTCCGCCTGCAAAAAAGGCTCGGTCCCACTGCTCTCTGCACCGAGTAAGTATCTTCTCCCCCTCGCGAGTCCCCTCCCCTTTTCCAGAATCACTTGTACCGGCTTGTTCTTGAATGAGAAGAAAAGAAAAGAGACTCCCATTACTCATACTCGTGTAAACATCTTTCCACCCTCCCCAGGAGAAAATGGTGTTCTTTAAATGAATCATAATAAAATAGTGTCTAAACAGTTTCTAAGCAGAAGCCTCAGTGGAACTCAGCGCTCCGCCTCTCCCAGTTCCTACGAGTAAGTGATCCGCTTGGCTTTTCTTTCTTTCTCTTTCCTGCTGGTGGCTGGGGGGTGGTGTTGGCGAGAGGGGGGAGGCTGATAGTGCTGGACTTGTCGCTGATCTTGTCACCTTTTGTGTACTGTTTCTGGAGGGGGAGGAGGCTTTTCCTTCCTTTCCTTCTTTCTCTTGCCCTCTCTTCCCAGGAGAGAGGACCGCGAGGGGGACCGGGTCGCTTTTTGTTCGTCTGGATCCCCGCTCTCCTCCCAGCCTCATCCTTCCCATCTCCCCCGGTGAAAACTCCTGGGCTAGTCCCCACGTCCTTGCTCTTTGTCTTGTTTATTATAGCTGCCTTTCTTCCAGGAGCTTCCAATTTGCTTGTCATTTGCATACCTTTCACTTCTCCTTTTTAACCCCAGCAGAGGGCCAGGGAGTAGGGAGGAAGGGAGAGGGAGGTGTGTGTGGGGGGGCGCTCTGTTACTTTCCTCTCAAAACGCTGTCGAAGCCGAAATGTTGAAATCAGGGTTGGAGCAATGGAGAGATGGTCCTGGGAAACGAGCACGGCGCCCCTCCCCTGTGCTCCCAGGACCCAGGGCTAGGTCAAGTTGAGTAGGGTAAGGTGGCACCGGGAGCCTCAGGGGTCCTGTGGTGGGAGGACTGGGGCTCAAGCGCGGCGGGAGGATGGAAGGATCGAGGTCCGGGTGGGGGTAGAGGATGTTCCCGGGCAGCGGATGTGCTCGCAGTCACCACTGGCAGTCGACGTGGTTGGGCTGCTTCGATCTGATCTTGGTTCGTCTGGGTGGTACCTGCAATTTTGCCCCACTCCGGAGGGCTGGAGAGGGAGGAGTGAAGAGGTGAGAGTGATTGTTACTGGGAAGAATAGTGAGGGGGCGAGAAGAGCTGCTATCTTGCCTGAACCGGCAAGGAGGGGGACGACGGGGGCAAGCTGGGGGGAGACATTACCCAAAGCCCAGGTTAGCAAATTGTTGGTTCTTCTGCTGTGCCAGCCACTTACTCCTCCTGCTAAAACTGAACGTAGGTGGAGGGTATGGATTGGAGGGGCGAGGTGAGGGGGGCGGGGGGCGGGAGGGAGGCAAAGGGGGAGTAGCTTTGGAGAGAGACTCACAGGTCTCCCGCCACTTCTCAGCTTTTTTTCGGAAGTTGAGAGTCCTCCAGGCTGGCCGACAGAAGACCTGGGAGGAGGGGTTGAGCGACAGTCTCAAATAGCCCAAGGAGGCAGGCTGGAGTGTGAAACTTCTGTTCTTGGCAATCCAGAACCCACTCCGCCTGGGGGAAGGCTGGGAACTCACCTGCTTGTTTTTATTTTTCCCAGAAGGTCTGTGTTGTCTCCTTGAGCTTATAATAACAGTGCAAGCACAGGGTGGCCTGCTCTCAAAGTCAAGGCTACAAGTCTCTTCTCTTGTTCTCCCCCCCACCCCTTCTCTCCCATCTATAACCTCCTTTACAAAAAAAAAAAAAAAAAAAATTATAATAATGTCCTTTCCTGGATTAGGTAGACAAAGGTCTGTTAGCCGAGAGCTGCGCCATGGGCAGGGCCTGACAGGTGTGTTATGTCAAGAAAGACAGGTGCAAATTTCCTCTGTGTCTGTGTGTGTCTGTACAGTTCCAGACCTCAGGGTGTGCTCCAGGGTTGCGGAGGTTTATGGGTTTATGGTTGCCTTGGTTAATAGGATTGTCCGGGCTCATGGGAACTGCGCTGTTGTTATGTTTTGAGCCCTGCCATGTGAGTTCTTTGGTTGGGGGTGGAGGACAAGTTGGTATGTGTTTGTTTATTTTTCTTAAGGATGTTGGCAGGCTGCTGCTGAGGCTGTGTCTCGGGCTCCTGTCTGCCAGGCAGCTGAAAGTACCCCCACTTCAGGCAGCAGGTGGAGGGAGATTGACTTTCCCTTCGCTTCCCTCTGGTTTACGCCTATTTCCCAGGTCTTTGGGGGCATTCGGGGGAGGGGGAGTAGTGAGAGCGTCTTGTGTGTGTGTGTGTGTGTGTGTGTGTGTGTGTGTGCGCGCGCTTTGGACATCCATGGATGGTGTGTGTACCTGCCAAGAATACCAAAGTCAGTTTGAAAGTGTTACTGTTTTTAAAGCTTATGTTCTTTAGCGCGCTTTCTCCCTGCCCAGAAGGAATAGGTATGTGCATAAACTCTTGCAGGTCGTATGTTAAATACTCTCGTAAAGTAGAATGAGCCTGTCATTGTACCAGACATGTGCCAGATGTCCTAGTTATTACTTTGATGGAGAAGGAAAATCTCAAGTATGTGAGAGGTAACTGTGCTTTTCTATTTGATGCAAGATGTAGGCAGTCAGTCCTCTGAAGTTTCTTGCAAGAACTTCTGAGCATTATCAAAATGAAATGGGCTGTGGGTGGTGAAGAAGAAAAAGGGGAGTAATTTGGTTAACCTGTCCATGTGCTACAACATGGACCTGTTTCTGCAATAGTAAAATAGATGAAAGTAAGGACTGTGGCTTCATGTGTGAGGGAAGCGATTGAGAATTCAGGGTAAGCACAGTATATGGATTCTCAAAATCGGACCTTTTAATTTTTTTTTCTTTAAACAGGCTGCTTCTTGAGTTGCATAGAAATAGATCAGATGGTGAATGGTTTTTGTTGGTTGGTTTGGTGGCTTGGGTGATCATCCTTGTTTCATGAAAATGAGACAGTATGTGTCATTTTATTCTTTTGACTTAAACATCCAAGTTCCTCCTAATACTTTCTTTGGATGCTTTTGAAGTTCTTTCATCACTAAAATGTCATCTGTGGATATGTCATTTGCTTTATTTTTAATAAGGGTTATCTGTGCTTGGCACTTATTGATATTTTTATATGTCCATTGTGCAGAATTCTATTTAGGTTAATCACCAAGACCTTGTGGGGAAAAAGTCATGCATACCTAACATGCATCTTTGTTCTCACTTTATTCATTCCCTCGCATCTTTCCTCTATAAGTAGCACTTACAATCTTAAAACATAACCTAGCTGCCAGGCGTACTCTTTATTTGTTCAAAATGAAATAGGCCTTTTTTCATGAATTTCTTAGAGGCATTGTTTTGCATTTGCAACTGTAAATATAAGGAATATTTAGGTTCAAGATTAACAAAAGATTATAAAATGTTACCGATTTTATAATATGAAGATGGATTGTGCATGATATATTATTACTGGGTTCTAATTAAGTATCTGTATAAACTGGAAAGGACATATACATAAGGAATTTCTAAAACCTTATTGCCTGGTGTATTCGAAAGCTTCAAAGGACATTTAGAGTATTTCAATTCTCTTCAGAAAAAAAATAAATGTAAGTGTTTCTTCTTGAAGTTATTTCTCACTATTTACTAATTTGGTGACTTATTACTTTTTAATATTTTAGGCATGTCTCAGAAAATACTCTGTGTTCATCTTGCAGGTGAAAAATGTATGAAATTTTTGATAGAATGGAGGAATTTAAGATAAAATGGTTCTGATTTGAGATCTCTATTATCATAGGAAAATTTAAACCTGATATAAGATTTTGACAATACAATGTTAGTTAATTTAAGTATTAACTAATGTCAAGTGGGTTCCTCACAATAAACATCAAAGACTTTCTTAGCCTGATAGTGAGCAGAAACATCTCCAAAGGAAAAGTTGCTAATTAGCAGAAATGAACTCTTAAATACAGTGAAGGGGACAGCTTGGTAAAGGGCAGGGGTGGGGGAGTACCTAAATCAAATCATCTGATTGCCCCCCTTGAATTACTGATTTCCAGATGGATTTACAAGGTTCTTTGCTAGTGTTCTTCCACTTGCAGTTTCATAAGCGGCTTGACCCAAGTAGATCAGAGGCCCACTCAAAGGTTGTTTTCTAAAAGAAGTAAAGTGTAGGCTTGAGCAATTTCTTCAAATCATTTTATCAACAAAGACAGATAGTCTAAATCATCCAAGCAGGAAACCATGCCAACCTTACCCTTCCCCTTCTCATGAAAGATTTGACTGAACTATCTGAGTAATAATCAGAGTGATCACTTCTTTGTCTAGAATCTGGACTCCAGATCGAGGCATAAAAGTTGCATCCCCTTCCCCAAATAACTTCTTTATTAAAGCAGAACACTTCAGCACTTTCTACTTCACACTGCAGTGTTCCTTTGAAATGCTTCCCTGAAAATTCTTTTCTACTAACGTTGTCATCAGCTTCCTTAGGATTCTCCATGTTAAATTATCTGACGTTCTCCAGATAATTCAGATTTTAATGAAGAATCTTTTGGAGTAGTTAAAATCTGACTTGATCCTAGTTGAACGTTCTTACCTTTTTCTGGGAGGAATCTGCTAATGTTAAGATACCCTTCGTATAGGAATTATTAAAGTGTTTATGTAGTTAGATGCCAAGTGGTACGACACAATATTTAATAATAAAAATATTCTATGTAGATTTTCATATTAATTACAGAGGAGTTTACAGGGATAGAATATGTGTATCCAATCGATAATACATTTGGGTTCAAATGCTACGTCAGTATTTTTCTGCATACTTGCTGATACTGATGTTCACCAGTGCTGATCAAAAGGTTCATATCGCTGGGTTAAACTCAAAATTAATATAAAAATTAAAACATAATAAGAATCAGTAATAATTGTAGTTGAAACATATGGCTTAGTACATATATTGAGAAATAAAGGAATTTTTAAAAATCTTAATGGACAGGATGATATCAGTGATAAATTAATTGCATAGCAGTCTCTAAATTCTGAATTGGGAAATCATGGAAGCACCTTTGAAAGTGTTTTCAAGTGATTTAATTTACATTATAGTCATTTAACAATGCATTTTCTTATGTGGTAAAATATTCATATATATATATATATGTATGTATATATATCTTGTTTGTGAAACATGATGCTAATAAAGTACTACAGTCCACCAGTTATAATTATTTAATCTTGCCTTCATGGGTTATAATCCCAATGTGTATGACTACTATACCTTTATTTCTGAGTTTAGGTCAAAGCTATACATAGAGATCTATTTATTCACGCCTACTAATATAATGCCTTGTCTTGCTGGATTATATAATTTTTCCTAGTTTTCTCATTTGTTTTGCCCTGATTGTTATGTGTCAGCTGTACATTTTACAATAAGACCCCCAAATATTTAAATGTTCTTAGTCCCAAACAGAAACAAATCATTATTTAATCCAAGAATGCTGACCAGTTGAGAGAAAATTGCAAAAATCAGTTTCGTTCGGTGAATTTGAAGGAAGTTACAGGATATTTTCTTCTTAAAAGACCCAACAAGCACGTTTAATTAACATGTATTCTCCACTGAAGATGAGAATGTGATTTCTTTCCACCTTAGGAAGAGCACAGCCTTCCCCTTGGCTCAGGCATGAGGTAGGGATGCAGCTGTTGATACCTAGGCTAGATGAGAGGAAGTGCAGTTGACGCAGAGGTAAATGGCAGCTGGGAAGGGAAGGATGGCTGGGGATGACCTTGTGCTCATCTCTTACACCAGCGTGTTGTTTCTGAGCCTCTGTTGCGGAGATGCTCTTCCTGTAGCAAGGATGGGTAGGGGGAAAACCCAGATTGGATGTTAAGAGGAACAGGGGAAGAAAATACTGCAGAAAGTTTGTTCAACATTTTGATTGGTGATCTATGTGCTTTTCAGGTGATATTAAAGAGAAAATGATTTGCACCCAAAAAGACAAGAGGTAAAATTTTTAAAGAATGGCAATAAACTCTATTTTTGAAAAGCTGATCTACACACACAAAGTCCTCCTCGCAAAGACATCCCACCTCAATATGCAAGTCTTTCTGAGCTTTAAAATAATTCATCTTTTCTCTTGTTTGTCTCCGTCTCCCCTTTTTTCTTTCTCTCACCTGACAGCTGCACCTGATTTATCAGATCTAACATGTTAGTGAAATATTTGCCATTGCATTTTTGTATTCCTGAAACCAATTTCATTTATTAATGTGTGAGGGGTCACAATCATCTTGAATTCAGTTTTGAACCCTATACATGGAAGTTATCAAGATCTGTTTCCATTCCAAGTTCAGGAAATTTTATCCTGAGGCACACAAAAAAGTATTTTACCCTCAAGCATCCAAAAAAACATACAAAAAAGCATCATGTTGCTTTCTTGACACTCTGATACAGCCTTTATTTAAATGTATTATCTTCATATAAAAACTGAGAACAAGGGCTACATGATGAAATCTTTGTCGCTTAAAAAAATACACATTGCCATCTAAGCATTGAGCATTTTCTTGATTTTTGCAGGTTATTTCATGCTGAAATTATGCCTATTTGCATGGATAGTCATTCTTTAAAACTAGCCACAGATGCAGTCCTAGGGAGCACGTAGATGTTTTTACAGGTGAACCGAAAGAGATGGGAGCTGTTCCAAACACTCTGCACGCTGCCTTTGGCAATAGACCCTGTTATTGTGAAGATGTGCTCTGTTAAGCAAACGTGAAGTTTAATATTAGATAAACCCTGTGTGAAAAAAATTTTTCATTTTCTTCATAAAACGTTCATTGTAAGCAAAAAGATGCGACATCTTAACATTTATACAAAATTTGGGGTTAGCATCGCTGGTTAACGTCACAAAAAATGTCATGCAAGTGCCTTTTTATATTGTGTTCCCAAGAAACAATGGAAGTTCATATACAGAGACGGTATTTCCCTTTCTCACATATTTAATTGATGTTATTTTCTTTCTTCTTTATATATCTTCCTTCAGTCTTTTTTTCCGCCTGTGTTTTTCTCATCCTTTAATTTGGCACAAGAAATAAGATTCACAAATGGTGTATGTTAAAGAGCTTCTTTAGGCGTTTGAAGTATTATTTTGGCAGATTATAGAAAAAAAAACTAGCACTGAAGATGTATTTATCCTTGCCTAACTCAATTTATTGTTCCACAGATTGATTTCTAAAATGTGACAATGTCCTTCTTCTGCACTGAGTCCAACTTTATAATAATTGAAGTCATCAAAAACGACATCATGAAAATTTTTAAATATTCTCATACTTACATTAAAATCCAGCAACAGATACCGTCTTCAAATGTGATTTTAGTAATAAAAAGCACATATCTGTGCTAAATAAGCAGACTTGTAGAATGAGTATTTGTGCACTTATTTCCATGCTAAATTGGCCATTTATGTTGGAAAGATGCTGGTGGGAGTGTTCTCCTCCCCATTTCACGTATGACAAAAATGTTTTAAAATTCAGTAATAAAGGGTGTGTGTGTGAAATATTTGCATTTTTAGAGTCATTTTTCCCCTTAATTGTGTTAAAGCCACAATAATTTTATCGCAGAAATGGAATTTTTCATCCAAATTTCACGCATCCTCAAAATGTAACCTTATTTCTTAAGTATAGACCACTTTTATCTTCTTTTGTAATATGAATCTCAGTGCCCAAAATTTAATCAATTGGTTGTCAGAGGCTGTGTTCTTATAATCTACTGTTTCTTCTGAAGATAAACAGTATCATTTTAGGCATTTGTGAAAGAGAATCATATTACTGGTGCTTAAGCAGTTTTTGCTTTTTTTTTTTTTTTTTTTAATCTTAATCCATCTTAAACCAGTGGAGCAGAAATATTTAAAAATGTTTCATTTCAAGCAGAGTGCATAATAAATTGCAATAATTGTAATGTGCCATAAATCCCAGAGCCTATGCATTTTGCATTTGATTCAGGATTGAGGTCAGGAAATTTGGAGAAATTTAAAGAAAATGATTCATCAGTCCTTTTGTTCTGTTGGCCAGGGTCCCAGGATTCTTGAGCTGTGCCCAGCTGACGAGCTTTTCAAGATGGCACAATAACTGTCCAGTGATGCCTGACCATGACAGCACAGCCCTCTTAAGCCGGCAAACCAAGAGGAGAAGAGTTGACATTGGAGTGAAAAGGACGGTAGGGACAGCATCTGCATTTTTTGCTAAGGCAAGAGCGACGTTTTTTAGTGCCATGAATCCCCAAGGTTCCGAGCAGGATGTTGAGTATTCAGTGGTGCAGCATGCAGATGGGGAAAAGTCAAATGTACTCCGCAAGCTGCTGAAGAGGGCGAACTCATATGAAGATGCCATGATGCCTTTTCCAGGAGCAACCATAATTTCCCAGCTGTTGAAAAATAACATGAACAAAAATGGTGGCACGGAGCCCAGTTTCCAAGCCAGCGGTCTCTCTAGTACAGGCTCCGAAGTACATCAGGAGGATATATGCAGCAACTCTTCAAGAGACAGCCCCCCAGAGTGTCTTTCCCCTTTTGGCAGGCCTACTATGAGCCAGTTTGATATGGATCGCTTATGTGACGAGCACCTGAGAGCAAAGCGCGCCCGGGTTGAGAATATAATCCGGGGTATGAGCCATTCCCCCAGTGTGGCATTACGGGGCAATGAAAATGAAAGAGATATGGCCCCGCAGTCTGTGAGTCCCCGAGAAAGTTACCGAGAAAACAAACGCAAGCAGAAGCTGCCCCAGCAGCAGCAACAGAGTTTCCAGCAGCTGGTTTCAGCCCGCAAAGAACAGAAGCGAGAGGAGCGCCGACAGCTGAAACAGCAGCTGGAGGACATGCAGAAACAGCTGCGCCAGCTGCAGGAAAAGTTCTACCAGATCTATGACAGCACTGATTCTGAAAATGATGAAGATGGTAACCTGTCTGAAGACAGCATGCGCTCGGAGATCCTGGATGCCAGGGCCCAGGACTCCGTGGGGAGGTCAGACAATGAGATGTGCGAGCTGGACCCGGGGCAGTTCATCGACCGAGCCCGGGCCCTGATCCGGGAGCAGGAAATGGCCGAAAACAAGCCGAAGCGAGAAGGCAACAACAAAGAAAGAGACCACGGGCCAAACTCCTTACAACCCGAAGGCAAACATTTGGCCGAGACCTTGAAACAAGAACTGAACACTGCCATGTCGCAAGTTGTGGACACTGTGGTCAAAGTCTTCTCCGCCAAACCCTCTCGCCAGGTTCCTCAGGTCTTTCCGCCGCTCCAGATCCCCCAGGCCAGATTTGCAGTCAACGGGGAGAACCACAATTTCCACACCGCCAACCAGCGCCTGCAGTGCTTTGGCGATGTCATCATTCCGAACCCCCTGGACACCTTTGGCAATGTGCAGATGCCCAGTTCCACAGACCAGACAGAAGCACTGCCCCTGGTGGTCCGCAAAAACTCATCTGACCAGTCTGCCTCCGGCCCCCCTGCCGGCGGTCACCACCAGCCCCTGCACCAGTCGCCTCTGTCGGCCACCGCAGGCTTTACCACGTCCACCTTCCGCCACCCCTTTCCCCTCCCCTTGATGGCCTACCCGTTTCAGAGTCCATTAGGTGCTCCCTCCGGCTCCTTCTCGGGAAAAGACAGAGCCTCTCCTGAATCCTTAGACTTAACTAGGGAGACCACGAGTCTGAGGACCAAGATGTCATCCCACCACCTGAGCCACCATCCTTGTTCACCAGCACATCCACCCAGCACCGCAGAAGGGCTCTCCTTGTCTCTCATCAAATCCGAGTGTGGCGATCTTCAAGACATGTCCGAAATCTCACCTTATTCGGGAAGTGCAATATCCTTTCATTTGCCCCCCAAGGAAAACAAGCCCAAACCAAAAAGGCTTCCCAGAAGGTCAGGTTTACACATTGTTTAGAATGATGTAGATGACTATCTTCTTAAGAATGCAGTCTTTCCTCTTCTTCCGAGTAATAGGCTTTTATCAGCAGGCGTGAGGCACTTCTGGTTGCACAAAAGCTTCACAGGAAACCAACATTTTTGTAACTTTCACAAGTTGTTAATTGCCCTAAAGTGGTAGTATTTAATTTGTGCTTTTGCAGCAGGGTTTTTTCTGCTGTTTCTTCCGGTATTATCTTCTAATCCTTTTTTTTTTCCCCCAAGAGTAGATTTAGAGGTGGAAAAAAAAAATCTCATTGTAATATTGAATTCTATCAGGTTTTATTTTAATGTAAGTTTCATAGCAGAATAAAGAGAGAAAAATCAGTTTTCAGATCCCTAAGAGTCCATAAGAAGAATTCTCCCCTTAGTTAATCTATAAGGCTCCTGGTCTGTTTAAAGAAGGCCTGATTAAATCTTATGAGGAACAGTCTACTGATGGGAGGCTGCAGTGGGAGAAAGATGATTGTGGATAGGGAGTTAGAGACTCTCCTTATTCTTCAAGTGAGGTGTGTTCTTTTGTTTGTTTGTTTGTTTTAAAGGAAATATACAGGTACTGATTTATTCAGACGGTATCCATCTCTCTCCCGTTCACCCAAGGTCTGTTCTTTGGGTCTGGTGCAGCTGCCTCTATGCATGATTAACCTCTGTTCAGCCATACACAGAAATCTTTTGTCCTAACATACACAAAGCAAATTATTTTGGAAAGCGAGAGAGCACAATTAAATATAAAACTCAGCCGTATTCGACTTTAAAAATGCCTCTTTTATGTCTCTTTTATATTTTGAACCTGACTTTTATGTAGAGATGCCAGTTACATTTTTTGATTAGACCTGTCCTGAACTCTAGCTATTTTTAACTCACGATTTTTTTCTCTGTAAATTGATCCTTTCAGTAAATTTTTTAAAATCTTGTGGTGGTTGATGTTTTGGGGGAGTAGAATAGTAGCATTGGGGGGCAACTAGAGACATTTCTTTTCTATAAATTGCCAGATGGATATGAAATTTAGCAATTAAGTTGGCTGTTGCTAAATTAAGGGTTTTGAGCAATCGTCTTGATGACTAGAGATTGACATTTTCATATCTAACCCTACTCCAGAGGCTGCCGTGTAAGTGCAAAGTCCCAGCTATGGTGGAAATGTGTTTTCCTTGATATGAAGTTCATCTCCTTCCAGCCAGCTCAGGATAACAGTGAAGATTTCTGATAAGGTGAATGGGAGCCACAAGTATGAGACACACTTGGGTAGTTAAGCACATTGTCTCTTTCCATAGAGAGGAAGAGGAGAATGACGTCTTGAGAGAAAGATTTGAGGACTTAAGATGTAAATAGAAATCGAGTGTTGGTTTGGTTGCTGATTTAACTTCTGACTTTCAGAGCTCTAAAGTTTAATCCACCAGTCATGAATCAAAGCTGTGCCAGGCACCATGCCTTACACATCATAGGCAGGCAATAAACATTGGTCCAATTGGACTATAGCTGTTGGTGATGAGAAAGGCAAAGTACATAGACACAGACCTTGAACGTTTTTTTTTTTACCCTCTGCAGGAGAGCACCTTCTGGGGTTCATACCAGGCTCATGTCCAGGGCTAGACCCCATTGCTCCTCAGAGATCCCTTACTTCATTTTGAAGCCAGTGGTAGTGATGGTGGGTTGTTTCTCTCTCTCTCACTTGTGCGCGTGTGTGCGCACACACACAGGAAAGGGACGTGCCCATTTGGATGAATATTTGAAGCCAGGTTTCAAAGTCTTATAAGGCCATACTAAACTCTTTAACTCAAGATTCCAGTTTCTGGTTTTGTTTTTTTTTTTTTTTTTAGACTTGTCACCGTATCCAGATAATTATGCCTGTGCTTTTTTTTTTTTAATAAGTTGGGTCTTCTAAGAAAAAAATCTTTAGATCGCTCTAAGTGTCGACTATGCTCACTGTCTCACCCTCTCTAAATCCCCTGAGGAATTTTGAGGATTTGAATAGAAAGAACTTCCTTTTCTTTCTATACATATCAAAGACTTTAAAGAGAATTTAGTTGCTTCTTCTTCAGAGGAATAACTTCACCTCTGTCTTACCATAGAAGATTCTGCTCAACAGCAACGGTTTGGAAACACCTGTATTCATATGAAATGTTAGTTGCTTACACCTGGAGTTGTGTATTTTGTGTAGCTAAATAATTTTGGCCTCTTGCTGCAGTGAATGATTACATTTCCCATATGCCGGCCTTCCAGCCTCTGTTTCTTTCTCTTTTCCCTTCTATGATCTCGCCCTTTTAGCCGTTTATCTCTTTGCTGTATTATTTCTCAGGAAGAAGATAGGCAAGCATCCTTTTCTAGAGTTCACACAGTTCTGAAGCCAGTGAGGATCTGAGTGTTTGCTGAGAGGTTGGGTCTGCTTTTCTCCTGTCTCCATCCTTGTATGGCGATGAGTTCTCCCCTTGACTTACCTGATGGTGTCTAGGCAAAATTCTCAAGCTTTTAGTTTAAAGAAACCTCTGGGAACCAGAGATTCTGGTTATCTTACTGAAGTAAGATAACAGCAAGTCATCTTACTTCAGTTTAGGTAGACAAGGCCATATGTGAACCTGTTCTGCGGTTACTCTTAGAAAAGATCAATAGAAATGAGGAGAAATGGGATGAAATGGTACCTTCATGACTGTCATTATTGTTTTTATTTTTAGTCCATGGCTTTCCAAACTGTAATGAATAATTGAATTCTTAAGGAACAATTCTTTCCCACCGCAAAAGACATCATCTGTTTCCCTGAACAAAGTAGCCAAGATAAGAACTATTAAGAACACCAGCTTATCGGATAAATCCATTCTGAGTTCAGCACATTAGGCATATATGTTGTACGTAATAGAGCACACTACCTTGTTACCCCTTCTAATAGAAAGGAACTAATGAATGTTTGTGCATGGTAAACTGAATGTCAGTGAACCTGCACCAGAAGGTCACATCTTGGATATAAAAACTGTGTTCAGTATCTTTGCAAATGAATCTATTTAATCAAATATTGAATTTTATTCAAATTCCAAAAGAAACAGCCAGCCAGTTGTTTTTCCTCCTGATGTTCCTTGTCATTCATCCTCTTTGCATCCCAAGAAAAATAGCCTTGTTCGGGCCTCAAACATTTGCATGCACCCAATTAGAGCACAAGAGCGGTGTTCTAAGCACTTAAGACATGCAAGGGAAGAAACTGAACCTCTTCTCCGTGACAGTCAGCTTTCCCTGTTTGACTTTTAGGGAGAAGGTTAAAAAACACGTGAAGTTCAAAAAGGAAAATGATTTAATAATTTGAAACTAAAATCCATCTAGAAAACCTGAGTTAAAAATGAATTTCTAAAATGGGAATTAATCCATAGAAGTTGATGTTTTACATCTTTGGAAGTGGTGCGGGGCCATAGGAATTCTGTTAGGTGTATTAGCTGTAGCGAAACATGTATATTAAAGATTGGAAGACTCTGGATTCCCCTTCCCCCTCCCCCCAATTATGGACTAAGTAAATTAAAAATATATATATCCATAAACTACACATCCCACCGATTATGTTAAACTCCTTTGTGGAGCAACAACTTGCTCTGTCCCTTTAATTAAATGTGAGGGTTGAGATCTTTTCTCCCCTTTTAAGGATTCTAAGGGAGGAAAACTAGAAACATAGCAAATCAGAGCCTAAGGAGCAAGCTAAAATTCTCCGGGTTTCAAAGCGCTTTAGAAATTGTAAGCAAGTGGTCCCGATCCATTTGGTTGGAACTGCAGCATGTAAAACCTCTAGTCACAATTCAGGGTTCAGTTGGAAAAAAAAGAGTTTTCTTCCTGCAGCCTTCACAACCTATTATTCTCCCATTTGCCTTTTTGCTGCCTCTGCTGCTTCTCCCGCGGCTGCTGTTTAGGTGAAGTTATATTGTGCTTGGTAAACAGACAACACTTAAATTCTCAGGTTGTTTGCACACCATTTTAGGTTCAGCTGCAGTACCCTACTTCTCTTATCTTTTATATTCCCGAGCAGATGTCTTTCATTAATTTATGGATTTATCATCGTTTTTTTTTCTTTTTCTTTTCTTTTCCTTTCTTTTTCTTTTCTTTTCTTTTTTTTTTTTTTTTTACACCTGGCAGCTGTCTCAAGTTTCAGCAGTTATTGTCTATTTTGCATTATACATAGAATTGAATGTCATCTGTCTTCACAAAGCTATGGCTAAGAGAATTGAGGCAAAGCCACATGAGCTGCCGGGACAGATCTTGTTTGCGTTCCATCCCCCCTCACCCCACCCCCCCCCTTTACCTCCTTAATATTTATTTGTGCTCATTTTCTTTCCTGGCCTTGAATGGAGCTTAGCTCGTGTTCAGTACAGCTGTATGTTTACTGAATCTATTCCATCATGAGTCATTGTGCGTGTGTAAGTATCCTGGAAACAGCTAGTGCTTTCTTGGAAGAACAGTTGCTTTTCAGCACAAGCACTTAAAAGGGAAATTAACCAATTGGTCAGTTCAGATTTATTTTGAAGAGAAAAAAAAAGGATTATCTAACTGTTGGCTTTTAAATCTTTCATTAGCTATTTTTAATAGTTTATTAGAAACATATATTTTATGGGAATTTTATCTTAATTACACGATGAGCAAGAAATAAAGATGTATTCTGTGTTTCATTTCCACTGATTGATTCCAAGTATTTCCAACAGGAAGCATTTTAAAGCAAAAAAACGTACTTGAGAAATTCAAATTAGGATGATTTTTTTCATGAAATAAAAAGCCTTTAAATCCCAACCAAAATACGATGGATACTTTGCTCTGTCTTTTTAGATAAAAAAAGACGAAAACATCTTAGCATAATTTAAAGACACTGAAAGCTTCAGGAAGTTTTGGTGGCTCAGTAACTATCTGAGAACCACAGCAAAACAATTCATTTTGTATGAGACCAAATTTGAAAAGGTTTGGAACTTTTCCCTGCTAATAATTAATTGTACTAGGTTGTTTGGACGTAGCCTTCTGAAAGAACAGATTAGAACCCAGATCTGAGGATGTTTGTCAAAGTTTGGACTTGCCTAAAACTCTTATCACGAGGCAATAGGAGACAGCTTGCAACTATTATTTCACTTATCCATTTGGACAGATGGTCCTGAAGTGTGCCGGGCTCCTTTAGTCCCCTCTCTCAGTCTAATGGAGGTTACTGGAGGGCCTTTCAGCCCTCTCCTTGGCACAAGAAGTATGTCAGTCATAAATTATCGTCTTTGTAATCATTAAGGATCTCAAACAAAAACACAAGTTCAGTTAAACTGCTTTGGCTTACAGATAAAACATCAAAATTTCTTTCTTCAGTGTTTATTTACAGTGAAAACAAAAGGCTCAATATTTAACCTTTCAATTTACAAACTAAGGTGATCTTTTTCAAATTGCGTGATATTAACGGGAATGCTAATTGATCAAATTCTCAGCAGAATATTTGGTCAAACCCCCTGTTATAAGTAGTCAAGAACTTATCAGTATTAACTCGATTATGCTTCTCTAGGAACTTTCTGGTTTCCCTGTGTTCCTAAGCTTGGTCATGCCGTACTTGATGATGGTAATTTAGAAACTTTCACCTTTCCTAAATATCTGTGTTTATTTGACCTTGCTTCATACGGTGTGAAATTTTTGTTGGGTTTGTCAGCCAAGTGTGTGTGTTTGCTTACGTGTGCGTGTGTGTGTGTGCGCACACCCACACGTACATATTTTCTTTTCTTTTTTTTCCCCTTATTTTTTCCCAGACTCTCTTTTAAGAGAAAATCCTTAGAGAAGCTTCTAGGAAGGACCCTTAATTGACCTTGTGGGGGACCACATTGATTTTCTCCACGTGCATCTTCATTTCTGATAAATTATAAAGCCATTAATTTGCTGAGGAAATGGCAGGGCCAGGCTGCGGCACAGATGTGACCAGAGCCATCCCAGCTCCGAGTCTGCTGAGGAGTGCCAAGAATCTGGGGGAGAATCAGGAAGCCTGGATGGTTATGCTTAGCCTCACATTCTCTTGGGAACTGTTTTAGTTGCTGCTGTTTACAGATCTAAAAGGTAATGATGTTTCCAGATAAATAGACCTTCTTATTTTGGGTAAGTGGCCATTTATTGATCTGCTAACCCACATTTATTGATTTGTTAGCTCCAACCACTGTGCCACTCTCAAAGGAGTTAACTATAAATCCAGGAGAGGCAAATCGTATTTGGTTTTGGATCGTTGCTCTAACAAAAGCGACCCCCCCTCCCCGTTCTCTCGGTGCCCAAACTACCCCTCCCCAGTTTTAGCTGTTATTGAAAAGGAAACAATTAAAAGGATATAATAATAAGACAGGAAGAAAGTGAGTCAAGATGCTCCGTTATATGAGCGCTGGAAGGTGAAATGTGAAGCTTGCCTGACAGTGTTCAGAATAATGCATTTTATATTTTCGTGTACATTAGTATAATAACTGGATGTCATCTGCAGAGAGCGGAGAGAACAAACAGAACTGTAATTGTGAAGAAGGAAAAAACTCTCACGATAAAGAGTTGTGCAGTACCTGTTGGGTGCATTTGTCTCCTTAGCAACAAGTGAACGTATAGATAGCGTAAGGACTTCAAATAGGGGGAATGTTTTGCCATCCTCACCACGAAGTCTCCAGGATTCCGCAACTAAATTGTGCATCTTCGCCATTATATTTGGCAAATTCTGACCGGCAGTGGTCATTGTGAGCAGGCAGCAGCAAGTTAGTGGTGGATTCCATGGCCAGCGCCATTTATCTTCCAGAATGCCTATGGCTGCTGGGTGGTGGCCCTCCAGATTCCTGGGGGGGGAGGGGGGGGGCGGGGGAAGGGAGGGATGGTAGGTGCTTGTGTTTCAAGAAATTGTTTCCTTAACCAATTGCATCCTACATGCAGGAAGGATTGTCACCCAATCACTTGAAAAAAGCAAAGCTCATGTTCTTTTACACCCGTTATCCCAGCTCCAACATGCTGAAAACCTACTTCTCTGATGTAAAGGTAAGGACATATTTCATTATTAATGTTTTCAATTTCTGTGCATGAGGTAGTGATTTGAACTCTTGGAAGTTAATGGAGATGAGTGTGGAGTTGGTTGGTGAATACACCTACGTTGTAATTGATTTAATGCATTTGTCCTTTGGTCTAAGGCTTTGCCAAGCGAAGAGGAGGCTCCTTGTGTGTTAAGACGAAAGGACTGGGCGCACAGGTTTTCATTCTAGTCCGGGAAACTTAACCTCCGTCTTTCTGTGTCTTAACTCCTGGGAAGAAATTTCAGTTGGTCCTGGAGGGATGTGCTTTAGAGAATTTTATTTTCCTCCCCTCAGCCACAGTAAACTGTTTCTGTTTTTGTTTCTGTTAGTTTCCCCATATTTGTGCTTAGGAAAGCAAACACTAGCACCTCTTTTTCCCCCTGTCGAAAGGAGCGTACATTGAAATTCTCTCTGCAGTAGCTGCTTAAAAACAAAAGTGATGATTGTCTCTTATTTACAACTTAATTTGTTGTTGATGTAGAGTACACTGAGCATAAGGAGAATGAATAAAGTGACAGATTCAGGACACATTATTCAAATGAGGATATGAAAGCTGTCGGCCTACAGCTGCAGCCTCCCTCATTCTACAGAATATGGGGACCTCCTGGTTCTGTGTGTGTGTGTGTGTGTGTGTGTGTCTGTGTGTGTGTGTGTATGCGTCTGTGTCTATGTGTGGGTTTTAAGTAATTGTTTGCAACAACTTGATGTTGTGTTAATCATCTGTAACTTTTTAAAACATAGATTGGGTTTTGATGATGATAATGACACACATGGTATCATTATCCAACGAACTCGATAAACATTACATTAGCCGAGATTAGTTTATTAAGGCTGGGTGCTCTTCCCCCCACCCTCTCCTGCCCACCCCCGTGTGTACAAGTTCTTATTTCTGCCACGGAGAACCCACAAGCTGCCAAAATGTGCTCCTTCCTCCGCGACTCCCCTCTCTCTGCAGTGGGTTTTGTGCCCAATGTCTGAGTCGTTTCATTGGCCCCTTTCGCAGGCCGACCCATTTCAGTCTTGCCTTCACTGGTGTTTTACTTGGCCTTGTAAGAAAAGTTCTGTTTTCCCTCCTGTTTGCTTTTAAATCGTGTAGCAACTTCAGCCTTTTATCTCTCTCCTTCCCTGGCTGAGCTCCTTAAGGAAGGCATGTTTCCCCCTCCTTCAGTGCCAGCAAACTGGGCAGGATGGGAAGGCAGAGAGAGGCAGTTACTTAAACAGCTGGATAAGAATCACTAAGCCCAAGAAAGGTCGAGTGCCACAGTAGACCAGGACAGGGTTGGGACCTTGTGGGGGACCATCTGAAACTGACAAACTGAAGGGCATTTGTCGATTGGTTGAGGACCAACCAGCTTCTAGAGCCTAGTTCTTCTTCCAGGGCATCCTCCCAACCCTTTAGTTCTAGGAGGGGGACATTGAGGAGAGGGAGAAAATTGTTATTGTGTGTGTGTGTGTGTGTGTGTGTGTGTGTGTGTGTGTGTGTGTGTTTAGATGTCCATGTTGCCTCCTTCATTCCTCTTGGCGCTGTGATCTGCAGTGTTGTGATATAATGATAACAACACCTTATATTATCTATAATACAATATCCTTTCATTCAGAAGGCCAAAGAGCTTTACAAACTGCATACATAGGGATCACTCATCTACCACTGACATGCAGACACCTAGAGGGTGGAAAGTAGCAGCCATTCTGAGCCAGCAACGCTATCCAACGGTAGATGTAAATATTAGAAGCATTCATGCTTTTGCACACGTGTGGCGGGGGGAAGGGCAAGGGTGGGGGAGATTGTGGATTTGTAGCTTTAGAAATACCGGGCACTGTAAACGACCAAGAAATTGTTCCCATTCCTTTAGAACACATCTAGTAATTCAGCTTTGCAAATAATCACTCACTTTATGTAAATAACAATTAAATACCTGGGTGACCATTTCATTTAAAAAAGCATTAATATTCAGATTATAGATTCCATCCATATTCTATCCATACTGGGAAAGAAGGCTGTTAGTTAGAATGTACGTGAGTCTGGTTAACTCCCAATTATCCACTCTAATGGAGGGGAAACAGTAGGGCATATAAGGCAAAGCAGAAAGTCACCGAAGGTCATTCCTCTTTTATTTTTGGAATGAATTATACATTTTTAACTTTCCTAATTGTGTTTTTTCTTTGGCTAGTAATAAATGAATTTATATTCCCTGAGCTTACACGAATGATAGTGGAAAGTCATGCATAGAAAGGGAAGGATAGTCCAGACAAGGTGTTCCAGAAACTTTCTAGGAAGCAATGGCAGAGCGTTCTTGGATTTCTTTAATATTAAGGAAAATCCAGAATTTGAATATTGACAGTGCATATACTCATGCATATGTATGTGTGTTTTATATATATATATATATATATATATATATATATATATAGTGTGTTTGTATGTGTATATATATATATATATACACACATATCTCTATCTAGATATATAAATGTGAATACTTATTTGCAAGGCTGAAATAACTATATAGATATACGATCCAAAATTTTATTTCAGTCCAGATTCAAGAAACCACAGAATTGAGAAATCCCTAGAAATTGGAGAAGAGACCTTAGGGTTTTATCAGAAATGAAACCCTGCGTCATATATCTTGAAAAGGACATATTCTTGTGACTCTGGACCAAGTAATACTTGTCGCAATGATACAAGCGTATACTTGTTTGTGGCCACATACATGAAGAGAAAATTCCTAATTCTAGCAAAATGTCGCTTTCTGAATCACAGAGTCACTTCATTTCAAATAGTGATCAGAAGTTCGTTTTGCAAGTAAAAAAACCAAGAGACTCACACGAGTGGAAAATATTTTGTTTCATGAATAAGGTGTAGCCTAGGTGTCCATCCAAGACACAGTTGGGAGGTAGCGCTAGACTGAGTTAATCTCCAACCAGCTCCTGGTAGGTGAGCCCCACCAGAGCGATCCTCCCTCCCTTGTATTTTTCCTTAGGAAGGGAGACAGTGCTTCACTCTCCACTCTGGGAAGGAAGTGAAGGTTTTTAAATTACCTTGGGAAAAAAAAAAGAGGTAGGAGGAAATCCTATACAATTCAGAGACGTTGGCTTGGTGAGAAAAATTCTTCTATGGTGATGATATACATGAAGGACGAAACCAGGGCCGTCTTAGTTGAACTCCCAGAGTAAGAATCTAAACAAAGTTCCGTGTTCTCACAGAGAGTCCAGCTTAATTCCCTCATCCCAACATTCAGCCGGACAAAAAGCTCAGCTCATGGGCCTTCAGCTCCTTTGAGAAGGGCAAGGGGGCATGTGGGAGACGGAGGCCGAGGATCCATGGGCCTCCACCGTCTTCCCGGGCACTCCTGGGTGCTGATTTTAAGGTACAAACTAATAACTCTTAGACCACTAAGTACAACAGATTCAGTGCCATTTTAGCTTTGAAGAACAGACGCTCACGGCTTTTCAAGCCGGCGGTGTTAAATGATGTATCTCATTCCCTCCACCCCTTGAGTCAACTGCTGTCCGGCCAGATTAAGGTGTCAGATTGATTTGTTTTATACATCTTTTGACCATGCTCATTGAATATTTAGGAAGTTTCTCCAGCCCATATTGAGGCTGAGATGTCCCGTGGGAAGCATTAATCAAAGTCACAGAGACTCGTACACTGTGGAAACACAGCCTCTTTATTGTAGCGATCAGTTTTTGCAGTAACACATTAACACGACAGAGCTTGCCTTGATAGAACAATTGATCCTTTTCTGGGAAGCCACTACAGAATGGGGGACATTAACTCTTTCAAGTTACACACTTTTTCTCCCCCAAGGTGACTCTCTGGAAAAGAGGGGGCCGGCCTCTGCTGGTGTGGCCAGCAGCCCAAACCGAACGAATTTCAGTAAATTTCAGTTACCTCCCCGTGGAGCAAACCCTGCTCTTCAAGCTGTTGTGCTGGTCATTTTCCTTGTCTCATGTTTGGGGAGTCTGTTGTTTTTGCCCATTCTTCCTCTCTGGTATTTCCATTCTCTAACAATAAGCTTTAAATCTCCCTTTATGTCCCATTCCTAAATAATGGCGAGTGCACTTACTTTTTTGTCCTTCCCCATTAGGTCATTCATGACCATTCTAGAAAAAAAATACCCTTCTATTTTTTTCCTCTACAGTACTCTTGTCCATATGAGACAATGTCTTGTAACAATACAGAAGCCTAATCTCCATGTCAAAGCAATTTTCATTCCCCAGTGCACAGCCTGCTATCATTTTGTAATGTTTTGTTTCTTATTCTAAAAGAATTAAAAAGGAACAGTAAGCCGTCACGGGGGCCTGTAGTCCTTATCTCAGTGTCTGGAAATTTGGACAGTGTATTTTACTGCTGAGATAAAATGGAAAGAACTCCAAGTTCAGCAAATCGTAATGGGTTTAAGTTCTATTGAAATCGGCAACCAGAAGATCAGATAACGGGGGTCCTTCAGTTGTCTTTTTAATCGGGTTCCCCGCAAGGCTGAATAGAGACAGAGCAGACACACAGAGTGAAAATATAATTCTTGGATAGGTTAAGTACATGTTTGAACTCTAGCAAGCAGAAGCGATTTGCTGATGACTTAATCATTTTCTGGTCAATTATCTGTAAGGGCCCTTGCAACTCCATGGCAATTATGATGCAAGTTGGCCTTTTGGGAGAAACACCAGTCTCCCTGCTTCTGTTTCCTTGTTACTTCCATTCTCTGCCATAAATTTTCATTCATTTATTATCTTTGCTGGTATAGAAACAACTTTCTGTGTAGTAATTACAGCCCCGATACACACTTTAGCTGTCATCTTGCTGGAGTCTGGATGTTCTCATGGCCAGTGTTTGATAAGTGGTCTTTGTTGATTTTTGATGAATGTCCATCTTTTTCTGGGGGCCCAGGGAAGGGAATGCCTGTGATGACAAAAGGCAGGGGGTTGTCTGTCAGCCTGCCTGATATAAAGCTATGGATTTATTGGTTTTGACTTGGCAAGTTGAGATGCATCTGTCCTTTTCGTGCACAGAGGACTGTCAATAAGAATGGTATCACTTGCATGAATCCAGGAAGACATCTTCATTTAAAAGGTCACTGGGAAACCTTGGTAAACAAAGTTGTAAAGCCTGATCATGTTGTTGTAACTTGGCATTTAAAACACTGTAATAAGATTCTGTCTATGCTGTCTGTGGACTGTGTCTTAAGCACACCTCCCAAACTGCATAGACTCCAGTGGGAAGGGGGCATGGGTCCTCTCCAGTGCTGGCTGTAGGAAGCGTATGAACAGGTACGGAGGTTTGACCAGACAGCACCAGCCGTGGGTACCGGGTGCACACATTAAGTGGAATCATAGCCGACAGCCACGGGGATCACCCATTACCCAAAACTAAGCGAGTGCCAGATTCCTCCCCTTTTGTGTGAAAGCCATTTGCCAGCATTGAATGAGATTGTCATGTGGTGACACAAATTCTCTTTAAAAAATAAATCACGCTCGTGGTGAAGTCACGTGACTCACCAGCTCTGGTACTTGAATATGACGACTTCCCAGGATTCTGTGGCTTGAACGAATGTCCACAAGAAGTATACAAATGCAGTTTGTTCTACCGAAAGATGAAGGACAACGTTTCAAATAAGACATTCAGCTTAAGGAAAATCAGATTTAGAACATGAGGTTTCCATTTGAGATGTGGAGGGTCGTGACGCAGTTTCCATCGTTAGTTGGTTTTATAATATCCCGTAAGTATATCATTGCTCTTGCCACCATTTTGGTGGAATTAAAAACATACCTTTCCAAGTAAGGAAGGGAGGGGAACTTTAAAAATTCTTCAAATGCTTAAAGAATGAATGAAGAAAAATGGCAATGTTCTTATCCTTTTCAACATTTAAATTTAACAGTTCAACAGATGCATTACCTCTCAGCTCATCAAGTGGTTTAGCAATTTCCGTGAGTTTTACTACATTCAGATGGAGAAGTACGCGCGTCAAGCCATCAACGATGGGGTCACCAGTACCGAAGAGCTGTCTATAACCAGAGACTGTGAGCTGTACAGGGCTCTGAACATGCACTACAATAAAGCAAATGACTTTGAGGTAGGAACTCATCTTTGTTTTTCGGTCATCTCCCTTTTTTAAAAAAAAAATTATTTTCTTTAGAAATGCCCCAAATCTGTCTTTTTTTTTTTTTTTTTTTTTTTTTTTGCTTTGGTATCTCACACAAGCATCCCCCAGTAGGGTAAGAGGTCGAGTGGCAATGAAGAGCCCCCCCATGGGTCCCGTCAGAGTCCTGGGAGCTGACCCACTTCCGTTTCCTTTCTCATCCCCTGCCTCTGCTGCTTGCTTGGAAGACCCATGTGGCCACACAAGAGGGAACTGGCGAATCCAAAGAAACGGCAGCAAGGAACACACACAGAGTGATTCCCTTTCCAGAGAAGAGGTCCCTCCCCCAATAGGCCTTTTTCACATTTAGATTCTGGCGTGTGGATTGAGTTGACATATGCTGCGTTCAGTGGTAGCTTCAAAAGTTGTTTTCTTAAAAAGTCTAGAAAGATGATGGGGAAGTGATTCCATGGTTTCAAACTTTCATGAGCATTCATTTCCTTTCTGGAAGAAACGGTGTGAGAATTTCCCAAGTACCTATGATAAGAGACCCATGGACATCTCTGTTCGCTTGTTTGCTTCTGGTTTTGTTCTTCTGGGAGGACACCCTTGTGTGTTCATTTTGCACACGTGCAGCTTCACGGGCTTGCTGCCCTTCCTTCATACGGTCTTATACATACTTGCATGTGTCTGCAACCTGCATATTCCAGGCACATATGAAGCAGTGCAGATGGTTCCCAGAAAGCCGTATCTATGCAACTATAAGAGATGTGTGGCTATGAGTAAGGCATTTCTTTACTGGCTGATGTGGTGCCTCAGCGTTTTTCATTGAACGGGATGACTTTCCATGAGACAACACCAGCGAATCTCCCAGTACCCACAAAAGCATTTCGCTGAGCCCTGCTGACTGGGGCAATGATGGCTGGAAGTGGGAATGTGGGAAGGGTTCTGCAGGCTGAACCTCTGATGATGAGAATGGACAGGCTGTGGCTTGACAAAGGTGGTCCTTCTCTTGTAGTACCTTGAGGAGGAGAATTTTTCCCCCACATCTGCTCGTGCGCGGACCTTATGTTAATATTCTTGCTTTCCTTACGCAGATAGGTACCCCCAAATGCCCGCAAAGTTCTCAGTGTCAAAGGAGAAAGGGGCGGGCTTCCCTGGTGGCGCAGTGGTTGAGAGTCCGCCTGCCCATGCAGGGGACACGGGTTCGTGCCCCGGTCCGGGAGGATCCCACGTGCCGCGGAGCGGCTGGGCCCGTGAGCCATGGCCGCTGAGCCTGCGCATCCGGAGCCTGTGCTCCGCAACAGGAGAGGCCACAACAGTGAGAGGCCCACGTACCGCAAAAAAAAAAAAAAGGAGAAAGGGGCACCTCGGTCTGGCCTTGTCAATACCGACCTGAACCCCACTGTCCCCCGCTGCTTGCCCATTCCTCTGGGGACCCTTCTCCCAGTGGTCTTAGCAGATCAGTTTTTGTGGCTTATGAAGAACTGAATGGGGAAGTTTAGCAGCGGGAAAGTCATGGTTTTTCCTTGAAAGTTGGAGTGTTTATACTGCAAGCCACCAATTTCTCTTTGCTATCCAATACCAATGTATTTTTCTTGCCAAATGGGTTATAAGCAAAGTTTTTCTTTGGCCAAACACATTAAAAGTGAGGCTCCTTCTTGTACTTACTGCTTCAGTATTTTAAAGTCTCTGTTGGAACAGAGCACTGGTTTACTGTTTCGACAGAACACTCTAAGCTGAAGATTGTGACAATGGCTAAACTTTTTTTTTTTTTTTTTTTTTTTTTGGCCACACTTTGTGGCATGTAGGATCTTAGTTCCCTGACCAGGGATCGAACCCGTTTCTCCTGCATGATGACGATGGCTAAACATTTTAAAGAAATCTTATTAAAAGCTTCACTTCTCCCCACCCCCTCTCTGATAAGTCTTTTGCTGTCAACTTTGAGCTAAGAGAATTCAGCAGTGTGCTAGTGAACTAATTGCAGTTTATTATGATAAATATTCGTTTGGCGGCGTGCGTCAAGCTTCATAAAAGAATTGCCCGAGATCCACGGGATGGTTTGTGCATTTTTGCTGAGTGACATACTCAAGAGAACAAATCCTGACAGTGCCCATTAGGATTTTTTAGGGTCGTGTAAACCTTACCTGGTTGGTTTTAATCCCCTACTCAGCGCAAGGGCCAAAATGACACAAACGGGATGGCTGGAATCAAGAGATACCCAACAAGCTGCTCCGTTTAGCATCATCTAAATCCTCCTTTAATATGATTACCATCTGATATTCCTCTCTTTGTGAATCATATCCACTTCCAGCCAGGCCACCTCTCCTTTATCTGCAGTGTCTATTTTAAGACTGCTTCAGTGCAAAGAGTATGGGGCCCAGGGAGCAATTTTGTCACTTCTCATGTGACTTCAGACAAGTTATTGGACTATTCTGGGCCCTATTCCTCCTTCGGTAAAAACTAGGCTCTTTCCGGAAATGTGCTAAGAACAAAGCAGGAGCTGGATTCTGCCCTGCCCCCTCCACTTACCCACACATATGCACATACACACCCCTACCACCACATATGATCCTAATATCATGAAGTAGTTTTTAATTTAGCCTCTCAGTTTGGGGCACTTACTAATAAAATCTTCAGATAAGATGATCCTTCTTTTCTGTGCCTTTGTGCATGGAGGTCAGTGCTTAAGTGAGATGCTTAAAAAGCCGCTGGTCCAATTGCGGTGAGCAGGGGCTACTCTTCGTTGCAGTGCGCGGGCTTCTCATAGCGGTGGTTTCTGTTGTTGCGGAGCGGGGGCTGTAGGCACGCGGACTTCAGTAGTTGTGGCTCGTGGGCTCAGTAGTTGTGGCTAAAAAAAGCCTGCGCGTAGCAACGAAGACCCAACACAGCCAAAAATAAATAAATAAATTTGTAAAAAAAAAAAAAAAAAGCCACTGGTCTTATCATTGTTGCTCTTCCAGTGTGGACCGTGGCTGTGAGCCAGAAGTAGACCCAGCACCTCTATCTGATACCTTAGCTGCTATTGCATGCACTGCTTGACTTTTGCATCTAAGTTTCTCCCCTGAAGAGCAAGTCAAGTGCATCTGCAGTCTAAAATGAGCAAGTGAAGAAGATGGCAAAGTAGAGAACTGTACACCTGGTTTATTCTTAAATTTTTAACCAGATATGGGGCCTAGTAGAGAGACGGAAGTTATGCCTACATGATGCCCAAAGATCCAGTCAATTTAAAGGAATATATTAAACCAACCATTAGCTGGCCAAATAATAAAACGTCTTCTTGATTGCATTTTAAAATTCCTCAATCAGTTAATCAGTGGTTTGTAGCAATGATAAAATAGCTCACATTTATTGACTGTTTAGTATGTTCTGGGCACTCTTCTAAGTGGTCTACCCATATTAATTAATTTAATGTGAGTCCTAATGATATGGATATTAATACCAGAAATACTTCAGCTTGCCTAAAGCTTTATACTGTTTCTAAAGCAGTTCTAAGTGGGTGGGAACAGGGGAGCCAGGGAGAGAGAGCGGGGGTGAGGCTAACGCTTTTCTGTCCTTTGCTACCTTCTCCTTCCTTCTTTCCCTCCTCCTCCTCCCCTTGCCTTTTCTCAGCTTTCTGCTCCACCTCTGCCTCTGTCATAAGCTTGCTGGCGGCACCTCTGTCACTGCTAAGCGCCACCCCCCTCCAGCCCCTGCTGCTGATGGCTCTCAAGGCTGGAGTGGCTGCTGACCCCTGGCCTGCGGGAAAATAAAGCAGATGGGGAAGGTTTATCACTAGTGCAGAGGGAGTGGCTCGCATCTCCCTGCTCTTCTAGACCCTGCGCATTTCCTGTCTTGTATGAGTCAGAACCTTCTAAGTGACAGGAGAGCCTGTTCTGCCTTTTGTATCAGTTTACACAATTGCCAAGATTCTTGGCACGGCATTCAGACTTGGGGTGGTGAGAGCTTGAGAAGTCCCAGGGGATGTGGAAGAAGACACTGAAGGGGGAGGGTAGGGGGGGGATGAACCACGCTTTCAGCTTGTGCTCAAGGGAAGAAAGTTGGCTACAGGACAGGGGTCGGGCATCTCCCTCCCAACACGAGTCCGTGAAGGTGTTCAGACAGGCACGTTCAGTGACAGGCCGCATTTTTTTTTTTTTTTTTTTTGCGGTACGTGGGCCTCTCACTGCTGTGGCCTCTCCCGTTGCAGAGCACAGGCTCCGGACGCGCAGGCTCAGTGGCCATGGCTCACGGGCCCAGCCGCTCCGCGGCATGTGGGATCTTCCCGGACCGGGGCACGAACCCGTGTCCCCTGCATCGGCAGGCAGACTCTCAACCACTGCGCCACCAGGGAAGTCCAGGCCTCATTTTTAACTCCCGCTTTTCACGTTAAATGAGATGGGTAACAATACGTTCGTCGTTCCAGGTGTTATGGTATATATTGCCATGCTTCATTCTCACTTCATTTTGAAGAGCTTCCAAAATTGATTTTTATAGGGAGGGAAATGAGGTTTGGGATTCCTTCCCAGTTTTTAAATCACACTGATACTTCTGACTTCAGGGGCATAGGAGTTGAATTTTATTACTTCTGTTTCCCTCACAACTGTGGCAGGGAAAGAAGGCAATGAGCGCTGTCAGTTTCCAAGGCAGGTTGACACGTTTTTGCAGAGAACTCGACTAAGGCAACCGATCTGTGTAAGTCACAAAGGTTAAACGCACTGCTCAGGGAGCCGGAAGACAGCCACCCTAGGTTGACTGAGGTAGGCTGGCCGCTGGGAAAGGCAGGATGACCCAGAGCTTGGGGTCTGGGATGGCCTGCATGGAGGTTGGGAAGAGAATGTCGCAGACCCCTTCTTCTGGGCTGACCCTTCTGACCGCAGGGGCATGTGCTTTGGACTGTATTGCTTTTCTGTTTCCCTCACAACTGGGGCAGGAAAGAAGGCAAGGCTTGCAATCAATTTCCAAGACTTCCCTGAGCACTCCTTCTCCTTTTCTCCATTCCCATGAGCTAGCTCTTCCCCCGCGGTGGTCAGCCAGGTGTCCCCCGTGGGCCATTAGTGGCTAGCCAATTAACTGCGGGCAGGGTCCAAACTCGCAGGAGGAGTGACTAACTTCCCTTGCCCTCAATAAAGACCCAGGGCTTTGGATGGAAGGCTTAGAAACAAATAGAAAAGAGAACTTGATTCATTGATTAGTGGGCTTGTAACTGTCATTTCCTAAGATACTAATAACTCACGGGGCAGACGCTCCATCGTGGAGCCAGTGGTTTGACTTATTTCTAGGTGTCACATGACAGGCAAGAAGGGTACTTCTGCAGGCCTCTCTCTGTGTCTTCTCACTCTCCTCTTAGAAAGAGAAAATGAAAAGGCAGCACTCCTCACATCCCCCCACGCACACACCCACCCAAACGCACGACACTTAAACACATAGAGAGCATCCACTCCCTCCACCAGGCTCACCCCCATTCCCAGCCCACTCCCGCTTTCCACACGACGCACGTTTAAGAAGATTTAATATATTTGGAAGTCCTTCATTCGCCCTGTCCCCTCTTTAAAGAAAAATGAGGACAGGTGGATTTAGGAAGCGCTTCCCTCTGCTCCAAATAGATACTTAAATATGAGTGATCATTTGGAAAACTGGCACAGGAGGGAAACCCTTTTACTGCCCTTGCAGTCTTTTGGCCTCAAAGCCGAGGTGTCATTTAAACGATCACACAACGCACTCTTGGTGGGTGGCAGGAGGAAAAGAAACCTTTGCCGTTTCCTTCCCTGCCAGTCCCCCCATTGACAAGCCAAATTGATCTTTTAAGAGACTAAATGAATGTTCTCTAAATATATGTACACACATGGCTATCTGGAAACATATTCCTCGTACAGAATGATTGCCTGAAATTTGAAGGAGGGAGCCGTAAAGACGCCAGGCTGGGTGGGGAAGGGGGGGGGGAGGTGGCAGGGGTAGGGGAGGGCACAGGGAGAACTGCGTGCCCGAAGCTTCATTTTTGCACCGCCGTCCATCTGGGATTCAAGGTGTTGATCAGTATAATGAAGCAGGCCCATTGATTTATCATCTATTTGGTAATGTCGTTGCATTTTTAGCGCCCTGTGTCTTTTTTGTCATCGGGTTACATTCAAGCACAGGAAGATCAACGTTCAAACCTCCTTACTCAACAGCTTTATTAGTTATAGCATTCCATGACCTTTCTCAACATTCTTAAAGAAAAAGATACAGTGTAATGTCGCTTTACTTTGCTTATTGTCCTTTGTTGGGGGGAACAAAGCATTTTCTACAGTGGCTATAGCACATAATTATACAACTTTCAATGGCAGTGTCTTGGTATCAAAGTTCAGAGGAGCCTTTAGAAAAAAAAAAAAAAGATGTTTTGTGGCAGCCTAGGGAGGGTCTCATCTTTCCTTCAGAAAATAGTTCAAGGCTCTTCTGTCAAGCTTCCCTACTTAGAGCTTTTTCTCCTCCTGCTTCATAAAGTTTAAAGCAGATTCAGTGGAGTTCTATGATCTATTTCCTTTGAAAGATTGTTCCTCGGCACAGAGAGGCCCTTTGACTTCAAGAGTTCACAGATTCATGTCTTTAGGTATCATATGTCTGACCTTATCAGTTACTCCATTTAATGTCAGAGAAAAAGTCTCAACTCTTTGTGTTTGTCTGTTTTGCCTCTGTGAAATGATTTGGTGAAAAGACCATCCTTTTTAACACACCACTGAGAGGCCGTTTCTGCTGCAACCTACCCTGTGGCTTTTCTCTCTTTAAAAAAAAAAAAATTGTCCTTGTGTTTTGTGTATGGATGAGTTCACAGTGAGAATAGAATTATACAAGGGCAGGCGCACACACAAAAAAATCTTTTGCTTTCCTCCCACACCTCCCCCCGCCCAGTGATCTATTGGCTCTCTTGGTGGCTGTACCCCAACAGGCAAAGCCATTTAGCAAACACAGAGGTGGCAGCCGCGTCCACTGCTGGGACAGCATTGGGTTTTTCCCTTGCTTCGACCTACCCCTAAGGCCTTCATAATTAATTGTCCTTCAGAGATGAGGAAAGTTCAGAGACAGTGTGTGGCATGATGGCCATTGTCTGACGTTCAGTTCTCCTCGCCTCGCCTCTTTCTCTGTGCCCCACAAAGGGTTATCAATAGGAGAAAGGGAGCCCGTTCTCTGCTGAGAGCCGCCGGTGGTGGTTGGAGCTTTCAGTGGGTCGGTATCATTGTGTTCGGCCCATCCTGGATTAAATGTCTGCAGGTCTAACCACCTCTTGAAAAGCAGCCTGTTTATTTCGCCTAGATTAAACAAACTCATTTAGCGAACCCCAGGCTTGTTCAAAAGTTGGTGATCCCTTTTCACGTGGCAGATAACATTTTAAATCACATTTCCTCACCCCATCCCACCCCGGCCCCGCCCCCAGGATTTTATTGCACTTTTAACTGTTGGGTTCTTTATCAGCCATAGGGCAGAAAATGAAATGATCGTTCACTCACTTCTCTTAACCACTTCAGTGTACACTTGCCAGAATGAATGTTTTTGCAAACATTCTTCTGATGAAGCGTAGGACTTTGGTTCTTGAAAGTAGATTATCCTCGTTTTAAAATATTGTTTCACCTTCAACGATTGCCTCAAGCCAGTCTTCAGTGCTATTTGGTAACAGGACGTAAAACAAATACAACCTGTTCCCCGCCCCCCCTCCCTACCCCTGCCCTTTTGGCTGAGACACCAAATAAAGATGCACTATGGAGACAGCTATTTGCAAAGTAAAGGGAAAAGAGAGCGATTAATGATGATTATACTACTGTTCCTGTTAAATAGAGTGAAGCCAAGAAAACAAATAGAATCGTTCTTCCTAGGAGCAGTTGAACCAGCACGTTAGAGAGGTTTAAGATCGCTTCCCTGTAGTGTTCACAGAGACCTCAAGGCAGAAGGAAACCGTATTTAAAGAGCATTTCTGTGTCCCTGAGAGCAGTGTCTTCTGGAGAAAGGGGCCTACAGGATGGGCAGAATCTATTCTGTCCCTGTTGTTCTTTGAAGACACTCTCACAACAGACCCTTTGCTATTGAAAGAGAACCTGGATCTGGAAGTTGACACAACTACTAGAGTCATACCAAAAAGAGGATCATAAAAAATTAAAGTTATTCTTATGAATCTTTCATTAGAAGTAATGAAAAGGGACAGTAGTGTAGTCTAAGTCCTTTGTGTTGCCAGCCCTTCTTCCGGCCTCTGGGCTATTGTTCTTTCAGCTCCTCAAACAGACTTTTCACTTTCAAACTGACAAAAGTCACTTAAAAGCCAGACAGCTGTACTAACACACCCACCTTACGAAGCTGGAGCCAGGGCAGGTGCCGAGGCCAGCTGAGAGACCTTGTTTAAAATGGGCAGGGGCAGCTCCCTCCTGCCTTCCTGTTGTTTTCGTGCTCTGCTTTGAGGTGGACCATTTATTGCTACTGTGCGATCCTCCCTCCAGGCGCCCCCAAATATTTCTTGCATTTTCTTTGCAGCAGGAAACCTTGACACTCATGCTAATGTTTGTCCCTCGGGTTGGGTTGAATGGCTAGGGTCAGGTTCGTGGAAGGTGGAGCACAGAACTTAGCAGAATCACAAGGAGTTTTACACTCTTTCCTTCCGTTTCTCCCCTTCCTCCTCTTTTTCCAGCCTTTTCCAACCAGTCTGAATCTCTCGTAAGCTTTTCAGATTTCTGTGGCCTCTTCAGGAGTAGCTGGGATTGGATAAAACACAGCCACCAGTGGTGGGGACAAGCCTCACCTTAGGATGTGAGATACAGCTAGAGAGAGGTAGGCAGGTAGTCCTGCCCGCGTCCCAGGCCTCAGGGCGCAGCCGCCATGGGCCCCGGCGAGTCCTCCCCGTGTGTGTATTACAGCCCCCCTGCTCCCCTGTCACCTTGTGTACAGTCTGGTCTGTGACACTGATGGTGATTATGTCATTATTTTGCTCTGGGGGCCCTGGCACATCTGCAGAGCCCAAGCACATCTTCTTTGTTGCGCTGGCAATCGTCCTGCACCACAAATGCTTCATTAGCCCTGCTGGCGGCCTCCTTGCCAGACGCGAGTGCCCAAATCCAGGCTTCTTTCTGCTCCGTTCTTTTGTGCAGCTGATGATCGTGTATTCATCTTCCTGGTTCTTCCCCATTTTCCTCGACTTCTGAACTCCAGATGTCCCAGTGTTCTTGCCCAGAGCCCTTGAAAGTGCACAACGCGAAACAAGGCAACTCTTTACCCCTTAACCCATCCTCACCCCTTCCCACCTTCCTACTTTTCTCCTCCCCAGACGAGTAGTGATTCTGAATATCTCCCCAACAGGAGGACTAACGTTTTCAAACTTGCAGTTTGAAAAGATACCACGGGATTGCTCCCAACTTACAGTGGCACTTACGGTTAGAATGAGGACTTATTAGGCATTTGCTTGGAGATGGGTGCCTTTCTCCTGCAGCCCCTTCCCTCTCCTCGGCTCTTTTATTTCCTCCTGCACATTGCCACGTTTTACCAATCTTCAGCAAGCAGTCTAAAATGTGAGTACAGAAAATATTCTTCATGCCTCGCTGAGCATGTTATAGTCATCTGAAGGTTCTTTTTCTCTGCATGGCATCTTCGTCTGCACTCTACCCCCTCCCAAAATCCCCTGCCCCCTCCTCCTGCTGTCATAACCTTTTTTTTTTTAATTTATTTATTTTTGGCTGCCTTTGGCTCCCCAACAATGACCTATTATTAGATATTGAAAGTGACGAACACGTGGCTGTTTTGGAAACGAGCTAAAACATTTCTCTCGAGTTTTATTCTATATGTTTAGAATACATACAGCACAGCTTTTCTTAAGGTGTGCTGATTTCTACATTAACTGCAGGAAATTTTAGAGCTTAATATCTTGGGCTGTGATGGGTACTACATAATCGGTATGTTTAATTTCCCCTTAAATGTGAGTTAATTGATCTGTGTTAGCAGCTTCTCCAATAGAGAGTTTAACCAGTTCTGTCCCCCCACCACTGCAACATAAGATGTTTCCAACGTCTCTCTGTTTGAGTAAAATGTAGATTTTAATTTGAAGGTCTACTGAAAGGAGTAAGTTCATATTTTTTATAGGAAGCATGGTCAGATCACTGTCCTGAATTCTAATTCGGAATCCGAGGACAAAGACCCTGGCAAGGATTAAAGAAAACCCCCTCTGAGGAGTGAGCTGCTGTTTTGTACTGGGTTTCTGAGCTTACCAGTCATTGACCCCTGTTCTGAATATTAGGAACAAGCTAGGTAACAGAGTGAGGACAGAGGTGGCCAGATCAGTAGGCCAGCAGCCCTGGGCAGGGAGCATGTCGGGAGAGGCGGGTACCTGTCACTGATTGCATCATTTTCGAAAGACTCAGGATGTCCCCAGAACATTGCTAACCTGCCATTTTTAGATCATTATGGTTTTATCAGCCCTGGGTTTATTAAAACCTTTTTAAAAATGTAACTCCATTCTCAGAATACACCACTTCTCAAGGTAGTCATTCTCTAAATGTCTTACCTGCTGTGAAAATAGTATCTTCTTTGTATGGCTGTTAAAGTGATTTCCCTGGAACTCCAAAGGGATATCCCTTGTTAGAATATCCTGGGATTTGTGAACAGGACTGTGGCCATATTCTCCATTTCCTCTCTGATTTTAGAGACTTTGATCATTACTCCCTCTTAATCTTCATTTCTCCAGATTAAGGAGCTCTAATCCTTTTTAAAAGTCTAATCTCATACAGTAAGTGGGTTGCGTCTGATCATTTTAGCAGCCCTTCTGTAATGCTCTTCCGGCAGGACCATGTTTTCCTGAGGGACAGTTACAATTACAGGACAACAGGGCAGAATTCCAGTGGGCAGCCACATCACGGTTTTATACCTCACATACACCTCCAGTGCGGCTTTTCTGATCGCCCCCAAAGTTCATCCTCAGAGGCTGGATTTCTTGACTAGCGTCTCAGTAGCACTTACTGGTTCAAATGATCCTATGAGACCAATTTATGAGACCCTTGGCAAGTATTCTTGCAAATCTGATTGCTCTACGGAACATATCCAGCCAAATAAAAATTGCACAGATCCACCCTGCTGTGCAGATGTTTGCAGTGTTTTTGTAGGTAACGTATTGGAGTGTTTGACATCATGAAGACACAGCCTTAACCTTGGGCTTGAGTCTACAAAAATGACAACTAAGGCAAGAAAGCTCTGATCTCTGTATTATTCTCAAGCAGGAAACAAAATGTTCACTTACAAGTAGGTATAATTTTATATAAAAACATCACCTTGAGATCTTAAAAGGGACTTCCTTTGGGGGAGTCTTTCCAATGTCAGTGGTCCTGGACTAATAATAGCGTAGAACTTAAGAGCATGGTTTCTGGAACCAGTCCCTGGGATCAAATCCCAGCGCTGACGCTTTCTAGCAGTGAAACCTTGGCAAGTGTCTTACCCTCTCTGTGCCTGCCTCAGTGTCCTCATCTGTAAAATGGGGGAAATGATAGTGCCTACCTCACAGAGCTGTTGTGAGAATTAAAGGAACGTCCATGAATATGTTAGCACGAAGTCAGCGCTATATAAGCATTTGCTTTCATTCATTTGTCAAGCCAAAGAGAAGTTCCCTTGTCGCCACTGTCAGTAACCCAACTCTTGCATCATTTCCTGCTGACCCTAAACAGGAAAACAAACAAACAGAAGAGCAAACAGGGAGTTCCCGTTAGAATTGGGACAAAGAGTCAGTGCAAAAGTGGTTTTGAAAAGAGAAAGTGATTCCTCCTGCCCCAAGGTTGGCTATAAAGATGACAGCAGCCCGGAACAGCTCCGGGCTTCTGGAGTCATGGGTTCCAGATGAGAAGGGCAGCCACGAGATGACAGGGTAGCGTGGAAGGAGCCCCAGATGGGAGGGTCTGCCCCTGGCAGCACCTGCCTCTGTGGGCTCCACTTCGTTCACCTGTAAAGTGATAAGATTCAAAACAGAGCTTTGTTCTAGCTCTGAAATTCTGCGATTCTAGAACAGAAGACATTATGCCTTCTCTACATAAGTCTCGTGCAGGATGCAAAGCCTTAAGCAGTGACTGTGGAGGCCCTGGGAATACAGATGGCAACCAGGTGGGGCCACTTCCACCCTTGGGGTGCTGCTGTGTCTTAATTATCTTAGTAAAAATCTCCAGGGTGCCCAGTTTAGTGTTCTCCCAAGGCCCTCTTTGCAGATCTTTTAACAGTGCCCTTGGAGATGTGGCAACTCCCTTGCTGGGATTATAGAGGCGAATTTTTCAAATTCATAGACAATTTATTGGCATTATATCTGCTGCTCACTTTGTTGTGGTGGCTAGGGCAGCCAAACAGTGAGGTCATTCATCCGAGAAGCCCTCATGCCTGTGGGTTTTCTAGGAGACGATATGGACCTGAACAAACTAACAGAGAGCCTGTATACCTGTCCCCACACACGTTCCACCGGGGCCACAACTCAGCCCAGACAATCGGCCTGTGTAATACGTATTAACTTCTGTAGAATATACAACATCTCCCCTCTTTCAAGACAGAATTAATTGTTTTGGATGTTATAACGACCGTCACTACTAGGTTTGGTTGGTAGTTTTTGTAAAAGCAACATCATCCTTCCCTTTAAGCATGTCTCAAATGATAGTAGTCAATCGGGAATGTCTTTTCCACTGGGATTTTGTATGTACAGCATTGTGTTTGGGAGCTATCCAATCCTCACACAGGTCACCTGGATATGTTTTTTTCTATCTTTCTTAACGGTAATTGTACCCAACCTCTGTTTTTTTTTTTTAAGGCTACCTTAACGGTGGAAAATAAAATCTGGTACTAAAAATGACTTTTAGTAAAAGGTAATATATTCCCTGAGAACAGATATGGGGGTTTGAGTAGGGGTGAAGGAAGAGGCATGATCAGAAGCAGAAGTCGGCTGTGCTCTCAAGGCCACTGTACTTCCTTTAATACAGAGAGTATTTTTCAAAGATTTATCATCTTTTTTTTTTTTTTTGGCTGTGCTGCACAGCTTGCGGGATCTTAGTTCCCCAACCGGGGATTGAACCCGTGCCCTCAGCAGCGAAAGCGTGGAGTCCTAACCACTGGACTGCCAGGGAATTCCCAGAGATTCATCATCTTAAATGACCTGAAGGTGTACCAAATAATTTGTATGTAGACTCCTGACCCTGCCTTTCAGCAGGGCCAGTCCCAGGTCTCGACAGCATCCTAAGTCTTCCCACCGCAGACATAACCTCCAGACCCATGAGGTGTCGGTAGCGTTCTAGAGGACTTCCAAAGGCTCCCGGGGCCCTTCTGGAATCTGTTTCTCTGACTTTCCGAGCTATTTACCTTTCTTGAAAAAGGAATGTCAAAGCCCTTCACAAAACTCTTAGGTTGCTTTTGAAATACGGCTCATGCTTAGTTTTGCAAAGGGTAAGCCTGGAGGAGAAACCCATAGAGTTCCCTAGGACACAAAGCAGAATTTTTCTGACTTTTTTGCCTTTCATCCCAGTCCCTTCCCAAAACAACCCAGGTATTATTGGGGCTGCATCAGCTGTTGTCAGCAGAGAGGCGGCATCTCCCGTGACCCGGCGTTCTCCGAAGCTCTGTTCATCTAGCATCCGTATCTCCCAGTGCCTTCTTTGGTGCTTACTCTGAGCAATGCTATTCTCATTGTCCTGCCTCAACCCCACTTCCTAGCAATCTCTCCCTAGGCTTCTCTCTCACATTGCTCCACCCACATGAATAAAGGGCACACGCTAGTTCTGATGTTAGCCTGGGCAAAGCGGAATTATGAAGGTAAACCTCTGCATTAAACAATCACGGAATGCATTCTCCAACGAAACAGGAGTAACTGCGGCTTATCCGTGCCCCAGCTTCCTTCGTGCAATATTGGAGAGGTGATGCCATGTTGTTTTTGAATAATCTCCCATCCAAGAAGGGCAGCAAGCTTGGCCCTATTTATCCTACTGCCTCACCCAGTAATGGTAGCAAAAGTTAAACTTCAAGCACTATGAGCCTGTCTTGAACTCAGACGCGGTTGGCACATAATTCATGGGGTTGACTTGAAGGGAAGTTAGTTAAGGCTGCAGAGTGACTGGTATACTGCTTATTTTCCCCTCGAAGCTGATTCATTACCTGTGTCACGAAGGAGGGATAGATTCCTCCATGTAGTTCGTTTGAATATTTGCTGGCAGGAAAGCTCCTAACGAAAAGCTCGCTGTCAAAGCAGGGCAAGACTGAGGTCCACCTGGTTCTTCGCATCTCTCTGTGTGGTCCATTAATTATTCCTGTAGACACGGCCAGCCTTACACGCATCTGAGGAGTGGCGTGACAATGTAGGTTGAATTCGGGTATGTTGATCCCAGCTACCCTTGCAAGAACTACTAGTGTGCTGACACAGGATTAGAGAAGAATGAAAGAGCATTAGGCCTTCAGAAAAGTGGTTAGCTCTTAAGTGTGGCTGAGAGCAGGGCTTGGCACACTCTGGCCTACAGGCCAGCTCTGGCACTGAATCTGTTTTTTATGACCCTTGTTAAGAAAGGTTTTTATATTTGTAAAGCAATGTGAAAAAGATGAATATGCAGCAGAGACCAAATGTAGTCCACAAAGCCTATGTATTTACTGTCCAGCCCTTTGTAGAAAAAGTTTGCCGACCCCTGGCAGAGGCTTTTTCTCTCTTTGGTAGAACGTGAACTCTCTGAGATCCTTTCTAGTTCTGAAGTTCCAAAACTACGCTTCTTTGATGCAGTAGTCTCGGTCCCATCTTATCCGAACAGCCTACCAGATGTGTCCTTCCAGCAGAGAGCTCACCCTTGTTTTTAAGATGGGAGAGTATCTTTATAGTCTCTTGGGGGTGGAGGGATGGGAGAAAATATGAGATTTTAGCGTTTGATGCCTTTTCTATGATTTTGTTTTTGTTTTATTTTGACTGATGCTCATTTAAACTTGGAGTCATGTGTTGAGACGTGTTTGGGAGAGAAGGAAAATTTAACTCATGACAACGAATAACATGACAACTATTGTATTTCCTAATACATACAACACCAAGACCTCCAAGCATGAGCAAGCAAACTAGCCACTTTAGGCGTATTTGGTGAACCAGATTTCAGCGGCACAAAATAATTTTGACAGCCTCATAGAGTTTATTATAAAGACATTCGTCATTCCATTCCCAGCAAGCTAGTACTTCCTTTTCTGGGGCTGTGGGAGACATGGTTATTTATCTTGGTATCTATAGGCAAAGTTGCCAGTGGGATGTTTACACAGTTTAAAATGTATACACGAATTATTAACAGGTAGCATCGATGTGAAGGCAGTCTTTTTTATTACCTAAAGTCACAGTTTTTCCAAATGCTCAATCCCAGCACATTTTATCAATGTGTATGTTATCAACATCTGAAACATATAGGAATTTTATTGTGAATTCTGTAATTTGGGAATACCCACTCTTAAAAGGTAAAAGGTTCAAATTCAGATGAGGAAACAAAGAAACTCCTCAGGGCAGCCTTGGCCCTTCCTTCGCGCTGTTGAGAGAAGTCCACGTGAGGGGTGATGGCCAAGCCCATACGGCCACACCGCAGACCAGAGTCCACTGCCTGGCATCCTTTGCCATGGCGCTCCACTGTCCAGTCAAGGTAGATCCTTAACCTCCCTCCTTGCAGTTCCCGTGTGACCCTTCGTTCTTTTTATTACATTCCCTCCAACGGACTGTTTGCACCATGTCCTAGCCGGGCGCCACTTTGCCGGCATTTATAAGAGCTGGTGTGGCATCGGGATGGCGGGCAATTTCACTTGGAAGTGTATCCCCACAAGCTCAGTGCAGGTCCCTGCTGTAGCCACAAGACAAGAGACAGGCTTTCCTTTTGCCACTTTTCCTAATTATCCCTGCAGTTCTTGCAGGCTGGCCGAGAGAAACCTTGAGGCTGTTGCATGGATCTCGCCCACTCAGGGTCCTTCCCCGGCCCTTCCCCAGGTCGGCCTCCCCGCCCCCAGCTCCTCCCTCGCATATTAATATGACACTGCATGGTGCTCACAGAAAGGAGCAGCTTCCACCAGCTGAAACCTCTGATCCCAAACCCACTAGAGAGTTTGGCTTTTGGAGTTTGGCAAGAAAGCCTGTTGCCCATCAGGTCAGCATGAATAAAGATTTCTTTCTTCCTTTCTTTTTTTAAAATCAAGCATCAACCGACACTGCCCCCAGAGCTCTTTTTCTCAAGACAATTTAACCCCTTCTCCCAAGTACATTTATTTTCTATTCTGAATGTGCGCATTATTTTGTTTTTTCTCTTTTCCTGTGAGACAACCAAGAAATCTACCCTATGTAAAATTTGAAAGCCAGATCAATTCTAAACCGTCTTATCACTTTTAAAGTATGTTTATCCAGCTTTGTAGGAAGAATGAGCAGACTGTTTGAAGGCCACATACTTTTCAAACCTTGGTTGCAACACGTTTGCCCCGTTTTGAAACTGTCTTTATCAGGCCGAGAAAACGAAAATCTATTTGACAAAGTGGCACTCTGGCCAGTTTATCTTGCAATATGGCTTTAGTTCACTGAGTCTATTGATTTCCTTAAATTAATGTTTACAGAATGCTACTGAATTTTGCTCAACAGAACATTGTTCTTTTGAAGGTTTACAAAAAATTGATACAGACTGTTACTGCCATGTGTTCCTTTGCTTAGACGGAGGAAACATGGCGGGGGGGGGTTGGTTCTTTTTTCGTTGTTTTGTTTTAAGGATAGCCTTGAACTCTAGCCACTTCCTATAAGCATTTAGCCTTCACATATTTAAGTAGCAAAACATGTAAGTAGGAGGTGAGCCCACTCATAGGCCTAAAATTGTGTGGGCATCACACTGACCTAATCCTGTAAGGTCCCTGAAAGCTGAAGCCACCTGGAGCATCGGAGTCAGAGAGACTTTAGTCTGAAGCCCGGCTGTGGCTGCAGATTCTTCCTCGGCCTCATTCGGTGTAGCGTCTGCAAGCAGTTTTGTAGCCAGCGCTCCCTGAATAATTCCAGTCCTTTGAAACAGAGGTGCGAGCATCCTATTAAATTTTAAACGCCATGTAGCCATTTGGTAGGAACTCTTAAATATAACACCTTGCTCTTTGACTGTGGTGCTCAGTGCCGAATACACAAAACCTAGTCTCTAGAGTTGATTTTAAAATTGGCCTTTCCAGGGAAGCTTATGTGGCCGTTCAGCCCCTGACAGGATTCTGGTCACACTCATGAAATGACTGAAATAAAACTTGGGAAACACAAAGCAACTTTTCTCAGTGTGTTCACTCGGCCAATAAAATCAGCCACGTGAACCTCCTCAAAGCATCTCTCAAGACACTGCTTTGCATACACTTAATAATCACAGTGAACTGGCTCCTAGGAAGTGGATGGACTCCTCCTTAAGGTTCTAACCACCACCTTACATTTGGATACTATTTGGATACATTTGGATACAAAGCCCATTCGTGCCTGTTTTCCCATCCAATCCTTCCCCATAATGAGAGGGCACTGGAACACAATCTCACCATCCCCTGCACCCTTTCTGCCCTTCTGAAGGGCCAGCTAGTCCCCGGCTGTACACGCAGGATAAATGCGTGTGTGACTGCTAAGGGAGACCCCCTAGTCGCAGCATCTTGTCACCATCTTTCATAGCTCCGCGATTCCCCTCTTCCACCTCTGGCAGGAGAATTCAGTGAGAGTGAGACAGTGGAGAGGAACAGCAATAACGTATCTGTCCTTCCCTTTTTGTCTGATAATCTCAATGAGGAGTTACTGAAGCATCTGAGTTTATCCATTTAAGTCCACTCTGTCTGCAGTCTAAGTCCCCAGTTTGTGCCACTGCCGTCAGGAGATATGTCTCTCCTTGATCAATATTTACTTAACAAACATCAGGGATGGGAGAGTTTGTTTAGAGGAATCACGTGCACACTAGGGTGAATGAATGCTCGGGAAAGTACTTCAACTTTGTCTCCTTTCCTAGGATCTTGATGTCTGTGTGTGTGCACATGCACGCAGCCGCGTACAGATGCCCTTTTTCTTTTTAACTTCTCCAAAGACACTTAGAAGTTGTCTAGAAAAATGCCTCACTGTATATGGTTATGGTTAGCACATTATCTATCCCTTAAGAGAACTCACGACGTCAATTCAGTTGCAAAAATCCTGGCCCCAAGTTTGCTTTTCCTTTTGTGCTCCAGTACAGGTTAAACATTTTGGAAACGCTCTTAGGATGAATTAGATGCACAAGCATCTTCCTCTGACCCCTTTCAGATGAGTAGAAGGGAAGAAAATGCAGATGGAAACAATAAAAGCGATTTGATAGGGCAACTCTAACTATATACTACTGATGGCATGACATCTTTTTTTAGAAAGCCCAAGGAGAAAAGTAGCTCTCGAGATTTTCAAAGCCTCTTACCCAGTTTTCGGAATCAGACGTGTTTAACTCTAATAATAAATACAAACACCACAGTGTTGAAGTTTAGAGATCGCTGTTCTTTCAACTTCACTCAAACAATTGCTTGAAGGCTCAAGTCAGTGCCTTCAATGCAGTTGACTTGGAGGCATCTGGGTCTAGTTTGAGGGGTTTTGTTTCTGTGTGGGTAGAGGCCGGGGCGGGGGACTGTGGGAGTTATTTATTTATTTGATTTTGTGAATCGGAGTTGTAAAAGCCATCTGAAATATTCATGCAGAATTGTCTGAGAAGCCCGTTTCTGTTTTATTTACTGCACAGTAGACCAGCCACAGCGGATTAGTTCTACAATACCCGTAACAAAAGCCCAACAGCTGATGCATGTGATGTTAGGAGGTGACAAAACAGTTAAAGTATGCTGCTGGCTACAGGCAAGCAGTCAGCAGATGCAGACAAAAGGGTTTGTGACAAGAATAACTCTCTCTCCAAGGCGAGCAGTGAAGAGTATCCAAAATACCAGTACCCTTTTCTCCTTGACATGGTCTTCTTACAGTCAGCATTTTATTGCCCTTTTATAGTATTTTTTTTTTAAATGGAGGAGGATGAAGAAAGAAAACCCACACGCAAACTAATTCACCAAAATACTAGCCAGGATTTTACTTTCCCATCAGTTAGCCACTTCTGCCCATATATATGTCTCCTTTTCCATTTCCCCACTGAAGTCTGAAAAAGAAAAATAGTTTAAAAGATGAACCTAAAAGATGATCTCTCTTGATAAGATCGTAATCTACTGATTGATTCGCTTGATAAGCCCTTTGAGCCATTGGTTATCGGGGAGGGGCCAGGGAGAGAGGTCAATGCCTGGTTTGTTTTCTGTCCATTTCAGCAAAGATCATTCCACTGATGAAATTCGGCCAGTGGACCAGTTTTTAAAGGGGATGGAGGATGGAAAGGTATCCACGGGGAGCTGTGAAAGGGGCAGGGTTTAGGTCCCCTGCGAGAGGCTGATGGATGAGCCTACGGATGTTTCCGAGGTGTGAAAAATCAGCTTCTCTATCTCCAGAAAATAGGAGAGGCTGTCTTCTTTTTAACCTTTGTAATTCCCCTTCTATTCTCTGTGACATTCATTCATCTGCCAAGAGCGTTTGGCAAGGTTTGGGCCAGTGAGCACACTTCCAGTGACCGCTAACCTTGGTATGTCCTGACACTTATGATGAGTGTCTGCAGGACACAGAAAGCAGGCAGCCTGCTATGTCAGGCTTTTATTATGTACTGCAGAGGCTAGGGACAGTCAGTTTAATAAAACAAATCATCCTTGAAGGTAAAGCAACTGGGAAGAGGAGGAGGAAGACGGGGGGCAAACGTGTCTTTGCCACTCATTCTGATTAAAAAAAAAAAAAAGAACAGCAAAGCAACCACTCACCCAACACACGGTGCGTGCGCGCGCGCGCCTGTGGGTGCGCGCGCCTTGCGCGCACATATGGGCAACTCGGGCACGGGCTGGGCTGACAGACTGGAAAACATCCTCCCATTTCTCCCGTTTTATCTAAGCCCACGGGGCCCTCATGTGCTCTGAGGAGACTCAAGTGCAAACAATTGTGGTGAAATGGGAGGATGCTGATAGCCAACCCCCTTGAAATATATGAGTGCATTCAAGTACCTCCCCGCAGTGATATTCTCCTCCAAATATCAGAGCAAGGAGAGGCAAGACCATTTGGGGTGAGGTTCCTATATTGGGATGCCTTTTATCAAAGCAAAGTTTCCACTCTCCTCTCCTGAAGAACACTCAGCACTCCCACAATAGCCTCAGAGTCCCAGCCAGAGACTTTGGAAGCCTTTTGTTTTTCCCCTGTGGCATGTCCAAAGGCACGGCCTTCCCTCCCCCTCCCAGCGGCCTGCATTGTCTTGCATTCCAGGGACTTGATTGACTGTTGCCACCTGATGCTGAGGAGATAACTCTAGGGTTCATTCTGCAGATTGTTGGGTTCTATTAAAAGAAACCTAGATAAGGGATTACTTGTCACTAAGGGATTTTCTGCAGATGTTTATTAGTGATTGGAAATCCATTAGGTGTGAAGAGGTACTGAAAAAATATGGGCAACACCATTCTCATAACCCTGAATTCGAAGATACCCCCCCAAAAACATCAGAAAGGACTCCCCCGCCCCTTACTCTGTTAAATGGAGTTGGGGAAACTTTTCTGGCAGAGAGGTAAGGGTCTCTTTTTCGTGGGTGATAGTTCTACCTGTGGATGGGATTCCTTGGCACTCAGCTCAGTTGCTACACATCAGTTTACCTCTCTGGAGCCACCAAAGAAAGATTAATTGCTCTAGTAGTAGAGGATCTCATTATAACTTTCTTTTACCTAGCCCAATCCATTGCATGAGTATTGCCTCAAAGTAAGCAAGAAATTAGCAAACCATTTGCAAAGAATTCATCCCTTCCCAAACATAAACCAATAACCGTAGTCTCCTCTTGGGAATCTTTTGTGTCATTTGCACTTATTTTGAAGTTACTAGCTCTTCCGTGGTTTTTCTAAACCACAGATCCACAGCTTGTCAAGGTTTTGATGCCTCTTCTAAGTAGGACATTGCATTAAAAAGGAACCGGCATGGTTTAATGGAAAGACACCTGGATAAGTTGTTTCACGTGAGTCTCTTCATCTCGTAATTTCTTCATCTCATAGAATCTGTTTCTTCATCTATAAAATGAGTTCTGAGATCTATTTCAAGTCTTTAAATTCTGTTTTCGATCCTTACTTTAAAATTCCTTTTTTGTTTCAGTATTTAGGGAGAAGGTAAGTGTGACTCTAGCGCAGTGTAGAACAAAGCAGAAGGCAGGGTCTCATTATGAACGGTTTATCAAAGATGATGCGAAAGAACTCTGTGAAGCATTGTGAGGGATACGCAGAATAGAAGCCAGGACTTCCTCTCTAAAGACATCTTATGGTACATTCATTGCATCTAGAAATAAGTAGGTGAAAAGGTAAATAACATCAAGACACAAATACAAAAGATGTTAAAGGACAGCCCAAGATTACTGCCAAAAGAAATGCATGTTTAAAACAGGATAAGACGCACTAAAATCCAGTAACCAGCATGGTGAATGATAAGGAATAACAGGGTGGAGGCTGCACGCGCCTCCAAAGAAATTACTTTGAGTTGCTCTCAGGCAAACCCTAGAACTACGCTTCTTCCCTCCTCCAGGGCTGATGCCGTTCTGGACGCACCTCCCTCCTCTGACTGTCTTAAACATCAGCCCTGCTCCCTTGGTCCCTGGCTCCCCAGATCTCTTGGGGGGTCCTTGGAGTGGGTGGGACTTCATCTGGAGCCGCTGCCATACCCTCTGTCCCTGCAGCTCTCCGCCAGGCCAGGCCGCATCCCCGAGTGTTCAAGGAACATAGATCTTCATCGTGGATCTGTTGCTAATGGGCAGGAAAACCACTCTGATGATGTTTCTGTAGCATTTGACTAACAGCTCCCAAACCTAGTAGTTAGAGTGGGTAGTTGCACTGCATAACTGTTCTCCAGCCAGAATCCCTCTCTCAGTAATGCCCATTTGATAAAATGTGAAGGATCATCTTTGGGGAAGAGGGAGGAGTACTCAAAAGGGCTGCCTAATGACTTTTTTTTTTTTTTTTTTTGCGGTACGCGGGCCTCTCACTGCTGTGGCCTCTCCCATTGTGGAGCACAGGCTCCGGACGCGCAGACTCAGCGGCCATGGCTCATGGGCCCAGCCGCTCCGCGGCATGTGGGATCCTCCCGGACCGGGGCACGAACCCGTGTCCCCTGCATCGGCAGGCGGACTCTCAACCACTGCGCCACCAGGGAAGGCCCTTTTTTAAAATTTCTTTTTATTTATTTATTTTTTGACTTTTTATTTAGTATAAGGTGACTAGGAGGGGTGATTGCTCTTCCAGGCCCTTCCCATCCCACAAATACTCATGTATGTGCAGGAGGTTGGGGAGAAAATCATCAAAGTTCAGTTGAAAATACAGATGAATTCTCAGCAGGGAATGGCCTTTGGGGTATATGGGTTTGCACATCCATGGGGGACAAGGTGATGTTTCCATGATTTTCCAGGCAGTGGTGGGGACTGTGTCCTAAGAAACTAGCCAATATCTTTGGGAGGGGCTTCTCAAACTTCTCACTTGTTCTAGATTCTGATCAGCCCCAGATGGGGGTCCTTTTTTTCTGGGGTGTTATTAGGTTTCCTTCAAAGGACAAGTGACTTGCCGTGGGATGCACTGAACTTCTTTGTCCAACTCCAAATATGTAAGACAGGGATATCTGGTACCTTTTTCGTTTTCTTTAACAGTTGCTATCATTATAAAAAGGTCCACTGCACAAATTGAGAAAAGACATGGAGAAAGGGATCAACTGTGTTCAAAATGACAATCCCTCCCTTTTACTTTGGCGAGGGCAAGTGTGAACGAAGGTGAAAATATACACCTCTTGTGTATGTGTAGACAGATCTGTCTACACCTATAACTGCAGTGCAGTTTACTTCCTCGTACGTCTGCACTTACCGTAAAAATAAAACATTATTCATGTATAAGTACCCCACTAAAAGAAATCCACAGAGTGTCAGTGTGTGTTTGGAAAATTATGAGTACATGGAATGATTCTGTGAATCCATTTCCTTGTTGTGGGGAAAGACAGGCCATGCTTTACCGTGTAACTTACAAAGAATACTGAATAAGTACATCAATAGCTATTCCTTTCCCTAGACAAGAGGTTAGACTATTAAATAAACCACTATTAATAAATAATTAATAAACAAACACAAAAAACACCCACATATATACTCACTGCTCTGGGAGAAAAGGATTAACAGATAGGGATTCTGAAAAGAATATTTGAAGAATGTTTATCTTAGAGTACAATGACTTTGAACGATTCCCTTAATCTCTCTGAGCCTCCATTTCCTCACTGTAAAATGGGGTTAATAATCACAGAGATGGGGGAATCGAATGACATAATTCACATTCAGTACATAACACAGTGCCTGACACATAATAAGCAGTCCAAAAATGTGGGGTTTTATTATTGCTGTCAGCTGCATAAATCACTCTCTCATGGAGCAATTCTAATCTCAAGGTAAAGTATTTTCCAATGTAGGATCTTAAGATTCAGTCCAAATTTTGTATTTTGGGATTCAGTGTTAGTATCATTATCTTACTCTTTTTTTGTACATAGAGGACAGGCATACCTCAGAGATATTGCAGGTTCCGTTCCAGACTACCGCAAAAAAGCAAATGTCGCAATAAAGCGAGTCACGTAAATATTTTGACTTTCCAGTGCATATAAAAGTTATGTTTATGCTATATTGTAGTCTATCAAGTGTGCAATAGCATTATGTCTTAAAAAGTACATACCTTAATTAAAAATACTTAATTGCTAAAAATGCTAACCGTTATCTGAGCCTTGAGTTGCATCTTTTCGCAATAGTAACATCAAAGAGCACTGATCACAGATAACCATGACAAATATAATATTAATGAAAAAGTTTGAAATATTTTGAGAATTACCAAAACGTGACACAGAGACATGAAGTGAGCAGATACTATTAGAAAAATGGCGCCGATAGACTTGCTCCACACAGGGCTGCCACAAACCTGCAATTTGTAAAAAACGCACTATGTGTGAAGCACAATAAAGTGAAGCAAAGCGCAATAAAGCAAGGTATGCCTGTACTTTATAGTGCAGATTATTTTAATATACAGTTTAACATCTGGGTCAACAATCCTCTGATACAAGCAGGAAACTAAGATTTTTGCTATCTTCATCTATAGTGTGGGCTTAGTTTAGTTTATATCAAAGGCCAATTATTATTCTACTGTTGAGAACACATTTTGTTTTCATAATGGAAATATGATTCAAATTCTGAACGATTAGGTGGCGACTTGCTTCTGGAATACACCTATTTAATGAAGTGAGGAATCCCAACCGTATGTCGCCTTTCTTCTACTCAGATATTCACAGTGGAATCCCAGTTTTTCAGTAGTCCTGCATGTATCCTTTGCACAAGTCTTTTTCTAAAACTCTATAAAGCTGTCAACCCCACATTACAATGCTACTATATATAACGACTTTACATAAGAGAATAGAGGCCGGCCATTTTTAGAAAATGCAGGTGCCATGTAAGCCCCTTTCTGAAAGAAAGAACTTAGCTCAATTTCCTTTGAAGAACTGGAGACTTGAAACTGAAAACTTTATTAATGCCATTGTCTCCTTGTATCAGCAGGTTCCAGAGAGATTCCTGGAAGTTGCGCAGATCACATTACGGGAGTTTTTCAATGCCATTATCGCAGGCAAAGATGTTGATCCTTCCTGGAAGAAGGCTATATACAAGGTCATCTGCAAGCTGGATAGTGAAGTCCCTGAGATTTTCAAATCCCCAAACTGCCTACAAGAGCTGCTTCATGAGTAGAAATGTCAACAACTCTTTTCGAATGTATGAATAGTAGCAGTCCCCTTTGGATGTCCAAGTTATCCGTGTCTAGATTTTGATTTCATATATATGTGTATGGGAGGCATGGATGTGTTACAAAATCAGCTGGTAATCCCTCCTCATCATCTTTCTCTCATTTCCTTCTGTTTTCCATCGCAAGGGGATGGTTCTTTTCCTTCCGCCTTTAGTTTACTTTTGCCCAAGGCCCTTAACATTTGGAGACTTAAAATAGGGTTAATTTTCAGGGAAAAAGAATGTTGACGTGTGTAAAGTCTCTATGAGCAAGGAAGGGCATTTTTAAAAGATGCTTCTGCTGGATTGATGGTTTATTGCTCATGGCGGTTGGCAGAGGGAGACCCGTGACACAGCACTACTCTGTAGTCAGTGATGTGTCTCTTGTTTTTACTGCTGAGAAGGTCAGAAAACTCAATGGAACCACTTGATAAACTTAAATATTTTGTTTGGTTTGAACTCAGTAAGTCGCTTTTTATTACACATTTAAAAATAATGCCAGTGGCAGATGAACAACTCACTTTTCACAAGTACCCCAAAAGGTCAAATTTTAAAAAGAACATAATCACTAACCGTCAAGTCTTTCCTAAGAGAAATGGCAAACGCCACAAGCTAGTACCATTTTCTTTGGAGGCAAAGCAGGTTTGTACAAAACTGACTCTTTCAAAATGAGACTGGAAATTCATGTGATTTCTAGTCACCTCTCGAAATTTTGCAATAGGTTCTTCTTGGAAATAAGTAAGTATCTATCGTTCTTCATACAGAAAAACCCCTATAACGTGTTATCATTTTCTATTTATCTTGCTTCAGATACTAAAAGGCACATAAGTTTCAAATTTATTCTTTGCTCAACTTTGTTTATGTGGTTTAAAAGCATTATCATTTCTGTTTAATATTTAACACTTCTTTTTTCAAAAAACACTATTTTCTGAATTCCTTTCTATGGTAAGGAATAAAGGACATCCCAACTTGACCATAAAATTCCTGCTAGAAGTTTGTTAACAGCTGCTAGCTGACTCGATCTTCCCCTCCTGAGAGGAGTACATATGAGAATGACCTATTTTCCTATACATTTCCACTCTACCCTGATGGATATTCAAAGTGGTGACGGTCTAATTTTTAAGTGTTTCTTCATTTTAGGTACAGCGTTTTAAAGAAATTGATACAGTCTCTTCTAATTCAGAAGCTAGTAATTGACCAAAACGTGAAGAGTGTATAGAATAGGAGAGTTTGGGAGTTAACCCAAAAGACACAATTTCAGCACACATAAGAAAGCTAGCTGCTATTTCATGCTTTCTTCAATGGTTCTCCTCTTTTTTCTTTTTCTTTTTTTTTTTCCAGTTTTTCAAAGGTGTACAAAGTCCCGTACTTGCTTTTAAAAAGCCGTGTGGCGTTCACACTTGTTTTCTTAGATGGGTTTTGTGTGCAGATGCAGTAAGAATTCCTTTTTTATTCTAATAGTGTTTTCCAGAACCCTCCCTCCCCTTTGGTAACTTGATCTACATCTCCTAAAGTGACAAAGTAAAAAAAAAAAAACAAAAAAAACTGGTATTTAGATCGTATACAACATAAATATCGTTTTTTCCTTGATTTTTATAAAAATTACATTTGACTTTGGAGACTGCAGGTTGACCCATGTAACTAGGTGACCCAATCGCTGTAATTTAACATCATTTATAAATTCTGCTGATGGACAGGAATGTATGAAGGCAATTATTGTCAGCACAAAGCCTTAAAACCTGCTGACTTTAAGTTAAACGGCGCGGTCCTGTGATGCCTGCGTCATTCAGGAGACGTGGCCTCTTGCGGTGTGGACAGAGTGCAGTGGCCCGGGCTGGAACACCCTGGGCCTCACTCTGCACCCACAGCCAAACACATCGCCCAGCTCGCAGGCTCCTACAGAGCCATGAGAGCCAATTTGTTCTTGTTCCGGCTTGTTTGGAAAAAAAAAAAAAGTGTTTGGATAATCATCACCTTGGAATAAAATGAAACCCCCCCCCCAAAAAAAAATCCAATCAGCACAAAGTAGGGAAGCAATCTCAACTTGTGGTCACACTCTTTCGCCTTGCTTCACGCCCAAGAGTATGACATTCATTGTTCACATCAGCACAGAACTGGGTCTTTGCTGTTCCCGTGTAATTCACATCACCATTGTGTTGCCATTTGCAAGGTAAAAGGCAAAACCGTAATGTCTTCACCTATAAAGATAGATTGCTAGTATCTTCCTGACCTGGGGCAAATTCAGTATTGATTCCTGACGTATTTGAATTTTTAGTATTATTCTCCCCTGCCTTTCTAATTGAAATAGACAAATTAAGCAAAAACGTGTGTTCACTACCAAATGTTGATGCACTTATCTACAATAATATCCTCTCAATGTTCACTGAGGCATGGAAATTGTTTCAGAGTAGAAATTGCAGAGTGAGGAGAAACTCACCTCATTGTCCTGGAAACAGAACTCAATCGTTTTGCTTTTAGGTGATTCTTTTCTCTTTCACCATCATAAAATCTTGTGCCTCCCAGTGCATTGGAAAATGACAAAAGCCTATCTCTCAAAACTCCTGTTTAACAAGTTTTCTTTAAAACACCATCTTTCCAATCTTAGCTCAACTCTCACCAAGTAAAAATTGGCGACTTGGGAGAAAGTTCACTTTCTCTGGTGGGAGGGTGAAGGACTAGGGACAGTTTACATAGGGAAACAAAGTCTAAAGTCCATGTTGAAATACCACATTTCCACTTATTTTCTGCTAACCCTAAATTATTTTTGCATCTACACTTGAGGTTATAGTCTGTGCCTAGACCTAAATGCACCAGCGGGGGGATTTTTAAAAATCCTTCAAAATTCCAGTTTTTTCCCACAAGTACAATTGTTCTTGTGCCTTCTGTGGCTTTCGATTTCATCTTTTTGACTTTATTTCCAATTACTACAGCTGCAATAAACACTAGATTTTTTTTCTGGCTGTTTGACATAACGTTGATAGCTATGCATATTTTGTGTCTTTTTAAAACAAAGCAGGAGAATACGTTTTTGAAGAAGAGAATTTTTAGAACAGTTTGATACCGCAAATTATTTTTTCCTCAATTGTTTGAGCAGCATTCGAGTTTTGAAAATTCTTGTAGAAGCCAATTTTTTGTAACTGTGGTGCAAATCTTGTGTTTTCTTAGCCTAATGAAAAGTAGTATAGAAGCAATATTTCATACCATGTGCTATATATGTGTGTGCAGATGTGTGAACATAAAAACACATACACACATATACACACATGTAAAAATATACATATATATATGCGTGTGAAGTGGAAAGCTTACCTTTTCCTATCTAGATTTAAGGACCTATTTTAGGCATTTGTTATGTTTTGTGAAAAGAATGTTCTATTTGCAACAACAAAACATTTAATTCTTACTGTATCTCTGGCTGTTTAATGAGGACATTTCACTTTAAATGGTAAAACAACGTGGAAGATGGTAGAATGTAGTCATTATTTAAGGAAATGTTCACCCACATATTCCTGAAGTTTGCTTTGTGCCTCCAAGTATTATTTCATTAAAGTGTTTTATGTTTGCAGAATCTTTGTTGCTGTGCTAGGGATGTGGGTGAATATCATTTAAAAAAATTTTAAAAACAACAAAAAAAAGCAAAACAAAAACACTAAAGCAAGAGGGGAACTTTTATAAAGCAATGTAAATATTTAACCTCATGGCTGTTGTTACGTAAGACATGAGATTTTAATAAATAACTACATTCTCACAACATCTGTTGAATTTATTAGGAACACTTCAGTGACTGTATAGACAGTTGAAAGCATTCTTGAAAATCCTGCTCTCTACTTTTAAAAGATAACAGTCTCTTTCATCAGATGTCAAGGGCAAGGGTAATGCAGTTTCTGTAAATTTATGAAATTTCTTTTCTATGTACATGAAGACATTTAGTACGTAACCTCCCTCCCCCCCCCCACACACATACATGCATACACATACAGGTTAATATTAAGTCATAAAGCGAAAGATCTGGGGGCTTTAAAAATAAGATGTCCCCCAGAAGCAATCATAAATTCATCAAAGAAAAAGTGGTTTACAGACTCCCCTGAAAGAAGCAGTGTACATGTGAGGACAGAGCAGAATCTCTTTGCCATGTATATTATAGAATCTTCATTGGTGTGAATAGTACAAATGTTTCGTTCTGGTACAAACTCTGTGTTTGCAAATTACAAGAAGCATTGTTTTCAAAAAGCTCCCCTTAAAAGAACGTAACTGGTTTCTGTGAGTAAAGCAGTTACTGTATTGCACTTACATGTGATGTTGAAGGAAATGCAGTTTTGTTTTCTGTAGATCTGTTGGTTGTAAACCATCCATAAGACTAAAGCTAAAATGCTCATATTCAGAGCTGGGATCAAAACTGGTATTTAACCTTTGCATCTTCTTATAATCATCCTTCTAAGAATATAACGGAATCTGGAAGCATCTGGACTTTGAGTCTTTTCAACTGAGCCCTCTCTCAAACCTGACACCCCCGAAAATGCACAGACATGAACAGAAAAGGCAAACAGACTGGCCCGCTTTTGTGAAAATGGCTTCATTCTTTATTTTTAAAATATTCAGATATTCTCCATAGGTGGGAAAAGCAGTTTAAAATTGTATATTACCACTTCAAAATTAGAATTAGAAAAGCAAATGTATTTGGGGTTGGTCTCAGCAATACCCAGAAAAATCAAAGGTCCTGGCTTCCCCCAATATTGTCCCAGCCATTTCTCATATGTATATAGTATAAACCGTGACAAAACACTGCCTTTATATTATTTAGCAATATGTTGTAAATAGCATTATTAAGCTCTTTTTTTTTGTAATAAAGACCCTTTGATTTGAATATAGTACAATAACTGAACTGATAAAGTCAATTTTTGATTTTTTTTTTTAGCTAGAGGCAATTTCAATTGTGGATTTTTGTTGTTGTCTATTGTTCTGAAGACTTTGCATAATTTATTGGTTTAATTTATCCTAATTTATTTGATGAAGGTGTACAATTTTGTATTACCAAGGATGTACTGTAATATTAATTGATATGATAAAAAAACAATGAGACTCCCTGTCCATATTAAAAAGTAAATAAAAAGGTGCAGTAGACAATTGATTTTAAAGTAAAAGTAAAAAGTTTAGTTTGGCAGCTACTAAATTTTAAAACAGGAAAAAAAAAAATAGTTGTGGGGGGAAGGGTGGGAAGGGGGTTTTTCTTTGTGTGTTTAAGCTTTTGTATACTCTCCAAACTTTTACCTTTTGCTTTGTACCACTTAAAGGATACAGTAGTCCAATTGCCTTGTGTGCCTTCCATCTTCTCTTAAACTGAATGTATGTGCAGTATATATGCAAGCTTGTGCAAAATAAAATATACATTACAAGCTCAGTGCCGTTTGATTTTTTTTTAAACATGTGACATTTAATTTTTGGACCTGTGTCCAGCTGTAGGACAGCAGGCTCGTTGTGACTGTAATATCAGTGATGGAGTTTTCCTTTCTCTCCCCACACTTGGCGCTTTATTTTATTTATTTATTTACTTTTGGCCACGCAGCTTGCAGGATCTTAGTTCCCCAACCAGGGATTGAACCCGTGCCCTTGGCAGTGAAAGCACAGAGTCCTAACCACTGAACCGCCAGGGAATTCCCTGGAGTTTTCTTTTTATTGCAATTCTTAATTACGTTGATACAAACCTAGGATCGATGCATGCAACTCCTAGAAATGATCTTTTTTATTTCAGACGTTTGTAGTAAATGGCTAGATTTCTGTCTGAAAACTCTTCTCACAGATTTAACTTTAGCCCTCAAAATTTAAAAACAACAAACATTTTGGTTCCAAACAATGTTGTGAGCTAAATTCAGTTCAACGATTGCTAATGTCTCACGATTTGAAGAACAAGGAAAGATGTTCCCCAAAATCACAGAATGGTAAATATATTATTTGAAATATGGGGAGTGAGAGCATGTATTGTTTCTACTTGGTTGAACTCAGAACTAAGTCCTAATGTAAATTCAAAACCTTTCTAAAGTGTTCCTTTAACATGACTGGCAGCGTGTTTCATACTAAGAACATTGGTTGTATGGCTTTTGAAATTTTTCTTTATCTCTTTTGCTTTGGGTTTAAAATCATGTCTCCTTTATCTTCCAATCAGGAGCATGAAGAATCAGCAGAAATCATTGACCCTATTAAATGTCATTCACAGCGGCACCTCCCTTTCCGTCTGCCATATTATTGTTCAGTGAGTCTTCATCTCTCAGATGGCTTCATTTGCTTTTCCCCTCAATGATGAAAACTTGGTATTTTGACCCTGTTGTCATGAGGGTGCTTAGAACCAATGCAATCTCGAAACTATTAAGCGCTAACAGTACTTTTCCACTTTCAGCTCTTTTCTATCAACGGCACAAACTTAAATTCCAGTCTTCCTAACTAAATTGTGCAAAAGAGCATGCCTGTGTCCCTCTAGGCCAAAATATTTATTCCCTGATGGGAGAAAAAAGGGAATTCCCCCCAACTCCCTTCTACCTGCTCTTGAAAGGGAGAAGGCATTTGTGGTAATGTAATGACTCCCATCTTCTGATACTTATTTAACACCAATCTGCTTTAAATCAGATTGGATAATCCAGGGAGAGACTAAATCACTAAGAAGTTACAGCAGGTGGTACTGTTTTCTGAGAGGAGGTTTATTTAAAATGTTAGCTTCAAATCATTGCTTTTGTGACTAATTATCTGACGGTACTAGTCCAGAATAATATATACCGTCCTTCTTAACATTGATCTGAACTCTGATCACAAAACTTTTGCCACATATGTCTGTCTTGATGCCTGGCAGTACCCTTGCTATACTTGAAGGGATAAGTTTCACCAACTAATAGTAAAGAAAAGGTTAATTTTATTCATCGGTACCTCCATTTATCATCATAAATGATTTACACGTTTTTCTTAAAGACTAACAGCTAAAGATCATCACATTTTTACAATTAATTTATTCACACATGCTAAGGTGAGGGATAGATGTCCCTGAATACAAGTCATAGGAAAACATCAAATATTTACTGTGTGTTACCAACTTCTGGGGTCTATGAACACTCTCGAAGGCATAAAATACAAGGGAGGTATTTATAAAGGAAAAGAGCTCATACAATTTTAGAAAACAGCTGATATGATATCTAAGCAAAATGGTGAAAGATTACTAAAGAGATAAATTGTGCCACACATGTCCCCCACGCCCCACAAGCAATATAACCCTTTGGAGGGAGGGTCAATACTGTGGAGGAAAAAACCTAAGGGGTAACCTTTCTAACTAAAGGAAAATAAAGAGAGCACTGCCTTGGGTGTCAGAAGACCTTCCTCCAATCAATTCATTTCTAAAAACCTTTATGTGGCCTCCCTGGGACCCCAGGGCATGACACGTAACCCTTGAGTGTCCAGGAGACTCAAAAGAATTATAAAAGGCTAAAGGATTCTTAGAATCAGTGCAGCCACCATATTGACTTTCTCCGAAGGATTTCTACACGCCAAAAGAAAAAAAAAAAGTTTGTCAAGATGTTTTCGCTTCTCATAAGAAAGGGAATTTAAGTTGCAGGGCGAGACAAGGGCAAAATTCTGAAGTTGGCCAAGTGTGACTTTGGATCTGTTTCTCTCTGTTCATGATCTATCCTCCCTTCAGTAAGTGCCTCTGCCCCCTGCCAAGCATTTAATGCTCTCGTGTGGCCCCAGCCCTTCCTCTGTGCATGGGGACTGAGGCATCTACTGAAGGTAACATGAAGAAATCACTGACTTGGTGTGTTCCTCTTCCAGTGGTATAGGCATTAAAAAATACATGGTGCATTTTATGTTTTCATATTAGGGCCAAGGACGCCTGAGTGATTAGGGGCTGGAGGCCTTCCCCACCAAACACAAGCCCAGGCCCTTTGAGCCGTATCACTCATGGCTACACCTTGCCTGAATGCAGTGTCATCTGTCTGGGCACCCTTCCTCTCTCTCTGCAGGATTTGTTTCCTGCCCGTTTTCATAGAGTCCTTCCGAATGTCTCCAAAATCATTCAGAAGGAGGGACCCTTCTCCACCACTGGACATTGGTTTATTTTTCTGGTTAGACAGGAAAATAACTAGTGCTGAAGAAATTTTAAAGAGAATATAACTCAGTGACTTTTGTTCCCGAGATCTCTAGGGTAATGTGTATTATCTCAGGGGCCACCAAATTGGGACCTCTTTTAACCAAAGGAGCTTTATTTTTATATTGGGGTGCAATAAAATGTTCATTTTTAAAAAAGGGTGTTCCCTGTTTAAAATAACAATGATCTCACCAGGTATAATAGAACAAATCTCTAAGTATGAATGTGAGTATTAAATTCAATAAGTAAGTTCTGTCAAACTTTCATTTAAAGAAAGGAGTTCCACGAACTTATGGTTACCAGAGGGGAAGGGTGGGGAGGAGGGATAGATTGGGAATTTAGGATTGACATGTACACACTGCTGTATTTAAAATAGATAACCAACAAGGACCCACTGTATAGCACAGGGAACACTGCTCAGTATTCTGTAGTAACCTAAATGGGAAAAGAATTTGAAAAAGAATAGATACATGTATGTGTATAACTGAATCACTTCGCTGTACACATGAAACTACCACAACATTGTTAATCAACTATACTCCAATATAAAATAAAGATCTTAAAAATATATGCTTACTGATAAAGTCAATCAATGAAAAAACAAACAAAAACACAAAATAATAAACGTGGGATCAACCCAATTTTCCACTTACAGATGAATTGATTAAAAAAATGTGGTATATACATACAATGGAATATTATTCAGCCTTAAAAAGGAAGAAAATTCTGACAGAAGTTGTAACATGGAAGCATCTTGAGGACATCATGCTAAGTCCAATAGGCCAGTCACAAAAAGACAAATGCTGTGTGATTCCACTTATATGAGGTTCTAAAAGCAGTCAAATTCAAAGAGTCAGAAAATAGGATGGTGGTTGCCAGGGGATAAGAGAAGGGAATGGGGAGCTATTGTTTAAGGGGTATGGGGTTTCAAATGGGGAAGATGAAAAAGTTCCAGAGATGGATAATGGTGATGGTTGCAGAACCATGTGAATGTACTTATTGCCACTGAATTGTACACTTAAGAATGGCTAAAAACATAACTTTTATTTTATGTATATTTTACAATATAACAATAAACATTTTTTTAAAAAGGTAAAACAAAATAAGGAAAGGAGTGCTCTGCTAAACAACAACACAATACTCATTGGGTAGAGTAAGAGATCTTTAAGGATGAATGTGAAAATTAAAATAGTACCTTCTATGAGTTCTAGCAAACCTTCAAAAAAAAGAGATCATTTTTATACTATAGAAACAGCACAGAGCCTGCCTGACACGTGGGTTTTTTTGCCGAATCACCATTAGTTCCCTTTCTTCTCCCCCAGCCGGTGGCTTTTGTCATCTTGCCGTATTTTTTCCAATTGTGATCTAAGAACTACACCCAGACCCATGGCAGCTTCCCAGGACATTCACATTTTGAAGAACACAGACGTTCTCCAGGAACTGAAAGTTTCTTCCCATGCCTCCTGTTTCCTGGGGCCCTTGCCCTCAGCCTCAGGCCTATAGCTGCTGTATGTAGCCCCACCTCCAGCCAGCCATGCTTGGGTAGGCCCCAGAATAGGAGTGGAGCAGCTTAGAAAGATTAAGGTGCCGCAACAAGCTGAAACAATCACAAGGGTTGCCTCTACCCTGGCAAAGGGGAGGGTATTATTTGCAAAGCCCCCTGATGGGTGGCCCAGGTGCTAGCTAGACAGGCTCAGGAGATAGTTTGGCAGCCACCCTGGAAAAAATGCCTGTGTCTCTGCAAATAAATCTGCTGGTGGAGAAAGCACTGGGTTTTCCCCAGTGCTTGTGCAAACAGTACTCTGTGCTTTGCTGGTATCGGAAATTCCTTGGTGTGAGCAGCTCTAGACCATGAAAATCGGAGCTATGGATTTCTTGTCATTGTTGTTACCCTTGACCTGTTGGGAAATAATTTCAAAAATCGATAGTCCTATTTCCAATTATTCACAACATGAAAATTGTTGGTAACCAGAAGAAACATTTTCTCTAAATCCCTGTTCACTGCTCAGCAACTGACAGTGAGCAAGAGAGTCTTGAAGTCTGACACGGAGGAAGGTTAATGATCATGAACCCAAGCATGGTGTGGGCATGTGCCTCTGAGTATGGGTATCTGCATTCTAGAAAAAATTATGAATAATATATAGATTACCAACTATTATTTATATCTTTTCCCCACTCAATAGCCAAGAATTTGTAGAATCAACATTATGGTTAGATATGTGAAAAATCTCAGTGAGATGGATGCATCTCTAAGCAAAATGAAGGTATCAAAATTTACACTAGAAGTAAAAAGTTTTAATAGAACCGAGATCCTAAAAGAAATGGAAAAAGCTGTCCAAAAAACAATACAAAAACAAATATAATCTCCTCTCCTCCAAAGGCACCCGGCCTCATAGGTTTATGGGTGAATTTTATTCAATATTTAAAAATATTGGATAAACAGTTCAGATACCTACATCTATACATATATATATATATATATATATATATATCTCCCAATTTTTTTATGAAGTTCACACTTATTAATACAATTGCAAAACTCCTAAGTAAATTCCAATCCACCAGTAGAGTAAAAATAAAATACTATACTATACTATAAACAAGCAGGGCTTGTAATGAAACTGAGATGAAGGAAGACCCAGATTTACTGATTTTCTGGGTGAAAAGCAGGAAAAAGTTTACTGATACGCTGATTTGTTTTTTCTACCTTCTAATGACAATGGAGACAAATATATCTTATTGGGGCTGTCAGCTAATTTTTTCTGTTATTAGGGCCAAGTAGCCTTTGCTCTTTCAGCCACTTCAGTTTGCCAGGTTGCCTAATTTAGAGGCCGTGTCTCATTTTAATATGTCTTTTTGGAACTCCGAGTCTTTAAAAGAGTCAGATTCATCTAGTAGAGCTTTAAGGATTTCCCTCAATAATTTTTTTTAAAAAGAATAAAAAAAGGAAAAGAAATCCAGAAAAGTAATGCTAATTAAAGATAGGCTATTTCTTCTACATAAAAGGAATCATGACTTTTTCATTTTCTGGAATATTGACCTAAAATTAGAGCCTATTTGTTTATAGTATGAGAGGAAAGGATAAGATACCAGGCTCTAAAGAAGTATTGACTTGGCCAGCACTGACCCCAGGCCATCTGGTGAAGCTTATGAGAGTTTCCATTGCTTAGAACTTTGGAGAGGGACGTGGCAATATACTTAATTTTTTTAAACGTGCATGTTTTTGCCTCATCAGCTCCACATCTAGCAATCAACCTTATGGAAATAACTGAGTGCATAAGCAGACAGGAATCACAAAAGCACATATTCAGTTAGGTTAAAATGTGTGATTTTCTTTTTTTCTATAACTCAACTTAATCTCTTCCTCAAGCTCCTTTTTTGTCTGATGGTAGCAAATAATCTAGTCACTTTCAGATGTGCTCAACCTTTTCAGACGAAGTTCCATCCCTTTCTGCTGCTTTCCCTTAGGATGGCATCTAAACTCTTGGGTATTAGCAAGGAGAAGGAGGCTTCTGGTTCTTGGCTGGTGTTTAATAGTGCCAGGTCCTCTGATCCTTGAGCAAGGAGCCCTGAGACTTCTGATTCCAAGGTGTCATCAGGCCACCAGTCTTTGTTTGCTAACATGGCTATTACTGCATTGAGCTTCCGGCCTGCAGGGTTCCTACCACTTTCCACGAAGGCATCTTCAGGCCTTCACTGGCTCACTTTCTTCCCCATTATATTTCCGTCAGGGCTCTGGACACAGGGATGTTGGACTCTTTTCTCAAGTCACTCTGAGGTCTATGCTCTCTGCCCCTGGCACTCATAAAGTCTGTAGGTACCCTATGGAGCCACACTACGTTGGCCCATGGCATTTCTGCATGGCTACTATATTCTAGGTGCCAGGCAGCACATAGATACAAATCCCTTCTTTCTTACTCCAAACGTACTTGGCTGCTCTGTCACCTCCACCCAAACCCCAGGCTCAGCCCAGGACAGAAGGTGCAGGGCCCCTTTGTAGGGAAAGGGTCTGATTAAGTGCCTCTTGTCTTAGCCATTTTGTCCCCTAGACTAGGAAAACTTCTTCCAACCAGTGAAGGTGGGCCAGGCTGGCTCCTCATCTGTTATCACTCTGTTCTTTGTTGAGGATGAGGCTTTACGCCTTGATTCCTTTGACTTAATTTTTGAGACTAAAAGCACTCTTTTCTATCACAAAAAAGTTAGGCTCTGGCAAATTAAAAGCCTTTACTGTCAAGACTATTGTCTCAACACTGAGTTTTAAGACTCTATTTTAAAATTCAAAAGTCAAAACCTTGATTCTTTGTTCTCTGCATTTGCTCCATGAGTCCCTTCTAGAAGCAGTGCTTGCCCGTGACTGAATGAGGACAAGTCACAGATACTGGTTTGCAGCTGGGAGGACCTCAGTTAATATGTCTAAATTTTATGTGACAGGTTCAGAAATACGCATTGCAGGATTGTATGTAATAATAGAAAATGGTAGACAAACTAAATATCCATCACAAGCTGAATTGTTAAAGTGAATTGTGTTACTTTATGCCTCTTTCAGCTGAACTTGACTTGGGTAGAACTGACCCCAAGAATAACCATTTCCCTAATATGTCATCACAGCCACACAAAAATTGTATCTGGCTTCTCCAAAGCTTTATTTGTGCTTTCAGTGGTAAGATTTGTATTTTGATTCCATGGCCTATGGAATATTACGCAGCCACGAAAAATCTGAGGATGAGCGATAGCTATATAGTGAAATGGAAAGTTTCCACAATACGTTCTTGAGTTTTACAAGTAAATGTGAGAATACGTCATATAACATGACTCCACTTTGGTGTTGTTTTTCAGCTGATATATCTATCTATATCTACAAAGTTCACGTACGCTTGTGTACAGGCACACACACGTGTGTGCACACACACACATACACACACCACCACCATAGTAAATGCTACTTTTGAGGAGTAGAAATGGGCAAGGAAGCGTTTAGGTGAGGGGGTAATTGTCACATTTACTTTATAGATTTCTGTAATGTTGGAGTTTCTTTTTAGTGAGCAAGCACAACTTTTGTTTGTAAGGGGCCTACCTACCAAGACAAAAGCAAAGAGGGAAAGTGCGCCCTTCACTTCAGAGGGGAATCAAGGTCCTGCCCTGGATGGATGCATCCCCTGTCTTGTCTTGCTCTCCAGTGGGCAGTCTGCACTACCCAGCTGGCCTCAGGTGTCACGGACTCCTGAAGAAAGTAGGAGGCACAGAGCCTGATGGACCTGCCTCGGAAGCTTAATCCATGACTTGTTAGGCTTTTAGTCTTTTTGAATCACCATTCTTTCTTTCACAAAATAACACCTACCTCTCAAACTGAGGAGTAAATGAGACGTGTTGTGTGAATTGCCTGGTATAGAAGGTGCTCCTAAACAGTAGGAGGAGGAGAAATTCAGGTAGGAAGACGTACTGCTAACCCTGGGAGCCATGATTGTCCCCACAGGGCGGTTATTGACACGGTAATGCACCATTGGTGGCCTATTCCTCTTTCTTTTTTTCCCTCAACTTAGCAGCCCAGATCCACCCTAATTGAGCATCTGGAAAAGGAAACAAGCAGGGTACACACACAGGAGTGAGCTCTGCACTGTCCTCAAAACTAGCTCTCTCCAGGTGGTGTGTAGGTGTGGGTGTTATGGATGGGAGGGAGGCGTCAAATACACCCAAAGCATATGCTGTGTTTTGCTTGGGTCAGTGTGATAATGGGTTTGCAGTTCCCTACCACGTATGAGGAAGAAGTAAGGAAAGAGACAGGGGAACTTTATTTACGAAGACCAGAGTTTAGGGTGAGTGATCAGAAAAGATATTAACTGGGGCTTCCCTGGTGGCGCAGTGGTTGAGAGTCCGCCTGCCGATGCAGGGGACACGGGTTCGTGCCCCGGTCCGGGAACGCGGAGCGGCTGGGCCCGTGAGCCATGGGCGCTGAGCCTGCACGTCCGGAGCCTATGCTCCGCAACGGCAGAGGCCACAACAGTGAGAGGCCCGCGTACCGCAAAAAAAAAAAAAAGAAAAGATATTAACTTATGAAACAGACGGCACCAAATCATACTATAAGTCTGGGTACAGGGTAAGAGAGGGCAACAGAGAGGATGGTAAACAATGCCCATTCAGACGTCAAAACTTGCTCTGGACTTAGTGAGATGTGACGCTTACACTTCCAGGAAATGGAGACTAGGGCAGAGCGTGTATGGAGGCAGAGCGTGTATGGAGGCAGAGCTGGAAGGCAGAGGAAATACAGGCCACCCACATCCCCACCTGCCCTGACCTCTCACCCTAAAGCCTCAGGAAAGGGAAAATCAATAGGCTCCCGAAGTGCAGGAGCCCGGGGTCTAGGGCTGGAATCTGACCCATGCAGAGTGTTTACTGATCTAAAGACGGATAGGTTCAAATGAGCTCATCTTTATCTTGAGAGGAAATTAGGGAGCCCAGACCCAGACAAAGCCACATTTTATTCAATGAAAATTTAACACCACCAGCACCACTGCCGCCACCACCTCTTACCCCACAATGTACACAATATCACACAAGACATCTACCCTAGTAACCTCATTTCTGAAGTTCAGTTCTGGAAGATCAACAAATAGGGAACTATGAGCTTACAGAAAACCAGAAAAGTGATTCCAGAATATTTTACTTTCACCCTTCTTGCTGATCTGTATCCTCTTTTTCCCCCCACAGTTTGCAAATATTGACTAAGTTCAAGGGCAGTGGTAGAAGGTCTAACTTCAGAGTTAGCATGAGGTGAAATACTTAAGATGGTGCAATCCTGTCCTAATGAAGAGCATATCAGATCCCAAGTTTGGTTATGGACAGTTCTTGTCCCCTGCCCCAGTTGATATTTGTTTTATCAAGTCAGAGACTATTTTTGTCATCATTGTTAATCTCCCTCTTGCCAGATCTGTTTTGGCCGAGGGCATGCACTTGAGGTATGTTAGAAGAATGGAGTGCAGTATTGTGGGAAAGAATTATCACTAATTCTGTCTGCCTACAGCTTCCTCAGCCCTGTTCATCTGATCTTAACACACTAAGCAAACTTGTAGATGGAAAGTCCTACAAGTCCATGACCTGGTTCCAAGAAGTAGACTTTTTTTTTTTTTTTTTGCGGTACGCGGGCCTCTCACTGTTGCGGCCTCTCCCGTTGCGGAGCACAGGCTCAGACACGCAGGCTCAGTGGCCATGGCTCACGGGCCCAGCCGCTCCGCGGCATGTGGGATCTTCCCGGACCGGGGCACGAACCCGTGTCCCCTGCATCGGCAGGCAGACTCTGAACCACTGCGCCACCAGGGAAGCCCTAAGAAGTAGATTTTGAAGCTGAAAGAGCAAGAGAGCAGCATTCCCATGATGACTTTAGGTCCTCATTCTGTTGGAAATTTTTTGATTTGCCCATGGGGAGAGCTTGATAGAATATTTTGCCAATAAAGAAACACACTGCTAAATGGAAAGCTCCAACTCATTTAAACTCCTCTTTGGCTTCAATATTACACAAATCTTGTCTTAAGAATTCCTGGAGACGTGGCCTAAGTCTAGTAGTTCTAACTGGAACTCAGAATGAACTGGCACTTCTGACCCATGGGTTTTGGAGTTAGATAGACCCTGGCTCAAATCTTAATTTCTCTGAGCCTCAGTTTCTTCCTATGTGAAAATAATCATAACAGTGCTCTCCCTGCAAGATAGCCATGAGGATTAAATGTGGTATTATATCTGAAAGCATTTAACACAGTGCCTGTTGCTTAAAATGGGATTAATACATTTTAGTCTCCTTCCTTCCGCTCAGCTCCTCCAGCTGCTGGTGTATCCCCTTTCTCTGCTGCATACATTTGACATAGTGGAATCAGGCCAATGACACTTGAGGGGATACCATCCTGATAAGAGTGAATAGAGAAAAGGAAAGGTTAAACAATGTTCAGAACAGCAATGTTCACTTTTAAATGATCTGAGTGTAAACTGAGTGAGTTCCACTGACATTTTGAAAGAATGCAAATATATAAGTAAACTTGTAGTTGTGCTTTCTAGACCTGGACACTGCCAACAAAAAAATCTCCATGTGGAGACCTTTGGGGAGATTTTTAATCTACACACCATAGAGGCCACTGTATTCTGTTGATATTATTAATGATGTAACTTGGTTACCGAGTAAATGAAATGATAAATCTCCTGGATAGTTTGCTCCAAGGAGAGGTAATATTCTTTCAGACTCATACAGCCTTAGCTGCTATGTTCTACCTAGAGTTCCAACACTATCTCTTGTTTGAAGTTATCACATGTAAAAATTGTAGTAGATTATGTAACCCTTGGCCACTTCCTCTCCTAGCATTCTTGGAATGGCTGGAATCCACCAAACTATATCCTCTTTTTGGGCCTCCCGAGTTCCCCCAGGTGTCTCAAAGCAAACTTGCCTCCTACCCTTTAGATAAATAGCTATATGCAAAGTAGATGGTCAAATGTGTATTTTGTATAAGCCAGTCTTCAAAGGTTCTGACAGCAATAATGACTTCCATATGCAATACAATCAATTCTCCAATGTACACAATCTGGCCAGAGGGAAGATTGATACGAACAATGGAGCATTGAAAACGTATTTATGTTTGATTCTGGAGTGATAACCCATCAGCCTTGAGAGGAAGTCACACAGTAACCCCTGAATCTGGCCTCTGTTTCTCCACTTTTGGTAATTCCCAATATCACCAGAGCTAGACTGGAGGAAGGAATGGGAAGAGACCATAGAGGACACTCAATAAATATGTGGCCAATTAGCATATATTTCAATTTATTTTTCTATATGTTAAACAATGAACAGCTAGAAGAAAAAAAATGGAAATAAAGTAACACTAAACCTATAAAATATTAGGAATAAGGCTAAAAATGGTGCTGTAAAGACATAAAGAAGACCTAAAAAAATTCAGTCAGACAATAATGATAGCAGTAATAATGATGATAACAGTAACTAACATTTATTATGTTCTTATAATGTGGCAGGAATTATCTACATGATTTCTTTAATCTCAGAAATTTTATGAGGTATTTATACTATTATCCTCATTTATAAAAAAAGGAAACTGGGGCACATAAAGGTAAGGTAACTTTTTGAATAGAAAGATCCAAATTCATAAATTTTTATTTTGTCTAATTTGCTCAATAACTTTATAAATTAATGCAATCAATTTACTCTATAAGCTAATGCAGTCCCAATTAAATTTAGGGGACTGTTAATGGAACTTGATAAACAATTTTAAAGTTCACCTAAAAAAGGAAATGCTAGCAAAACAGAAAGCCGAGAAAGGGTTGAAAAATAATTTTAAAAAAATCAATTTTAAAAACTATTAAAATTATATTAAGGTTTAGTACGGTTGTTAGATACACTCAAGGACTTACCACAGAGCCAAGGACATAGAGGACAGTCAAAAATATTTCGAAAAGTAATGCATATTTCTACCTATCTTTTCTATGGCTTGCCCCAATAGATAAAGAAACAAAATTTAAAGTTACTGTAATTAAATACTATGTTATTAACACCAGGATTGACAACAATGGTTTAAGAAAGCAGATTAGAAAATCCTGAAACAGATATATAGGAAACATAGGAATTTGGTCTCTAGTAAAGATTACTTTCAATCAGGAGGAAAAAATAAACTATTCAACAAATAGCATTGGGATAATTTGCTAATGATATGGATAAAACAAAGTTAGATTTCCATCTCACAACATATGTAAAAATAAATTATTGATAGACAAAAGTTTGAAAATATATATTCACACACATAGGCATGTGCACAAACACATGTACACACACACATAACACATGCATGAATATTCTGGAAAACTAATTTTACCATCTTACAGTTTGGAAGGTATTTTAAGCAACACAGAAGCCATAAAGAAGTAAAATAAAAGATATGGCTACATAAAAAGCACATATATATATACGTACATATATATGTATGTATGTATATATATATATATATATCACTCAGCCATAAAAAAGAATAAAACTTTGCCATTTGCAGCAACATGGAAGGACTTGGAGGGCATTATGTGAAGTGAAATAAGTCAGACAGAGAAAGACAAATACTGTATGATATCATATGTAGATCTAAAAAATACAACAAACTAGTGAATATAACAAAAACAGAAGCAGACTCACAGATACGGAGAACAAACTAGTGGTTACCAGCAGTGAGAGAGAAGGGGGAGGGGCAATAAAGGGACAGGGGATTAAAAAAAGGGGTTATTATGGGTTTATATGAAATCATGTATGTGAAACTTTTGAAAATTGTAGAATTTAAAGACTCTTTCATTCAATTTAAAAAAATTAAAAATTACATCTCAGGAATAATAACCAAAAAATCATGGAAAAAGAGAAAGTAAACATGGAGAAAATACATAGTAGATACATATAAACTATTAGCCTTACTATAAAAGCATCTATAAATCAATTAAAAAATTGTGCCACTCAATGGTAAAATGGTCAAAGGACACGAATTGTCAGAATACCAGAGAAGAAATGAAAGAGGCTAATGAATATCTGAAAATATGATTAACTTCTCCAGCAATCAGAGAAATACAAATTAGAAAATAATACCATTTTTGTCAATTTGATTAGAAAAAATGAAAAATATTGATATCATCCAGTTTGGACAAGTGCATGGGGAAATGGGCACTCTCAGACATTATTGCAGCATTATAAATAGCCTTTTTAAGGGACAAATTGACAGTAATTGTCAAAATTTAATATGATCTAGTAATTCTACATCTAAGAACTGGAAATGTTCACAAAATACATTGAAAGTACAAGAATCTTCATTAAAGCATTGTTTTCAACTGCAAAAAATAAAATCTCTCAGTAGATGAATGACTGAATAAATTATTTTAATTTTTTTAAATAAATTATTTTATATCTTTTTTTTTTTTTTTTTTTTTTTTTCAGTACGCGGGCCTCTCACTGCCATGGCCTCTCCTGCCGCGGAGCACAGGCTCCGGACGCACAGGCCCAGCGGCCATGGCCCACGGGCCCAGCCGCTCCGCGGCATGCGGGATCCTCCTGGACCGGGGCACAAACCCGCATCCCCTGCATCGGCAGGCAGACTCCCAACCACTGCGCCACCAGGGAAGCCCCTATATTATATCTTTATATGGGATACTATAGAGTGATTTTTTTTTAATGATGTAGATCTTTATATATCAACACAGAAAAATATCCAAGACAAATTACTAACTAAAAATGTCTAGGAGCAGAATAATGTAGTACTATATTCTGTTGATTCTAAAAACCATTTCATTCACATTTCAACACTTCTGACATTGTGAGGCATCATGCAATCAACAGTGTCTAATAATTGTAATAGGTGGCATTTTTCTCTTCTTAGTAAAACATAAAATTATGGCATGCTTTACAATTGATGCAGCTTAGACTTGATGAAATACAGTAAATCATATGATCCCACTTATATTTAAAATTATATTTATTTATGTATTTAATAGAATGAGTAATTGAGAACTTAATTGATGCCTTTCTTGTGTACCCGGCTTTAACGGAAATGAAGAGGTGGGAGGAGGAGAAGAGGGAGGAATAGAATTTTCTTCCTTTCCCTTTAAGCGTCATCTGGTCTTTATGTTCTTGAATTTGGCTCACTCATTCCAGGGGACTTTACGTGCCTTTAACCATCAGATCTATGGGTTGATAGCACTATCTTTGAGAAAAAAAGGATGGAGGTGTTTGTGCCTCGAGGGGAAGAGAGGGATGTAGACCAACTCCATGCCCTGGTGACTGGAGGAGATGGGAAATTAGGGTTTGGGTGAAGAGGTGAGAAAGTCACTTCCCTGAAGTGAAAGGATGGGTGGAATTGCTACAGAGGTGCCTGTGGAGAACAGAGTGCTAAGCATACAGTGCCGATGGCAGAAGCAAAGATGTCTGCAACCAAGCTTGTCATAGTGGCAGAGATGCCCCATCAGACCCACTTGCCTTAGTAGCCTTTAGCGTTATAAGCAGGAAGCACTGGGTACAGAAACATAATTGATTGAAGACCCAAGGCCCATCCTCAATCTTACTGGATAAGCCTTTGATCAACCTCAAGGGACACAGAGTTCTCTCAGGTAATCAAGTTTAGATGCCCAGCCAGCTCTGCTGCATGGGCGCTGGGGCACATTATAAAAGAAAATGTCTTACTTACTGCTTCATTCTGAATGTTCTGGACCAATTTGCACCAGAGAAAGACAGATTAGATAGATAGATTGGTAGATAGATAGATAGACAGACAGACAGATAGATATAGATGATAGATAGATACATAGATACATAGATAGATACATAGATGATTAGATAGATACAATAGATATAGATAAATGATAGATAAAAGAGATACTTGGGATTAGAGAGAAAAATTGAGTATCTTTAATTTTTCATTAAATAATCTTTTTATTATTTGAATGTTTACAAGCTTAATTGCCTCTATAATTTTAAAACAATTTTTAAAAGAAGAAATTTTACTTTAAAAAAATGTGATAAGATGCAGATAAGTAGCTCTGTCTTAATGTATACATTTGCTTATTTAACACATACACATTGAGCGCATCTTATGTGCCCAGCACTCAGCATGGTCCAGGGGAGGTCTTGGACAAGACGAGGCTACCCCCAGGGAGCTCACAGTCTACAAGATGGCAAACATCCCTGAAGTAAAGCACTTAAGTTGTGTGTGCCCCCTCATCCTGTAGTAAAATCATAAGCCTCCTGCTGGTTGCTGCCCAGAGTCATCCGGCAGCAAGTGTGGCTTCCCCAGCTCAGAACTTGAATTGGTGCATCCTGAAGGTCTTGAGGCTATAGTTTTGCCTGAACTCTGTGCAGTGGCCCCCCCACATGGCCTGCGGTGAGCTGCTGTCTGGGAATTAGTCCCGTAACTTCTCAAACAACTGCTGAGCGTTGTCGGAGAAGAGTCATTTCACTCCGGGGGCAGAGCATCTCTGAGGTCACAGCCACGCTAAGCTTCAGGGCATCCTTCTTTTTCATCCTTTCCATAAACATGTGTCCTAGGCTTCGCTGAAACAGCGATGAGTAAAGCAGACGTGGTTCTTATCCTGACAGAGGCTATACTCTAGTGGGGGAGAGAAGTAGGTCCTGAGTTTGGAGAAAATAGGGAGCATTTGAAAGCCTGAGGGAAGACTCTGGAGCCTCCCTAGCTCTGGAGCCAGGGAGCCAAAGAGAGGATGTTTCCAGGAGAGGATGTTGTGATGGCGAGGATGCTCTATTACACTGGAGGAGGAAAAACACTCAGCTGTTAGGTTTTTATTTTTTTATTTTATTTATTTATTTTTTTTGCGGTACACGGGCCTGTTACTGTTGTGGCCTCTCCCGTTGCGGAGCACAGACTCCAGACGCGCAGACCCAGCGGCCACGGCTCACGGGCCCAGCTGCTCCGTGGCACGTGGGATCCTCCTGGACTGGGGCACGAACCCGTGTCCCCTGCATCGGCAGGCGGACTCTTAACCACTGCGCCACCAGGGAAGCCCAGGTTTTTATTTTATTTTTGCTTCACCCGACAGATAAAAGTGATTTATATTTAAGGAGAGAGAAAAAAAAGAGCCACACTTGATTGATCTGCTCCATCCCAGATTATGGCATCCTTCCCGCAAAATCGTCTTCTCCTAAGTAAGTGGTGTCATCAGCCACCCATCTGCTGGCCCAAACCGAGAACCCGGAAGTCATTCCGTCTTTCTTCTCTCAATTCCCACATGTAATCAACCATTATTTGGCTGTCAATTCACATTCCTCATGTCACTCAAATCCATTCTCTTCTCCCTACACACAGGTCTCAACTCTGATCTCTGCTTCTACAATGGCAAGAAGTAAACAATATCAGGATTAGCATGTTTACCTCCAGTATTTCCACCCCAACATGAATTCATTCTCTTGTACTCTATCCAGAGTGATTTTTCTAAAGTATTAACCTGTCCCTCTATTCAAAATCTGGAGTTTTACCATTGCCCCAGAATAAAGTTCAAACTCCTTAGTGTGGCTCTGAACACCCCTTAGGATCTGTCCCTGGTTACTTCCTTACCATTCTCCACTCCTGCTATCATGAATGCTTCTTTTGTGCTGGTCCTTTTTCTTCCAATCTCATGGCCATCCTCCACACTACTGTTATAAGCAATCAATCTTTCTATATCACATCTCTGGTATTTCCCAGATTAAGACTAATCTGAGGCTCCCCTTCACTTCAGGATTATAGCCAATCCCCTTAGCATGGCAGATAAGACCCCTCAGGATATTACCCCTACCTCTTCCTTCCACTGTATTTCCCACTACTTTCTCCCTTCCCTCTAATTCTTGCCCTTTATGCCCCTATAATATTGACTTGCTTGTACTGTATTGTAGTTCCCCAAACATCCCCTGTCATTTAATGTCTCAGTACATTTGCACAGATGTTCCCACTGCCTAAATGTTTTTCTTTTCTTATTTGTTGCTTGAACTCTTTGTTACTTCCTAAAACACTATTCAGATGTTGAATATGAAAACCTAGAATACAATATTAATCCAAACTATCAACAAGCATAAGAATAAAGACTCCAATGTGCACTGATTCAAAAGCTTATTTTCCATATAGTCTTTCTGAAAAATTTACCTGAGCTATATTCCAACAGAATGAAGCTAAAACCCAAAAAAGAGGAAGATGTGGAATAAAGAAAAAGTAGAACAAACTGAGTTATATAGAAGACAGGTTGACAGCTGTGCAACAAGCTTAGAGTACAATTAGTTCAAATTAGAGCAGGAACTCCATAGTTGCAAGGAAGATGTCTTTAGAAAAGTTAAAAAGATTCTACACAGTGGGCAGAATGAGTAAGTAGCTTGAAAATATTTGTGAAATCATAATGAAATTCTGTTTGGTCTCATAACAAGGAAAAAAGAAAACAACCGAGGGAAACTCCAAGACAATCAAAAAATAAATGAAACAAAAATACAAGAAAGTGAAATTAAAAGAAAATAAAACAGTATGATCTTAAGCAATTGATAAATTATGTGAAGAGAATGCATTTTGGAAAAATATATACCATGCCCACACTAACTCAAAGAAAGCTGGTATAGTGACACTAAAATCAGACCAAAAGAGGCTGATAAAAGGGACAAAAGAGGATTTTTAAGAAGAGAATACTTTTGAATGTACTCTAGATGCATTCTCTCTCGAGTGATAAAGAGTCCATGCCAGAAAGAAGGTAAGCGTGATGAGGGCAGGCAATTTGATTTGTATAATGCTAACAAATAAAACAGTGCCTGTGATGCGGCAGAGAGTCAATAACTATTTAGTAAATGAATGATTTGAATGCATAAAGAAGGAAATGTACTCTTGGCACTCAGAGTGGCTTAGCAATGCCCAACACTTATATGCTTTCATAGTATAAATGCTGTTTACTGTTTGTTACCACTGAGGATCAGCTTACGGACCTAACAGAGAGAACTAAAAGGTGGTTGCAGAGAAGAATGTAAAGGTTATCAAAGTTGGTAAAGTAAAAGCAAGGGCATGATTGGCCAAAATTAGGAGGTGGAGAGAAGGAGGAAGTGGGGATATTAATACCCTCAACTAGGGAGTCAAAAAACACAGTCTAAAGATGATAGAACTAGAATTAGAGATTTAAAGATGATATTTAAGGTTACAAAGGTAAACAGTAGTAGGATAGGGTCACCCAAGAACTGTTATCAGACTTCTCTCCAGTTGCGTACAGCACCTAAGTGATCTTATCCAGCCTCGTGGCTTGAAAGACCATCTATACACTGCCAGCTCCCAAACGTGTGGTTCCAGCTGGATAATCTCTCAGACTCTTACATCCAAGTGTCTATCAAACATTTCCTCTTAGAAGTCCACTAAAGATTTCAAGCTTAACATGCCCAGTCTAAAGCCCAATAGTGCATTTAAAGAAATTCTCTCTTGAAACAATAAAGTGATTAAAAGCACTTCAAATCTTTACACAGTCTCTGGATGAAATGCTACAAGACAAAGTGAAATGTTAAAGCTCAACGAACATATAAAAATTTCTCTTTCTCCATCTCTGCTCCTTCTAAAACCTCCCACATGTCAGCATCAGCTCCCTGACACTCACTCTCAACTCCTTCTTTTCACTCCCAACCTCCCCAGATTCTTGTGTAAACATTTTTCCACCCTCCCCAGTCTCTTACAGTGTTTTACTCTGTGAATGGTAATAATAACAAATGCTTAGATAGAATTACAACATCTCAGGCACTGTTCCAGCTACTTTACATATATCAACTCATTAAATCTTCACAATCACAAAAGACAGATACTACTATTATACCCTATACATGAAGATATAGATATTGAAAGAAATGATTTGCCCAAGGTCACCCAGCTAGTAAGTGGAAAAATTGAGATTTAAACCTCGTCTGTCTGGCTCCAGAGCCTGTGCTCTTAACTGCTACGTTATCTAGTTTATGAAACACTCAGGTTTCTTTCTTTCATATTCTCTATCATATGCGCATTACTTTGATTTTCCACAACAAAGGAGAGCCTGAGAGCTGCCTCTACAAGCAATAATTATTCCACGTTAGAAACCAGAAGAAAGTAGGAAAATTGCAAACACTGAAAATAAAAATTTCCCCCAAAAAATAGTAATAATTTTTGCCCCAATAGAAATAGGAAGAATAAAATGCATGGATGAAAATGTGTTACTGAAAACTGTGGGAATGTGCAAACTGGAAGTCCTGAATTTCTCTGGACTAAAGGACCCCAAGATGTGTTGCCTTGGAGGACCACAACATGCAACTGCCATCATCCACTTGCAAGTTCCCTCAAGTACAACTACACATGCTGGAAATGTAAACTGGTGCAGCCACTAGGGAAAACAGCATGGAGGTTCCTCAAAAAACTAAAAAAATGGAATTACTATATGATCCAGCAATCCCACTCCTGGGCATATATCCAGCACTATTCACAATAGCCAAGACATGGAAACAACCTAAATGTCCATCAACAGATGAATGGATAAAGAAGATGTGGTATATATAGACAATGGAATATTACTCAGCCATAAAAAAAGAATGAAATAATACCATTTGCAGCAACATGGATGGACCTAGAGATTATCATACTAGATGAAGTATGTCAGACAGAGAGGGACAAATACCATATGATATCACTTATATGTGGAATCTAAAATATGACACAAATGAACATATCTATGAAACAGAAACAGACTCACAGATGTAGAGAACAAACTTGTGGTTGCCAAGGGGGAGGAAATGTGGGGGAGGGAAGGATTAGGAGTTTGGGATTAGCAGACGCAAACAATTATATACAGAATGGGTAAACAACAAGGTCCTACTGTATAGCACAGGGAACTATATTCAATATCCTGTAATAAACCATAATAGAAAAGAATATGAAAAAGTATATATATATATATATATATATATATATATATATATACACACACACACATACATATAACTGAATCAGTTTGCTGTACAGCAGAAATTAACACAACATTGTAAATCAACTACACTTCAATAAAATAAATTTTAAAAAGAAAGGAATTATACCTGCTACATCCTAACCCCTCCAGGTCCTTTAGTCTTCAGACATGGCTGCACTGTCTTTATATTCTATGGGGTTGGCAATATTTGGGCAGTCCCTTAGATTCCTGTCCCTTGTGTACATGTCTTGAACAGTCCCCTTACTTTGTGTGTGGGCAGAACCTATGTATATGATGAGCTATCACTCCCATGATTAAGCTCCATTATATGGCAAAGATGAAGGTACTTTGCAGATGTAATTATGGTCCTTAAGCAGTTGACTTTGAGTTAATCAAAAGAGAGTTATCCTGGATGTGCCTGGACTAATTAGGTGAGCTCTTAAAAGAGATTTCCCTGCTGGCCTTGAAATGCCATGTTTTGAACTATCTATATAGGGACCCACCTGGCAAGGACCTGATGGCAGCTTCCAAGAGCTGAAAATGGTCCCTAGTCACCAGCCAACAAGAGAGTAATGCCTTTAGTACTGTGACCACAGGGACCTGAATTCTGCCAACAACTGGAGAGCTTGAATGAGACTCTAAAGCCTTGCACAAGATCACAGTCCTACCCCACACTTTGATTTCAGCCTGAGACCCTGAGCAGAGGACCCAGCTAGCCCATACCAAGACTCCTGCCATATGAAAACTCTTGAGATAATACATTTGTCTTACTAAACTTTTTCTAATCATTGAAAATGATTTTTTTCAATGTGTAACTACATGTGATTTTTATCTATCACTTTACAAGGCTTTATAAATAAATCAGTTCCCAAATCATAAAACAATTTCAATCATAAAATATGTAAATCACCAGACATGCATTTCACCAAGGCTGCCAAATGCAGTTGACTTTTCTTAACTCTCAAATAATAAGAAACATCCAACTCTAACAATGCTTCTCTGACTTTCTCTTTCTCCACTATGGCAAGTTATGGTGGTTTTCTCTGGGCAGCCGAATTTGCGGAGTGTCTTCCAAAGACCACAAGTGAATACAGAGGATCGTTCTGCTGCCTCTCTCTATTACTTAGTCTCCAAGTCTCTAACACTTCTGATTTCCAGAGGATGAAGCTGTTTCAATGCACTGTTCTCGGCTTTTGGTTCCAGGGGTACTATGAATTCTTAAGTGGTTTCTGGAGTTCTCTTAA